>NW_026000174.1:16772208-16864840 GCF_001458135.2 Marmota marmota marmota
CTCTCTACCTCATCTACCATAATTCATTTCTCTCTCTCTCTCTCTTGCTTTTTTTTTTTTTGTTGTTGTTAGTTTTTAAAGGGCTGAGAACAAGAGAAGGCTGTATAGCAGATAAAGTCTGTGGTACAAGCAGTTTTGGTGTTAGTATTATATAGTCTGGTAAAACCATAGTTCCAGTTTTATCTGTGGTAGACAAAGACATTGTGTGGAGTCTTTATCAAGCCCAAATAAGATATAACTTGGAGGTATGTAGACATAAAAGAGGAAAAAAAAAAAAACCTCTCTTATTTGGAAGTGGTTACAAATTTATAATCATTAGAATACAGAGCAGATGATAGTAAGTGCTTTTTAAAAGAACAAGGATTCTTTTGGGATCCCATTTGCCTTTCAGATGGGATCTGACCGATGAAGCCAGACTGTAGCTCATGTTTAAGAACAGATCCAACTCTCTTGGCACAGCCTGAGAAAGCTCTCCTTGAGCCAGTCTGGCCTTCCACTCCAGCCTCACCCTCTGCCACCTCACTGTCTTCTCTCCTTATACTTAACCACCCATGCAAGTAGGGTACTCACTCCTCAATTTGCAATGTCTTCTCCCTCTACATTTCTCTACTTCTCCATACCACTTCATATCCCTTCATCAGCAAAGTATGCCCTTTTTAATTGTTGTTTCAAGTTGAATTAGAACCTTCAGAACAGTTCTGAACTCCAAGTTCCTGTTTGCTCTGCCCCATTCTTCTGTTCTCACCCAGTATCATTATCTTGTCATTGTAGTTCCTTACTTATTTCTCTCTTTACTCCAATGGACTATGTGAGTCTCAAAAGCAAAAAGCAAAAAACATTGTGTCTTACTCATTTCTGAAGCTTCGGAACCTTAAATAGGCACAAATAAAATATTTTTTGATGAATGAACAATGAATACAATAAAAAGAATAGAATATCTTTATATTTACTATATGTTATAGGTCACTTAATATACAATGATCCTCACAAACACTATAAGATAGGTGCTGTAATTGTTTCCATTTAATAATAGAAGGAACTAAATAACTTGGTAAATAACTTGTTCTTGTGCTTACCTAGCACTGTAACATTGTGTCTATTACACTGTATTAAACATGTACCCATATGTATGTTTTGGATGTACAATCAGATTTGAGCTTTTGAGGGAAAAAGTAATGAAGAAATCATTTTTGAGATTCTCTTACCTAGCATGGGGCAAGAAAATAGTTGTCACAAAAAATGCATGTGAAATAAATAATATAATAAAAATATTTTTTTCAGGGCTAGGAGGGTAGCTCAGTGGTATAGCACTTGTCTGGAATGTATAAATCCCTGAATTGGATCCCCAGCACATATAACCATGTAAATCATAGTGCCAGTTGTATCTGATTAGACCAAAGCATTGCATCACACAAACAAACAAACAAAAAAAACAATAATAAATTTTCACCACAATCTGACACCTTCCCTCTCATGTACATATAATGAAGTCATGGGTAGAATTTGATCTAACCAGGAGTTGGCTGCTTCATTTTTATTTTTTGCAGAGATGAGGGTGGGAGGGGATTAGCAACTTCTTTACAGGTCTCCAAGTCCTGTAAGCATCCTACATCATCATCTCTGGCCTGTCTTCTTCAACACCCTGAACATGGCTCCCCGGATGGGCTTGGACTTGACACTGTAGATGATGGGGTTGAGCACAGGAGGCACCACCAGGTACACATAGGCAACAAGAGCATGTACAATTGGGGGCAGGTGCCTCCCAAAACGGTGGATCATGGACACACCTATGACTGGGATGTAGAAAACCAACACGGCTAAGATATGAGAGACACAAGTGTTGAGGGCCCGGGCACGCTCCTTGGGAGAGGCCAGCCCCATCACTGTATGAAGAATAAGGGTGTAGGACAGGACAATAAGCAAGGAGTCCACACCCACTGTGGACAGAACCACATAGAGCCCATACAGGATGTTGACAGTGATGTCATCACAGGCCCTTTTCATGACATCTGCGTGGAAACAAAATGAGTGGGACAGAAGGATCTTGCCAGGGCAGTAGTTTAGTCTTTTTAGCAAGAAAGGGACTGGGAAGAGGGACAGAGTGGCTCGAGCCACAATGGCCATCCCAATCCTGATGATGACATTATTTGTGAGGATAGCTGCATAGCGCAAGGGGTTAGAGATGGCCACAAAGCGGTCAAATGACATGGCCAGGAGCACTGAGGACTCCACTACAGAAAAGGAGTGCAGGAAGAACATCTGGACCAGACATGCATTGAAACCAATGAACCGATGGTCAAACCAGAGCACAGCCAGGGTTGTGGGAAGTGTGGACAAGGTGAGGCCCACATCAGTGAGAGCCAGCATGGACAGGAAGTAGTACATGGGCTGATGCAGGCTGGGTGTGCTTCTCACAGCCAGGAGGATGAGGCAGTTTCCAGTGAGTGCCACAGTGTACATGGAGGAGAAGGGGATGGAGATCCAACCATGAAAGTCCTCCAGTCCTGGGATGCCAATCATGAGGAAAGCAGGTGGCTGAAAGAAGGAGATGTTGCCATAGGACTGGGAAGGGAGCATCCTTGGAAGGCAGCTGAGGGCTCCAGACAGATGTGACCTCTCCAATCTGGGAAGAAATGTAAGGAGATAAAATAAGTTATTGACAAAAATAATTCTGATATCTGGTGACATGGGTTCAAGCAGAATAGCAAGTATGACCCATATGAAGCAGATTAAAAATAAGGTATAGTTTCATTCAAAAGAAAAATGCATATAAATGTGCTATAAACCCAAATACTACAAAGTATCACATCATTGTGTGGAATACAGTTCTCTCCACAATTGAACAAAGCAACATTTTCTTTATATACATGCAAACTAATTCTTAGGAGCCCAATGAATAACACTGTATTTTGAATAGCAAGTAGTGACTTCATGGAAATAAACTGCAAACATATGTGGACATCCAAAGGGTAGATATTAGGGACTTATTTTTCTTTTCCTGGATTGCTTTTTAAATTTCAAACAAGAAACAAGTAAAGAATAATATCAAAAATAGCTTGAAGGTAGGTCAGTAAAAAACAAAACAAAACAAACAAACAAAAAACCCAAGGGAAACAGTCACTCTTACATATCTTAGCACATACTTAAAAACATGCCAAAGACAGAATAATAGATCTGTGAGCTAAAGTTTTATTATGATCACTGAAGTTTAATGCCAAACCTGGGCAATGTAATCAGCTTACTCTGAAGGAATGGTAAAAATGACCAATTTTTTTTTTTTTTGTAGTGTGGGAGCAGAATGATGGAGAGGTTGACAAGCTTTGGTCATCTGGGCTATGGGATAGAAGACTACACAGTAGTACATATTAGTAGAATTTTAAGAAACATGTAGTAAAATTGCTAGTGGTGTTTGTCCAGTCAGAAAGATGGGCAAGGAGCAAAGAAGTTCCAATATAGAATTTGTATGGACATTTTTTTAAAAAAGCTAAAAGAGACAAAATAAGGTAACAATATGTCAAAGTAAGTTTTTGAGGTAAAGCATTATTAAAAGAAAGAAGAATTTTCTCTATTTAATTTTTCTAATAAATTAAAGAAAGCATGTACCAAATTAAAATGTGTTATATTAAAGGGTCAAATTGAATTGATAATAAAGAGATAAAATGAAGATTAACATAGTATGCTAAAGAAAATAATTTATAAAATTCAATATGAAGTTGAAATATTTTTATTACGAAATGACACACTAGTTAAAACACTAAGATTTATGGAGAATATGATTAAGAATAAACAAAATAATACCAAAATGATGATAATATTTAAGTTAACATGAGATACATTGAATAGAGTAGAATTACAAATATAACATATATTCCTGAAGAGAATTAAGTATAAAAAATTGACAATATATTTCAATTTTTAATAAGATTTTTCTGAAAAATTAAGGAAATCTTTATATAAATATTCTTATCATATATTGGGAAATAAACACTAACCTAAGGAAAAAAGGATGTGTATTTAAAATCAAACAAGTTAGTTGAAATTTTGTCATCATTAAATCTGTAAAATGCTTTTGGTAGGATGGCCATTTTGACAACCTTAATTCTGCCTATCCAAGAACAAGGAAAATCTTTCTATCTTCTAAGGTCGTCTTCATTTTCTTTCTTTAGTGTTCTGCAGTTTTCATTGAAGAGGTCTTTTATCTCTTTTGTTAAATTTATTTCCAAATATTTTATTTTATTTTTTGAGGTCATTGCAAATGGAGTAGTTTTCCTAATTTCTCTTTCAGAAGATTCATCACTGATGTATAGAAATGCATTTGATTTATGGGTGTTGATTTTATATCCTGCTACTGTGCCAAACTCATTTATTAGCTCTAGAAGTTTTCTGGTAGAATTTTTTGATCTTCTAAATATAGAATCATGTCATCAGCAAATAGTGATAGTTTGAGTTCTTCTTTTCCTATTCAGATCCCTTTGATTTTTTTGTCTGTCTAATAACTCTGGCTAGAGTTTCCAGGACTAGATTGAATAGAAATGGTGAAAGAGGCCATCCCTGTTAAAATATTAATGTCGTTCTTCATAGAAATAGAAAAAGCAATCATGAAATTCATTTGGAAAAATAAGAGACCCAGAATAGCCAAATCAATCCTTAACAAGAAGAATGAAGCAGGAGGCATCACAATACCAGATCTTAAACTATACTACAGGGTTCTAGTAACAAAAACAGCATGGTAATGGCACCAAAATAGACATGTAGACCAATGGTACAGAATAGAAGACACAGAGATTAACCCACATAAATACAGTATTTCTCATACTAGATGAAGATGGAAACAACATATATTAGAGAAAGGATAGCCTCTTCAACAAATGGTCCTGGGAAAACTGGAAATCCATATGTAGAAAAATGAAATCAAAACCCTATCTCTCACCCTGCACAAAACTCAATTCAAAGTGTAAGAAGAACCTAGGAATTAGACCAGAGACCCTGCATCTAATTGAAAAAAATTTTGGCCCAAATCTTTATTACATCAGCTTAGGACCTGACGTCTTTAACACTACTCCAAAAGCACAAGAAATAAAATCAAGAATCAATAAATGGGATGGATTCAAACTTAAAAGCTTCCTCTCAGCAAAGAAAACAATCAATAATGTGAAGAGAGAGCCTACAGAATGGGAGAAAATCTTTACCACATGCACATCAGACAGAGCACTAATCTCCAGGATATATAAAGAACTAAAAAAACTTAACACCCAAAATACAAATAACCCAATCAATTAATGGGCTCCATAGAAGAAGATATACAATTGATCAACAAATAGATGAAAAAATGTTCAACATCTCTAGCAATTAGAGAAATGCAAATCAAAACTACTCTAAGACTTCATCTTACTCCTGTCAGAATGGCAATTATCAAGAACAGAAGCAACAAGAAGTGCTGGTGAGGATGTGGGGGAAAAGGTACACTCAAACATTGCTGGTGGGACTGAAAATTTGTGCAACCTCTTTGGAAAGCGGTATAGAGATTCCTTAGAAAACTTGGAATGGATCCACCATTTGACCCAGATAGCTCACTCTTGGTTTATACCCAAAGAACTTAAAATTATCATACTACAGTGACACAGCCACATTAATGTCTATAGCAGCTCAATTCACAATAGCTAAAGTATAGAACCCAACCTAGATGACCTTCAACAGATAAATGCATAAAGAAAATGTGGTATAAATACACAATGGAATATTTCTCAGCCTTAAAGAAGAATGAAATTATGCCATTTGCTAGTAAATGAATGGAACTGGAGATTATCATGCTAAGTGAAATAAGCCAATCCCCAAAAAGCAAAGGCCAAATGTTTTCTGTGATGTGCGGATGATGATCCATAATGGGTGGTGGTGGGGCTAGGGAAAAATGGAGAAACTTTTGTTTGGGCTTAGGGGAGTGAGGGGAGGGGAGGGGGTGTGAGGTGGGAAGGATGGTGGAAAGAGATGGACATTATTACCCTATGTGCATGTATTATTGCATGAATGATGTGACTCTATATCATGTACAACCAGAGAAATGAGAAGTTGTTCTCCATTTATGTACAATTAATTGAAATGCATTCTGCTGTCATGTATAACTACTTAGAACAAATAAAAAAGTAAAAAAAAAATGTTGTCATAATAGAGCAATGGAATGAAACACATTAAATATGTCCTCATTAGTCACTCTGCATTGGTCAGTGATGCTAGGAATTCAATACAATGAACACTGGTAAATAGCCTGCTCTTATTTTACAAACTGTTACATGATATAAACAAAAAACAGACGAGGGAAATTTTCTCTTTATAGAAGGATTATAATTAATACAAATAATAAAAGTGGGTACTTTAGCAAAATAAGAAGTCTGAGTCATAATTAACTACCAGTTTGTGGAAAATATAGGAGAGAGCAAACAACTAGGAATGTTAAAAGTTACTAGCAGATTGAATCAGAAAAATCCAATAGAGTTTTATTCAGTCATAAAGAAGAAGGAAGTTATGTCATTTGCAGGAAAATGGATGGATCTGGAAACTATGGTTTTGAGTGAAGTAAGTCAGATACATAGAGAGAAGTATCCTGTGTTTTTTCTCATATGTGAAAACTAGAAAGAAAAACCAGGAGAAAAAAATGGGATGCCAGGAAAGTAGAAGGGAGTCTATTAGGGTAGAGAAAGGGGGTCACAGGTGGAGAGGTAGGGATGGAAGGGGAGATTTGGGGAATAAAATTGTTCAAATCACTTTTTAAATGTATATACAAATATGCCACAATGAAACCCACCATTCTGTATAAATAATATGAACCAATAAACACAAACACACACACACACACACACACACACACACACACACACACACTACAAACCCAACAAATTTGAGAGGACAAAATGCCAGTTTCTTCCACAAATAAATGACAATAAAATTAAAAATGAAGAGAGAAAAACCTATAGATTTAAAGAGACCTGACTCATATCAACCAAGTGAGATGTGTGGACTTTGTTAGGATCTTGTTTTGAGCAAACCAAATGTAAAAAAGTGAAAAATGAACAAAGAAAAATACTTTCACAGGATAATCAAGGAAATGTGAATAAATATTGGTTGAATGTTATAATATCTGAAAACATTTTAAACCTATAGAATGACACAGTGACTTAGACTAATTTCAAAATAATTGGAACACTTACAACTACAAGAGTGGTGAGGAGCTAATGATTATAGCATTTGCATACAGGTTTACAAAGATCCATTTTATCCTTTCTATAATTTTAATTAATTTTTTTGTGTAAAATATTAGTAAAATCAATAGCATCCTCTCTATATAGTAACATTAAAACTCTATAACAAGTAACATTAGTGGAAATTATCAAATGAGGAGATTTGTACAAAAATTTATCACTACTCTTTCGAAAATTTCATTTAAGTGAAAGTGAAATGTAAAGTCATTAACTCTTAAAGAACAGGATGGATATAAGGGATGCAAACAACATTATGGCTTATGGATGAAAATAGGAAGAGTGGTAAGAAACTGGCAGAAATAGTCTACTTTCTTATAGAGAGGTCACACCACAGATCCACTTCAAAAGAAATAACTGGATCTTCCATTCTTGCTGAAGACAGAATATTTCCTGGAAAAAACTTCACTAACAAGGCTGTGGACCCAGAGATGCCAGAATAAAAGGAAAGATACACAATATTAAAAACAAGTGACCTTAGGAAAGGCAAGACTGCCAAGGTCTCCCCACTTGGTTCACAGAGTTCCCACCTGAGGGGCACCTTGGGCATCCCAGCTGGAAGAACATGACCAGGAATATCTCTGGATAAATGTAATTCCAAATAAAGGTAGATGAGATGCTGAATCAGTGCTGAGAATGGCACTCTGAAGAGAATGGAAGAGAACTGCACATATCCACTCATTTACTCTATGAGGGGCATCTCTCCCCAAAGATATGGTCTGGGATTCCAATTTATATCTAAACTATAAACTACAGGACCTTTGGAAGGCATTCTCCTTCAGCCCTTCTTCTTGGGATAGGACTACTCTCTCTCATTGTCCTTGATTTTGTATTTCTTCTCCTTTTGTTTTATATCCAGCACTTTCCCATTGATACTGCCATCTGAGGCTGAGATGTAGTAGCCATCCATCTGGGAAGTTGAGGCCCCAGGTACTCACCCTTGGCTGCTGTTCCAGGCTGCCCTGACACTCACATCCTGCAGGAGCCCAGGGTGAGCATAGCAGAGAGATTGAGTTTTATCTCATTGCACAGGGCACCTTAGCAGAGCACCTGTCTTCAGGGAAGGCTAGGCATGAGCCACAGAGTAGTAATTCTACTCAGGTCCCTGCGGAGTGGGAAAACTGAGGCTGGCTTTGTAATCATGGGTCAAGTGTTTGGAGAAATAAAACCATACAAACGAAATAGAGTCCAGAATCATAGGCTGGTTAATATTCCATCAAATTAAGTCGTCTTTGGAGACTATTATCTTCAGTGGCCCCTCTGAATTTGAGATCCTCCAAAGACAATATTCCTAAAGCCTCCTCTGAGCCAGACCACAGAATTAACCCTACAGGAACTTGCAGTTTTTTTTTTGCAGAGGGCAGGGATATGGCGAGATGTGGTGCGGAGCCCAGTGGTGACCTGACCTAGCCTAAGGGAGTCAGGAAGAGCGTTAGAGGAAGTGGAGAGGGTACAGGTTCTGGAAGGCTCAAAGGCCCTGTGATAAATCTGGAGCTCTCATTCTGGGACAGAAACCAGGACTGAAAACTTGAATCCTTGGAAGGAAGCTAGCACAGATTGTGCCCACATTCCTCCCTGGGTCTGACCCACTGAATCAAGCAGTTAAAAAATGAGAGAATTTGGACAAAGGAAAAACAATTACAGACAAGTAATTCTGGATTCAAACACTTCACTCTGTTTCTTACCACATATGAGGGTTTTTTTTCCCCCCTCCTGCCTCACTTTCTAGAGAACTTCCATAATTGCTCTGACCTTAGTTCTTTGCTACATCGAACAAGACCATGGCTATTCACCTGGAACTACTTTCTATGGGCACATTTGACATACTCTCATCTTTGACTTTGGCAACACTCTCCCAGGATGAATGAGGCCTGTCCTGGTTACCTTTCTCTTTATGAAGAGATAAGTAAACTTACAGAAAAATCACATAATATTGAAAATTTATATCAAAGGCTTGAGCTGAGATCTTATAGCTACTTCATAATTCTTTTCTTTCAATTTTTAGACCATCACCATTTTTCTCAAACTCTTTACCCAACTTGCCCACTCTTCTCTCAGTAACTAATTTGGTATAGCTCCCATTTCACACAGAGTGGGCCTTTCCTAAACTTCCTGCCCAACCCACCTGATATCTTATTTATTTCCATTCCTATATGCATACCCTATCAGAGACACATGAACATGTTGCTTCATGCAGACTACCTTTCCACCAGTTTACTTCTTTTTTAATTGTCTATCACTTACTGAAAAAAAATTTTGAATATCATATTATGGCACTGAAAGCTCTTTATGATTTTTTAAAAATAAAAATAAAGCTTATTATGTATAGATAGTTGTGGATGCTCATGTACTTCTAATTTAAAGAGATCCTATGTGCACTTTACTCAACTTCATCAGTGGTAACATCTTGCAAAACAAAAGTACAACCTCAATATAAGAATATTGATGGTCCAAAAGGAAGCTACACCAGCATAAGAAAGACCATATATGGCAAGCCCACAGTTAATGTCATCCTCTATAGTGAAAAGCTGAGAGCATTTCCTCTAAGCTCAGAAATAAGACCAGGATGCTAACTCTCTCCTCTTATGTTCAACATAATATGAGAGTATTAGCCAGAGAAATTAGACAAGATAACAAAAGTCATCCGAATCTGAAAGGAAAAAGAAAAATTGTCTATGTTTGTAGATTAATATACAGACAACCCTAAACATTCCTCCAAAAAATTTGCCAAATAAGTGAACTTAGTAAAATTACCAGATACAAAACCAACATATAAAAATCAGTTGCATTTTATACACTAACAGTGTAGCACCTGAAAAAGAAATTAAGAAACCCCATCGACAACTTTAAAAAAATAAGTATGTAGGGGCCTGGAATTGTTGCTTAGTTATAGAGTGTGGGCATAGAACACATAAAACCCTGGATTTAAGAAACATTACCCAAACCAAAAACAACAAAACATAATAGAACAAAAGACCACCCAAACTATAAATTCTCCCAAATAAAGAAGTTAAGAACAAATGTAACCAAAGAGGTAAAAGGCCTTTACATTGAAAATTATAAAATATCTTGATGAATAAAATGAAAAGACAAAATAAATGGAAAGATGTCATATTTCTTAGAAGAATCAATATTTTTAAAATGTCTGTTCTACCCAAAATAATTTATAGACTCAATAAAATCCCTGTCAAAATTCCAATGATATTTTTCATCGCAGTAGAAAAAAACAATCTTAAAATTCTTATGGCACCATAAAAGATCCTGAATAGCCAAAGTAAAATGTTGATCAGGAAGAAAAAAGCTAGAAACATCACACAAAGCTATAGTAACCAAAACAGCCTGATACTGACATTAAAGCTGACATACAAAGCAATGGAATAAAATAGAGAGCCAAAAAATAAATTCACATGTTATGATCAGTTGATCTTTGGACAACATTACTGAGAATGCAAACTGGGGAAAGAATAGTCTCTTCAATAAATCATGTAGGGAATCTGAATATCCACAAAATGAAATTCAATCCATACCTCATCTGTTATACAGGAACCAACTCAAAATGAATTAAAAACTTGAATTTAAGGCCCCAAACGGTAAAACTATAGGGAAAAAAAAAAAACAGGGAAAAATTTCCCAACATTGAACCATGTGATATTTTTTGTTTCTGGATATGATATCAAAAGCATAGATGACAAAAGTAAAAACAATCAAGTGGAATTCCACCAAAGTAAAAGGCTTTTGTACAGAAACAATCTGTTGAGTGAAGAGATGACCTATGGAATGGGAGAAAACACATCCAATAAAAAGTTAATATCCATAATATATATAAAGCATAAACAACTCAATAGCAAGAAAACAAATAACCCAGTTAAAAAGTGAGCAAGGGTCTTGAGTAGATATTTCACAAAAGAAGACACACACAAATGGCCAATGGGTATATGAAAAGGTGGTCAACATGACTAGTCATCCGGGAAATGCAAATAAAGACCACAGTGAGACATCACCTCACATCTGTTAGAGTACTTATTCTAAGAAATAAAAACGATAACTAAAGTTGGTGAGGAAGTGGAGAAAAGGAGACACTTACCTTATATAGTTGTGGTGGGAACGTAAATTGGTACAGTCATTATGGAAAATAGCCTGGAGTTTCCTCCAAAATTAAAAATAGAATTACCATATATAGGAAATGAAACCAGTACCTCAGTGAGCTGCCTGCATTCTGATTCTTTTAGTATTATTCACAATAGCTAAAATATGGCATCATATTTTGTCAAATGGTCAATCAACAGATTAATTGATAATAAAAATGTAAAACATATATACACACAGAGGAATATTGTTCAGCCTTTAAAAGGAATAAATGACATAAATGACATCATGAATGAATCAAAACAATAATATGTTGATAAAAACCAGGCACAGAAAGATGAATACTGAATGATCTCATTTGTATGCAGAATCTCAAAAGGTCAAACTCATAGAAATAGATGAAACTGATTCATAAAATGGCAACTTACTTGTTCCTAAAAATTATTCAAGATGTTTTTCAAGATGCAGATGCAGAAGCCTAGGACCTGACCTAAAAGACATTAAGAGACTTGCAGAACCTGAGGAATAAGAACAGGGCCTCATGGAGCCAGATTAAAAGTGAGGAGTGCTGACAGTTTTAAGATGGACTAGAATTATCCACAAGTTCCATGAGGACCCATGTACTGTGCAGACTTTTCCACTGAGATTCCTGTTTACAATTAATTAGCCCTATATTTCCCCTAGCCCTAGGGCCATCTAAATTCCTTCACCACTGGCTAATGGAGAGACAGATTTGTGTGTGCTTCCCATCTCCATATTGGTTCACCTACATAAAATAAAGCTCTTTCCTTTTGTAAACACTGTTGCCATAGTATCTATTTGTGTGAACATCAGGAAATAAGCCCTTGGTTGGTAGTGTGGAGAGAGTAGAATGGTGGTTGCTAGAGACTGGAGAGTGGGGTGGGAAAAAGTGTTCAAAGTATACAAAGTTTCAATATTTTGTGGGATAAATAAATTCTACAGTTCTCCTGTACAGCATGGTGACTATAGTTACAGTGCATTGTATGCTTGAAATTTGCTAAGAGAGTAGAACTTACAATGTTCTCACAACAAAAATATAACTTGATATATCTATCAGACTGTGATAATCGTTTCATTAAGTACCTGTATATTAGAACTAATAGTTTTATATTATAAATACATATAATATTTGTCAATTATATCCCAATAACACTGGAGAGAAGTATTTCTTTTCTTTTCTTTCTTTTTTTTTTTTGGTTTAGCTCCTGATACAGTTGTAAACCACTTAAAATTCACGAATATATATTTTTTATTGCAGTCACTGTTATGTCCACTAGTTCTTAGCAGTCTCTGGTCAACTCAACAAGGTACAACCTGCCAGAGTTTCACCTCAGCCTTGAATATGCACCTCCTCCCTTCCACCTGGGGTTTCTCCTTTGATGCTGTATCATGGGGACCATGGGAATCCACTGAATATTCGCTTACAGGCAACATGGTAGTGGCAGGAGTTGGTGCCCTGTGGGGCAATTCTTTACTACCAGGGTATAAGAGGGAAAACGACTTCTCCTTTCCTTTCAATAGGAAGAAATTTCTGAGACAAATTTTAGGCAATCTTGCAATATGCATCAACAGTTGCCTTTTGGATGGACAACTCTATCATGCATTATTTTTTGGATTTCTCTTTTCCCTGCTTCAGTTCTACTATCCCTCACATCTGGTCACTGGATTTGAGCTCCAGAAGAGTAGCACACAGGCTTTGGTTTAAGGGGAACCAGGGGAAGACACAGACTGTGCTTTGGCAATCAAAACTCTTATAATGTCAGAGTTCATCTCACTGTTTCTTCCCTCTATATTGTCCCTATGCTTCTCCATTTACTTGCCTCAACCCCAGACTGGCCTCATTTTAAATATCACCTGCTCATGAATCTCTCCCTAGTTCTTATGGTAACACTACTTCTCCCTCCTCTGTGGCCACTATAACTCATAAATCTGTCTGTGGGGGCACTGAAGATTCAATATTAATAAATTTTGTTTTATATCTGATATCCACTATCATTTATTTTTGCTTTTCCTTCGTGTTTCAGGATGTTGAACATTATAAATGATTCCTGAATGTTTATTATTGAATGATATTAAGAAGTGGATAAGGGCTGGGGAGGTAGCCCCATGGTAGAACATTGCCCTAGCATGGGTAAGGTCCTGTGTTTGATCCTCAGCACAACAAAATGAACTTTGACATCAGGGAGGAGAATTGGTGATTACTGTTGAAAAGAATCTCCAATTTGTGATGCTGGTAGAATCTGGTTGTAAATATATATTAAGTGTAAATCTTAAAAAAAAAAAAAGCTAGGGAAATTTTTATCCTCAGAAACAAATTTAAGTTTTTCTTTTATTTCTGACCAACCCAGTCTGGGATAAATGATGTGTTAATTAGAGACAGGGGCTAGATAAAATTACTGGGGGATGGGAGCTGTTCTATTAATTGGGCAACCTTGACTGTGGCTCTCAAAGGGAATTGGCTACCTAAATGGGTGCCCTCCACTGACCAGGCCAACATAAACATGGCTGGGAACACGGCAGTGTTTTTATGGTCCTCAGTCCCTAGAGACGCTGTTTTACTGGGAAAGATATTCTCATTATAGTGACCACTTGCCTGAGACTCCCAATTTCAGAGGCCTCTCACAGCACAGGCTGCCTCGGGCCATCTCTGTGAGCTGACTCAGCCTCCCAGGCACCCAGAAATCCTCTTACCAGGAAACCCTTCCAGAAAATGGGAGCAGACATGCACTCTCCCAGGACCCTGGTCTGTGTGAAAGAGGAGTAAGCAGTGGCCATTACTTCTTCCATAAGATTGCCACCTTCTGCAATGCAAACACATTTTCCTGGGAAAACTTTAGGAATTGGTCTTCTTATTAGCTTCTTCCTCCAGTGCACAAATCAGTCCTTTCAATTCTATTTGAAACTCATCTCTCTCACTCGCTGTGCTCTTCTCTTTTTTCCCAACCCCCAACCTTAGTCCTGGTGCTGGTGAGAGATAGATGATAGATAAGATGAGATGATAAGATAAGACAGGACAAGACAAGACAGAATTCAGTTCTTAAATTCTAAGCTCCCTGCTTATGTCATCAAGTGAGTTCTTTGAATATTTTAAGAAAATCTGTGTTTCTTTCTTGTCCCAGTTCCAATGCTCATTCATAGCCCTTTGACATCCCTGAGAGGCTGAGATTTTTGCCTGCTCCAAGGTAATAATAATAAGTATTTTTTGAGTTCATACTATGTGCTAAATACTGTGCTAAGTAAGTATTATCCATGGGTTATTGCACATAATTCTCACAAAAGCACTGAGAGGTAGATACCTCTTTCTTTCTTAGAAACGAGGGAAACAAGTCTCACAGAGAGTGAATTGACAGGGTGAGTCACAGAACATCTGCTCTTTCTATTGCCCCAAGCTTCCTTTTAGAGAGTCTATGAATATCTCCCAGGTGGAAAATCCCAGTCTCTGGGAGCAACGTTGAAGTTTAGAAACAACCATAATTGGCAGGAACAGCGGGTAGGAGATCAAGTTGAGAAATGCCATATTTGGGCAAATAGCAGGTGTAACCACAGGGAAGAGGGCTGGCTCTTTCTCCTGTGGGCCAGGGGCAGTTCCAAGGAGGCCTAGGAGTGTCAGTCTTGCAGGGCCTTGGAATTATCTGGGGATTCTTAATGGTATTCAGAATATATCATATACATTCTTATATATATATCATATATATATATATATATAAATGGGGCTGGGAATTAGAGATTATCTGATTCAGGCACCATATTAATCCGAAGAGATTGTATAAATTACATAAAATCACCCACGGAGTGGCAGAACAGAAAGATAGCTCAGAGCTCACAAACCCCATCTCACAGCTCCTCATGCAGAGTCCAGGGTAGGCTAAGCTTCTGTCCCTCTCCAGATCTCTCTGGTCCTGTTCCAAGGGCACACAATATGGGGTAGGAGAGTAGGTAGTTCTTCAAAAGCAACTGGATTCAAGGTCTGAGAGTCACAATACTGTATTGTATATTTAAAAATCTGTCAAGAGAGTAGATCTTATGTTAAATGCTCTTACCACAGAAGGAAAACGACGAGGATGATGAAGGGAGCAGGAGGAAACTTGGAGGTGATAAATTTACTGTGTTGATTGTGGCAATAGTTTCAGGAGTGTGGGCTCATATCCAAATGCATGAAGTTGTATACATTAAATCTCTACAGCTTTTCGTATGTCAATCCATGCCTGCCTGATGAGGCTACAGTCTCAGCCAGCGCTATAATACAGTGTGAAAGAGAAGACTCCAATATCAAAAAGACCTGGCTTCAAGTCTGGACTCTGCATTTTACTACTGAGTGACTTTGAAAAAATTATAATTCCTTTGTGCCTTAACTTACTAGTTGGCTATAAGAGTAAGAAGTGATGGACAAATGCTGTCACTTTCCTTTTAGATAGACATTTCCTTAACACATCTTTTTTCTTTACAGAAGTCCTGAGAGAGCCAAGTACCCACTGTTCAGGGCTGCAACCTTGGTAATAGGTTTAGAAGATGTGAGTCCATGTAGAGTTGGTGATCAGTCTGTCCTTGGTCTTGAGACACATGATTTGGACATACTAATATTACAAAATTTTGAGCTTGAATAGATAGCTTGTGATGTCTATTGAATATTGAATTTGCACAGTTAATCTGTTTTATGTTTGACATGACATAGTACAGATGGCTTCTCTTTCAATTTTCAGTTCTCCTTTCATGGCTTGGCTGGCCACAAGGATGATCTTTTTCCTTTTTTCAATTCATATATCTCTTTTATTCAGGGTTTTTCAGAGAAGTAGAACTCATAGGATGGATGGATAAACAGACAGAAACAGAAACAGAGAAATGGAGAGAGAAAGAGAGGCTTATGTTGAGGAACTGGCTTACATGTTCATGGTGGCTAGTAAATCCCAAACCTGCAGGGTGAGCAGACAGATTCAAGGAAGTGTCAGCACTACAGTTTAAAGGTTACGGCTGTGTCTGCTGCAGAATTCCCTATTGCCTAGAGGAGATCCATCTTCTGTCTCCGAGGACCCTCAACTGATTGGATGTGGTACACCCACATTATGGAGGGTGATCTGCTTACCTCAAAGTCCATCAATTTACATGTTAATGACATCCAAAAACATTCTCATGGAAATAACTAAAAATGCATCTGACCAAAATGTCTGACTCTATGACCTTGGCAAGCTGTTACACAACATTCACCATCACAAGGTCATATGATTGTCCCATACACGTAATCACTGCTTAAATATTTGAGTTAGAAAAAACTTGCTAACTTATTACCTAATATTAGTGGATGGATATATAAAATGAACTTGGAATTTTTTCTATTTCTGTATTTTTACCTCAGAAATGAAGCTTATTATAAAGTTATAGGCAGAAAAAGATGAGCTGAGAACGTGGGTGATTTGCCCAAGTATACACAGTAACAGGAACACTTTCTGTCCCCCTTTTATTGATTTGTTTTTAGGCTATATGCAGATATAAATATATTTAGTGTCCTTCATGATGGGATTTGAAGCCTGGAAATATTCCTACTGAAATCATAGGCCAATTACAACATTAGTAGTCCTGGTATTAAAACTTTGTTACTTTGGAATAAATACCATCCTTTCAGAAATAATATTTTCCTCAATCCAATAAAGCCAAAATAAAATTATTTCAATATGTTCTTGACATAAAATTAATAATGAAATATTTTCCATTAAGTTTTGAAGATTTTTTATTGTGGTAAAATATAGATAATATAAAATTCACCATTTAAGTAATTGAGCATACAATTCAATAGCATCAAGTATATTAACACTGCTTTGCAACCATCACCACTATCCATTTCCAGAGCTTTTTAACATCTCAAACTGAAACTCTGTAACTTTCCAAGCTCACATAGGCCTAGCAATTGTATTCATTCCAGTTTCAACTACTCATTAGAGTTTTTAATCCATACAATGAGAATATTCTACCTTGAAATAAAATGCATTTAACATCTTTATAGTTCTGCAAACAATACATGTCAGGGACCCTTGTACTGATGGAAAAGACTGGAGACTCTCACATATTTCCAAATATCAATTTATAGGATTCTATAAAAATAAAGTATCAAGCATAACAAAATTTAATTTTTTTTCTGACACCTATATTAAAACTCAGTATCATTTAAAATATTGGACAGATACAGGACACACTAAAAAAGGGAAGACATGATCCAAGAGATATAAGATATGAATGAGACAAATAGACAAAACCATTCTCCTTTAGCCTGGAAAAAAGTAAGCTATCAGATCATGGCTACTAAACATGAAGCGTGAACTAACCTGGTTCTGTCACCCTCAACCAGGACAGGGTTATCTCTCAAGCACAAAAAACAAAGATAACCATCTTAGTACATAGCAGAGAGAAAACAGGGTTTGCACAGGCAGAGGAAATAAATGGCAGATGTTAAACAGGAAGCAATATAAATGGCAGTTAAGTAACTGGATTCAATTATCAAATTTAATTTCAAACCTTGGCACAGCACACAAAAGCTACGTGATTAGTTAAGTCACTTTGCTATTATAAGCTTCATTTCTATCACCTGTAATGAGTAGACAAAAATGGTACCAACCCCATAAAGCTGTGAGGATCACAAAAAAGCTATAAAGCACTTATCATAGTGACTGGAACATTGTAAGAACACAAGATAAGTGCATAAACACTATTATTAAGGGCTTGGATAAATTCCCAGGTAGTACATTATAAACCAACAGTGGGGACTGTGGCAAGCCCTGGCTTCCATAAATTGTCAGTTTAATTTCCCACATTAAAAAAAAAAAACTGTACATGTCAACTAAACAATAACTACATGACAAAAAGTTTAAAAAGCAGGAATAAAACTAAATCATCAATCATTTGTATACATTTCCTCCAAGGCATAGGCTGTTTTTCAACCTAGTTTCAATCAAATATCCTTATTATTTTAGTTAATATTACAATGTTTCATTTTTATAGTCTTTTAACCAGATAATATTCCATTAATATGGATTATCCTACTTATTATTCCATGAAGCGACTAGACTGTAGTTTACTATTCCAGCTGGAGAAAAGCACTGATATGTTTACAGGCAACTAGAATTAAATTAGTGTTATGAAATAATTATATTAAACCAGTAAGGATAAGGGGAATTAGGATGGCAAGGGTCACCTATGTTCCACAGCTTGAATGTCCTTGTCACAACTGATCTTGAGCATAGCCAGCACCCGTGTTCTGATCTGCTTGGTCTTGGCACCGTAGATGATGGGATTGATTACAGGAGGCAGCAGCAGGTAGACATCCCCCATGAGAACATGCACGATTGGATCAAGGCTGTTTCCAAAGCGGTGCACCACCGAGAGGCCGATGAGTGGCACATAGAAGGCCAGGACCACACCAATGTGTGATACACAGGTCCCAAAGGCTTTGGCCCTTTCTGACTTGGACGGCAGTTGCAGAACTGTTCGTATAATCAGAAAGTAGGACAAGGAGATGAACATGACATCCACGCCCATGACCAGGAGAATGGCAGTAAGACCGTAGACCATATTGGGCAATGTGTCTGCATAGGCCAACTTCATCATATCCTGGTGCACACAGTAGGAGTGTGAGAGCACATTGGAGTGGCAGAAGGCCAGCCGCTTGATGAGTAGTGGCAGTGGGAAAAAGAAGAGGGATCCGCGGATCACAGCCACCATGCCAATCTGGGCTGTTACTGTATTATTGAGCACTGCAGCATGGCGCAGTGGGTGACAGATGGCCACATAACGGTCAAAGGCCATGGCCAGTAGGATGGTGGATTCAATGGCTGAGAGAGCATGAATGAAGAACATCTGGACAAGGCAGGCATCAAAAGAAATCTCCCGGGAGTCAAACCAGAAGAGGGCAAGGATCTTGGGCATGGTGGATGTGGACAAGGCCAGGTCAATGGCTGCCAGCATGCAGAGAAAGAGGTACATGGGAGCATGCAGTCTGCGCTCTGTTCTTACAATAAAGACTACAATGCAGTTTCCAAACAAGGCCACGGCGTACATTGAAAGCAGGGGGAAGCCGAACCAGAAATGGGCTTCCTCTAGTCCTGGGATACCAATAAGTACAAAGGTGGCATGTGTGAAGTTGCAGGAACTCATAGCTGGCACTGAGGAGGGGGAACTGCAGAGGTCCCACTGGCAGCCTGTTAAGACATAAGCACAATCAGAGAGTCCCCTGGAAACCTGGGAGTGAGTACTTCTAGCTTTCCTTCCCTCCTGTTCCCCACCACCACTTAAGCTCTTTTATAAGCTCCAAGTCCCTCTTTTCCAAAGGAAGGACTGTGACAGCTCAAATTCTTTGATTATTCACTGCCCTCCAGGCAGATTTAAATTTTTGAAAGGGGACCCAGGGAGACACATGATTATCCCCAAATGAAGAATTCCCAAATTTTTCTCAGGTTTTTCCTCTGGCCCATACCTTCATTGTCTGAGAAGGAGGTGGCTTTTTTTTTTTTTTTTTTTTAAATTAGGTACACTCCTTTTAGGTAAACCTATCTTCTTTCCCTCCCTCTCTCTGCCTCTCCCTCCATTCTTTTTTTCCCTCTCTCCATTCCTTATATTTATTTTGTATTGCATAAGCATTTCTTGTATGGTATATTATTCAGCTTTTTGTCACTGGGACAAAATAACCTGAGAAAAACAATTTAAAGGAGGAGACATTTATTTTGGCTTATGGCATCAGAAGTTTCAGTTCATGGTCAACTGACTTTTTTGCTGTGGGCTTACAGCGAGGCAGGAAATCATGGCAGAGAGGGTGTAGTGGAGTAGAGTTTCTCATCTCATGGTGATTGGAAAGCAAAGAGAGAGAGAGAGAGAGAAAGAGAGAGAGAGAGAGGGGGGGAGAGAGAGAGATAAAGAGAGAGAGAGAGAGAGAGAGAGAGAGAGAGAGAGAGAGAGAGAGGAGCAAAGGATAAGACCTACTACTCTTCCAGGGCATTCACCCTCAGTGACCAACGTCCTTATAATCCAATCATTTCCTAAAAGCCTCACCTTTAAACAGTGCTTCATTGAGAACCAAGGCTTCAACACATGGTTATGTTGATTTAGAGATGAAAAACATTTTCCTTGCCTTCTACATGGCTTGCTTAGGGTGGAAGACAGACAAACAATCAATGAATTTGAGTATTATGATAAATGCTAGCATAAGGTACACATTTAATGCATTGGAGGGGGAGAGGCATGATCAGAGGAACCTTCCTGGAAAAAATGATTCTTTTGTTCAGTCTTGAAACATGAGAGAAAGTTAGAGAAGGGAGTAAAAGCAAGGCAGTGGGGATAGGAAACACCACAGGCTTTCTAGGTAAATAGTTGGTCCTTAGTTCTAAGATCAGCAAGTGGGAAAACAAATGCAATTGCAATGGAAAAATAAGAAAAAGAAAACAAACCACAGGTAAGAGAAAAAGGCCCAAAGTCAATCTCTTAAGAAAAAAACAAAACTCATCTGGAATTGTAAAATCAAAGGTAGTTACTTCCTGTGATAACTTCTTCACCCCAAGGTCACCTCCAGCAGATCCTAGAATATTCCCTGTGCAGACTCTTCACTCTGCTCCTGGCTGTTAGATACCACCCAACCTGAAAGGTGCCTCTAAGCCATTCCCACTTCCCCCAAAGAGAGCTTGGTTTGAGTCCTGATTTTGGAAGTCCTGATTTTACAATGATATTTTGAGATCTCTGTCTTTCCTAGAACCTGTCTCAACAAATTGCTCATGTCAAGGATGACATTTCATTTTTGGAAGCTCTATGTTGCTTTGTCCCAACCTCCTACTCCACTCAAACACCTGGGCTCTGACCTTATTAATCTTTTTCTCTGCTACATTCCTTTAGTACCAGGCCTTAAGAGGTAATTGTCTCTAAAAAGCCATTTTAGAAGGATGCTCTGACTCTTGGAAATCAATTCTTCAGGTGTTTCCACTGACAGTATTCAGGTTTTCATGTGATCCCTCGCAGGATTTTTTATGTCTAACCTGGGTTTTTATTGCAGCTGGGAGATACCCTTCAATACGCCTTAATGGAGAGGGGTTTAGAGACCAGCAGTCTTAAAATATGATATGATAAAGTGAGTACTAACAGCTTTGAATTGGATTCTCCCCATCTTGGATGAGCAAGGGCAAACAGATCCAGGGTTCACGTCTATTTTCTCTTCTCCATGTTTAGAATTTGTACAGAGGCACAATAGCTTCTCTTTCTAGACAAATATCAAATACCAAGTATTCTACCAGTGCTATTGAAACACAAAGAGCACTTTTCAGAGGCAAACAATTATATTCTTCAGGGAGACAGAAGAGCTGTTATCTTGGATCCATCCATCTATGTCTCCATCATAAAGAACTTGTGGAGGGAGGTAGTAATTCAAACAAATCATGCTGAACAATGTGGGACAGAGCTAAGGAACCTTTCCTGGAGAAAGGCCAGGTCACTAGGCCACTGTCCCCAAGAGCAATGGGGCCCAGGGTGAAGAGTAGTCCATCATGGAGGGGTATCAAGGAGAGCATGATATTTCCCTGTGCTGACAGACGCAGGGCCTCTGCTGGCCACAGGATCCTGTACTTCCTTAACCCCTCTCTTCACAGAACACCTTTTCTGCTTTGCTGGTACATGTACTTCCTTACTGAATTCCAGAAACTCTGGCCAATCATCTTGTCTCCCAATGTCCCTATCCAAGAAGACCTCATGTTTTCTGGCTTCCTGCCTGAAGTGTCTCCTTGCTATACCCAGCTTCAGCTTCTCTTTGCATCTGAATGTGACAGCTAGGTTCATTCTCACCTGCCTTTCTGGACTGGCAGCTAAGGGACTTTTTAAGTCCATGAAGGTGTGGGTGGGTTACAAGTGTTGTCCTATCATGAACCTGTTTGTGGGAGCTTCAAGGTCTGTGAGACTGGCAGGAGCCTCAGTTTGTCAGGCTCCAGGTGAGGATATACTCACCTGAGAATGGTGAGTCCAATTCAGAGAAAGCAGCTGGAGCTGGCCTTCTATTTCTGTAACAGGCTTTTTTTAATAACGCTCCCTGGAAGGCCCATGGGAACAGGCTGTGGGAGTAGGAGCTGAGGCCCCAGGGACTTGGCAGCAGAGGAATAAAATCTCCATGTTCACTGTGTGCCACTCTCATGGCTTCCCACTGTTTCTTTCTAGGGGGGCAATCTCAAAGGGCTCCTTTCCTCCGCCATTGCCATCACACTGACACACACAGGTCTCTTGACAATGTGGCCTGACTCTTTCAGCCAACCCAAGCTCTCACAGTTAGCCCCAGGGGTAGTGTGTTTCTTCATTAGCCACTCTGCAGGACACGACAGGCAAATGGGTGAACAGTTATGGTCCTTGGGCTCTTGAAATTCACATCTTCTTTAAAAACCAAGATGGGTACACAAAAAAGAAGCCCTACAATTCAAAATAGGGTCATGCACATCTCCATATGTTTCCTCAGTTTCTCTTTCAGTTGAAAAACAGCCTTTGAGGTAGTGAAATCTTTCCTTATTGCACCTGTGTCACAGATAAATGACAGATGCAATAAGAACTCTTTGCTGTAGGTTACAGTGTTTACAATGGTTGGAGAAATCTATATGCAGACTTTTCATTCATTCACATTCAACAAATATTTGTCAAGTGCCTATAATATCATAAGCAAAATAGACAAAAAAATCCCCACCTTATGGAGTGTACATTCTGATGAGGGAGGCAGACAATAAAGAAATTAATACATAAACTAAATAAGATGTTAGGTTTTCATAAGAAGAACAAATATCAGGGAGAAGGGAACAGATAACTATCAGGGGGAAGGAGTTGAACTTCAGATGAAGTTGCCAAGGAAGGCCTCACGTAATGGAGCGATTTGAGGAGAGGCCCAAGAAGTGAGGAATATATCTACGGATATACAGGAAAGACCATTCCAAGAAGAAGGAACAGATATTACAAGTAAAATCCTTGAGGAGGGAGTGTTTCTGGTAGAAAGCCAGTGCTCCTGAGCAGAGAGAATAGGTAGAAAGTAGAAGGGATGAATCGAGGGTTCTGGGAATTGGGCCATATTGGGCCTTATAAGGACTTACAGGCCATTTAAGGACTTTCACTTAGCCTTTGAGTGTGCTGAGGGTCTATGTGAAAAATTTACAGAAAGATTTATAAAAAAGGATCTGAAGTGAGTTAGACTTTAAATTTTATCAGAATGGTTTTCTCTAATTGCCCTCTAGACTCATTTGCCTTGGTATGTCATTGCCCATTCTGATCTTTCTTTCCTCATTTCCTTTTTGTAACTTCTTCATGCTTTGAGCCTTTACGACCTAGCTCCAGCAAGCATCCCCAGGCCCTCTGACCCCCTGATCTTTATCCTCCAATGACATATGCTCTGCATCACATGCAACAGTGTTATCTTTGTATTTTATATAGTACTTTATCCCCCAGCCTCTCCACACTTAGAGAGCTAAGCACATTAGTCTACACTTATCATTTCACTGCAGTCTCTGAAAAGAGGAACAGAAATACTTTCTTATCAATCAGACACCAAGAGTTTCTTATTATTCACCTGTATCTGGCCTTGGAGTTTATTCATTGTGTAATAAACTTTTCCTTAGTAATATCTTATGTGGGTACCATTGCTGTGCTTAGGTGCTGCAGAGGTAAATAAGATTAAGTCCTTGCTTTAAATGTGTTCACAGATATTGATGCAATCTAAGATGGGATGTATTTACAAATTTAGTTAAGAAAAATGAAAACTTAAATTACATAATTTTCTTCATTCCTCACATCTAATTCTTAAACTAATCTTGTCTAAATTTTCTAATAACCTATCGAATGTTTGCTTTTATTCTCATTTTTACCCCCACAACTGTGTTCAAGTAGCTGTAACAGTGGCCTATGACTGCTACTGCTCTGGCTTCTGGGTCCCTGCACACTGTGAGCTTGTCCATCCTGGTTGAAGCATGGCGTTTTCTCTGCAGCTCACCCATTCTGCAAGCATCCAACTTGCTCACTTCTTAGTGATGAAAGCTCACCATTTTCCAGGATTGGATTGCTAGACAGTAGGGCTGTGTACAGGTTAGTGCATAGGAGGGGAGGTGTTGGGGTTGGGGGAAATCTGTGGAAGTGGTGTGAACAGTCAGACGTTTGGTTCTTGGGAATGAAATTCCTTCTTTTTCTCCTTTTTTTTTTAGGACTCTGAGTACCTCAATGCTTCTCCAGCCCACATCATTCCTTTTCCTTCCCCACTTTCTCCACACCCCACTTTATGTATTGTGTGGAAACAATTAAACAAAAATCTAGTGTCTCATCCTATGTCATTTGAGCTCTTCTGCTTTCCATCCTGGACCTTCTATAGCTTTTTGGGGTGTGTGTAATGAGGATGATCTATAGGGTACAGGTGAGGGAATAGAAAAGGATAGAAATAAACAGAAACTGGCTATTGATTCAAAATATAAATTACCTCTTTAAAATGGCCTTCTCACTTTTATGTTTTTATCAGCACTCATTAATTACTAGATAAGGTGTGTTGGAGAGAGGAAGAACTAAGGCTGTATGGCATGAGGGCAAGCTTACATGAAGCTACATGAATCATGGTGAAACTTTCATATTGAAGGGGGCATCTCCTACTGTCACCTTCAAAATATGGAGCTCCATGAAAATTTATCTGTAGACACTAAGAATAATTTTCTGATATTGGAGAGATTTGTTATCTTCTTGTGTGCCCTCCAAAGCCTTATGCTCCTTTTAAGATGTAGTTTGTTTATTCATTAATCCAACCAAGATTAAAAGCTACTGTGGGACCGTCACTGTGGATAGAAATGTAGGAACAACAATGACTATGACATAGTTCCTTGTCTTGAAAAGTGAGCTCTGAGCCTGCTGTGGGAAGAAAGGATACTGGAGAGTCTGAAGAGGATTGTCAAGAAGCACAAAGTGTTACAGGGGTACCTGGGAGGACACCATGAAGACAGAAGGGGTCAGTAAAGGCTTTGAAATAGGATCACCTCTCCTGTAAATCAGAGGGAAGGAGACAGAGTGCTATCGGTAGAGGTAACAGTTTGTGCAAAGGCTTGAAGGTGACAGCAGTCACTCAGGATTAAGGAAATGCAGGGTGTTCATTGTGCCTGGAGCATTATGCAGAGGAGAAGCAGTGAAACTTGAGAGGTCAATAGAGTCGGTCATTGAAACATATTATTATTTTTACTATGTGGCAAATCCTTGGATGATAACATGTATGAAATAATTCCTTATCCTTAACAAACCTTATTTCTGATGAGGAAACCAGAAAAAAAAACATATATTAATATTAACATGTTGGTCTGTAAAAGTGCTAAAAATTAAAAATAGCAGGTAAGAATGAGAGTGGATACAAGGCATGAATTGAGGGAAAGGTGGTGGTGTTATTATTTTCATACCATCAAGAATCCTGCAATAAGGCACTCGAACAGGGAAGGGACCTGCATGAAGTGAGGAGGTCAGCCATGTGGGTTTATGAGGGAAGAACACTCCAGGCAGGGAGAATAGTAAGTGTGAAATATGATGATGAAACCTGCTTGATGAACTAAAAAAAAAATTCAGATTAGTGTGGGTATAGTAGGATTAGTCAAGTAACAGGGGATGGAGTTGGTTGGGATGGTGGGGGAAGTCAGATCAGACAGATTGCTCATGAACTATTACTGTGAATTTTCCACAGATAAAACAAGAGGCCACTAGAACATGCTGAACAGAGAAAGTAACAAGATCTGCCTGTGTATTAAAACAAGCACTCTGGTATGAATGCTATTAAACCCCATGCTGCTGTGAGGGGAAATGGGCTATCAAGCAAGGATGGATGAAAGAAGACCCTCTATGAAGCTATACACAAATGACTTCAGGTCCAAGATGATGGCTGGCATTGTGATGGTAGCAGTAGAGGTGATGTAAGGGGGTGAATTCTTGACTTGCTGATAGGTTGGTTTTAGAATAAAAGTGAAAGAGAGGCATTCGGGTAATTCTTGGTTAGGGACGACTGGATGAGCCTGTGTTTTCCTTGATGGGAATAGTAGGATTTTGTACATGTTGAGTCTAAGAATTTTGAGACATTTTAGTATAGATATTGATGCATAGGCAATTGGGTGAGTGTGGAGTATAAATACTAACTTGGGTTTTGTCAGGATATGGGTGATATTTAAAGTCATGATGTTAGGTGAAATGGGAGTAGGACAAAGGGAAAAGAAAAAGGTCTGAGGAAAAAATACCAAGGTATTCTAACATATGAAAATGAAGACTAATGACAACCAAGATGAAAATATTATTGTACACATGTTGAGAATTCTTACATCACCCTTATTATTAAGTAGCCAGTACTGTAGTCACTTTATAAATTCCCTGTAAATATGAATGAATACTTCTGTTTTCTATCTGGACCTGATATCAGCTCTAGAGCCCAACTTACCTGAGTGATATCAAGGGGGAGAAATTCTAGACTTAAGGCTTAGAATGTTCATGATGCCCATGTCATTGAAGTATCTGCTTTAAAAACTTGAGAATTAGTGTAAATACACAGGGTACAGATGACTAACATTCTAGAGTAAGCTGTCACATGACATGACACAGATTTGAACATTTCTAAGTAAATGATGCAAATTTTAGTTAATTTGCAATTTATGGTCATTTCAAATGAATTGATGGAGGGCTGAGAGAAATTTCAGTATATGTTTCAGTCAGGAAAGATCATCAGGTAGGACATACTTGTAAGGTCTGAAGATTTTGATTTGAGTGTTTTCTTCCTAATTTGGTTGAAAATTTCTGGAGGACAGAGGTGTATATTTCTTAAAAACTTATTTGTATTTTTACTTCTTTATGTCCTCCAGCACAAATCATATGGACTGATGTACTTGTACATATACTAATTATATATACATATATATTATATTACACTATCGGTAGCAGTATAGCACTTAATTTAAGAGTGTGGGGACCCTGGAGTCAGATTGCATGGGTATGCTCTGCCACTTACTAGATGTTTAAGCCAGCTACTTAATATTTTATGACTCAAATTTCTCATTAGTAATGGAATAATGTGGATTTGGAAAAAAATATTTTAATTCATGTAAAAATACTTAAGACTCATAACCTGTCAAGGGAAATAATAAATATTAGTTTAAATTATTAGTATAGTCGGAAAACATTATCTACTTTTCACAAAGGAGGGACTTCTTCGTGTGCATTCTAACTTCTATGAGGTGGCTGAGGCAAGAGTAAAATGGCTGTCGAAAGGGATCAAAGGCAACATTGGTTTGAAGAAAAAGTGGTAAGGGGGAGAAATTCTAGACTTAAGGCTAATAATGTTCATGCTTCCCATTTGTATATCTATTCCTCCTCATCTATAAACTAGGAAGGTTAGAATAGCTGATGTTCTAGAAAACATTCCAGCTTTAACTTTAAATAATTGTATATTCAGTTTCAATGAGCAACAGATTTTGTTTTGATTTCTTAATTGATAACATGGCTGGAGGTAGAAGGATCCATCTATCTCTAGACTACTACGATTCTATGTTTCTTTAGAATGGAGAATTTTAATCACAGCTCTACGTATCTGTTTGGTCTTCACACTGTAGATAATGGGGTTCATTACAGGAGGGATCAGCAGGTAGGTGTTAGCGATCATGGTATGTACATATGGCGGGGCTCCTTTTCCAAATCTGTGCACAAAGGACAGACTGATCAATGGAATATAGAATATAGCCACAGCCCCAATGTGGGAGATGCATGTGCTGAAGGCTTTCCTCCTCTCTTCAGGGGAAGCAATGCTGAGGACAGTCCTAATGATCAAAACATAGGAAAGGAGGATGAGGACTGAGTCCACACCAACAGTAGAAATCATGGCAGTCAATCCAAATGCACTGTTGATCCTGGTGTCTGTGCATGAGAGCTTCATCACATCAGGGTGGAAGCAGTAGGAGTGGTGGAGCACGTGGCTGTTGCAGAAGGACAATCTTTTAAGAAGTGCTACCATTGGTGTCAACATTAGGGTTCCCCTGATGACAATTGCCACTCCAATCTGAGCTATTCTATAGTAGGTTAAAATAGTGGCGTACCTAAGGGGATTAGAGATGGCCACAAAACGATCAAAAGCCATAGCCAACAGTACTGAAGATTCCATGACAGTGAAGAGTTTGATAAAGAACATCTGTGACAAGCAGGCATTGAAGCTGATCTCCCTGGTATTGAACCAGAATATGCCCAGCATGGTGACCAGAGTGGATATGGACAGCCCAAGGTCTGTGGTGGACAGCATGGACAGGAAATAATACATGGGTTCGTGGAGACTGGGCTGCGTGACAATGATGAAGAGAATCAGGCTGTTCCCTGAGAGGGCAGTTG
Organism: Marmota marmota marmota; assembly: GCF_001458135.2. Taxonomy (NCBI): domain Eukaryota; kingdom Metazoa; phylum Chordata; class Mammalia; order Rodentia; family Sciuridae; genus Marmota; species Marmota marmota. The sequence continues at coordinate 16,800,921 of NW_026000174.1, forward strand.
CATAGAGAATGCAGAAGGGAATGGAGATCCAGGTGTGGAAGGCTTCCAGCCCAGGAATACCAGTAAGCAGGAAAATGATGGAAGAGGATGTGAAGTTCTGGAAACTTGACATACTGGATTAAAAGTACACAGAACAAGTCTGAAACAAAAAAGCTACATTAGGATTATTTCTAATTATAAATATTCAAACAGAAAACTGACCAAAGATGAATATCTATATAATATATAAAAATATGAATGGATCACTTAAATTGATAAAAATGACATGTAAGATTTCAACCACTGGGGTAGATATCCTAAAAATATTTGCCTCAGCCCACAATTTTCCTTCTCTGGGGCTCTTTGCTGTTAGCTATATTTATCTCATGTGACCTCTCTTCCACTGTTATAGCTGTAGATGACTGGACTAAAAATAGACACTTTATCCTAGATTGCCAAATCATATTTCATTCTTCCTGGGATTTTTTGTAAGAAAGAGGTAGCCATTTAATTTTTTTCTATATAGTTGGCACCAGAGAAAAATAGACTGGGAATGTGGAGTTAATGGTAATTAGCTGTAAGTATGGAAAGCAGAGACACTTACAGACAATATTGGAAGCCAGAAATTATAGATAAAGAGATAATTATTACAGAAAGTAACATATGTGAAATGACAAATAAACAAACTAGAAACTAGGGCAGTCATGCACTTGCCTGCAGCATCCAATCATTAAAGGGGCCCTTACGCCACAGCACCTGCCATCACATTTGGAAGAGACAGAGAGGAAGAACACAGACCTACCACTAGACTTAGAGACAGAGAAGGCTGCTCTTCACCTGGCATAATGGGCTGCCACGTTCAAGTATATATCTGTCTTGTTTATGCCTGAAGACTTGTTCTCCAGAACAGATGTTCACCATTTTGTTAAGACACAGGAGATACCTAATAGAATGTCACTGTTTTGTTTTGAAGGGACAGATACAACTTTGTTGATAACATCACAATTCTTTCTTTATTGAATAGAGAGTTGGTGACTACGAAGAGAGATATGTATGTGAATTTAAAATAGGGACAAATGGGAAAAATAGAGAGATTATGGCTTTGTCTGGAGAAGGTTCAATCAATGAAAGAGCAATTTTAGGATAGGTTCTTCAGAGGGAAAAAAGGTACTGAGCAGCTGACAGCAAGTGTAAGATAAAAAGGGGAATGAAAGGATCCCAAATTTCCAGACCCCAAGAACTCACCCAGAAAAAGTGTTAACTTAAAGATCACCTGAAAAAACTTTATTAAAAAAATGAAAAAAATTAGCTAAAATTATCAGAAAATTAGAGGGAAAAAAGAAGTGTGTTATATAAGCTGACCAAATAAGTAAACTATAAGTTTATGTTCTGATATTGACAGTAATGAGTGTCTTCAGGGGAGTGATGGATGTAATGTCTTAAACGTATAATGGAACTTCACAACAGGAAGAGAATTTAATAACAATGCATTGTTTACTTCAAAGCTACTAGAGATAGGATTTTAACTGTTGTCATCACAAAGAAATAATAAATATTTGAAGTTAAGGATATGCTAATTAGCCTGATTTGACCATTGCAAAAGGTATACATGTATGGAAATACCACATTGTGTCCCATAAATATACACAGTATTATCGGTCAGTTAGAAGTAAAATAATTTTATAAACTAAAAGAGACAAACATAAAGTGAACATTCAATAGGTTTGTAGAATTTGGAGAAGCCTTTCTAGAAAAGGTGTTGCTAATAAAATAAAACAGAATCACTGGAGTAGATGAAGGGAATTGAAGGAGAGGGAGGAGGGATGGGATAAAGAAAGACAGTGGAATGAATCTGACCTAAGTTTTCTGTGCACACATATGAATATACCACAGCAAATCTCATCATCATGCACATCCACAAGACACTAATTAAAAAACAAAACAAAACTATGTGTAAATAGTAGAAAGATGGATAGAATAGAGGGATGGGAACTGAGGGAGGAGATAGGGAAGAAAAGGGAAGTACTGGGGACTAAATTAGAGCAAATTACATTCCGTGCTTTTGTGATTATGTCAGAATGAATCCTAATGTTATGTATCACTAAAAAGAATCAACCATTTCTGTGTGCTGTCTCAATTGAGATGAAGAGTTACAAGTCCTTTAGAATGCAATATGTAAAAATGTTGAGCAGGAATGCTCTCATGAAATTTCTTACCTTGATCTTCCCTTTCACTCTCAGGACATTTACTGAGTACCTATTTTTGCATAGTGCTGTTAAAAGTTAAGGAACAAAATAAATAAAAATCCCTTAAAGAGTTTATAATCAAGTAAGTGAGAAAGATAAGTACTGCTTCTTAATAACTTCAATATCTAGTGTATAAGATAAATATTAAAATGGTTATGGAAGTACAGAGGACTTTCTGTACATACCAATTAACTCTGGATATCATCACTTTTATTTCATATGCAATGATTGAGTTCCAATTTTCATCATTGAGTTCTAAAATCCTATTAAAAACACTTTAAAAAATTAAACTGCTACCTGAACAATTTATTTTTCACCCTAACCTTTTAATGGCTCTCTTTATATTGTTTCAATAATTCATTATTTGTTGTTCATTTCATTCTTTTTCCTTCCTTTTCTTGCTGAGAGATCATAAACCAAACCTGACACCAAACCACAGAGCACAGTTTGATCTGGTCTGTCTTCAAGTCCTCTCCTTTTCATGGCTCTTCAACCATATCTTCCTGCATTCTGTCCTCATCCATGCTGGGTTCAGAGACAGGTGATTGATTGCATGTTCCTTCTCACGGCCAATAGCTCTACTTAGCCTCCTATCATAAATGTTAGTTCAGTTCAATAGCAAACACACATTGGGCATCCACTGAATCTTGTGTCAGCCACTAAAAAGAGGAAGCAAGTGAAATAACAGAGGTTTTGTGCCCATGGAAGCCACGGCGTTTGTCAAGGGCTGAAAAACCCAGGCTTAGAAGGGTGAATTATATTATTATTATTATTATTATATCTTCTTATAATATCTTATTATGTTTATTAAGAATCTGGTGATTATTATAAAAATGAAAATTGATTTTGAACACCTGCTGCATGTCAGACACTGTATTAGGGACAGTGCTTTTCAAAGGAATAAGAGACAAAGAAAGAAAGTCATTAGCTATAGATTGCACAAAGATATCAGATATCTGAGAGATAAGGCCTGGAAATTGTGTGGAGTGACAGATTCGGAGTATGTGTGTCTAATTCTGTGTGTCAAGAAGAATAAGTTCCAAGAAATCTGAACAGAGTAGATGAATTGTAACTGTGTAAAGTTTTGATGGGTGTATGTGAATTTACAAGGATGAGCAACAGGAGAAGGGTGTTTTTGACGTAGATAACAGGAGCATAGGTAACATGAGATATAAAGGAAAAATAATAGTTATCAGTTTATCATATAACTGCAAGAAAATTAACACGATGGAAACTTAAGCGTGAGGCAGGGTGCTGTGGGTGATGAAGCTAGAGGAATCATCAGGGTCAGGTCATACAACTTGAATTCTGAGGGAAGGAAGAAGGACTTTGATTTTAGTTGCACAACATCAAAAACCAGGCATTTCCAAATATTTTATGAATAAATAAGCAAATCATTCTCCATCTCTTCTAATTTAACTCCAACAAAATTCCTTTCCTTCTTTAGTATTTTGTTTGCTACCATTGATTCCTTTTTTGCAGTCTCCAATACTCAAGTTTTGTCCCAACTCAAAAATGAAAGCTTCCTACACTGTAGTATAGATATTTTCCACACATTCAATTTGATCAGTATATATTGAATAGCCTCATTATTGACCTCTGTGCTTAGATAGCAAAGAATATAAAACATAAATCTTCTTTCTTCTTTGCATTTTTATAATGCTAAAAAGTTATTTGAAGAACAGTCTGCTTTTGTTCATTATTCCTTCACCTTCAGTAACAGAATGTTTTTCTCTAATAACTCTCAGAGACTCCCCCAACTGATGTAACTGATGATTTTATAAATACCAAGTATAATAGTTTATTTTCAGATTTGTTTTTCTTTCCATCGTCTCAAATTTTGGCAATGGGGATTACCTCTTCCTTGAAATTTTCTCCTTCAGTGGCTTCAATGCCAGTTGTTCTGGCATTTTTCCTATTTATCAAGCAATGTTTTTGTTCTGTCTCACAAATTGTGGCATCCTCAAAGGGTGCTTTTCTCCAAGAAGTTCCTCTTCTTTCTCTCCATACAATGTCCTTAGAATATCCTAGTTATTTCCATGGCTTTAAACAGACCTTGCATCCAGATAATTCACAAGTCTGCAATCTAATTATAGCATATCCTGAGATCTATGCTTCAAAAGTTAGCAGACTGTTGTGGCAACATGTCTGGGCTTAAACTGAAGGCAGTAATGAAAAGTGAAAGTAGGCAATCAAATCTTCCAATTAGAGAAATTCTGGCAGCAGTTTGGAGGAAAAAAAATCAGAACTCCTGCTTTTAGTAAATAAAAGGTGAATGAAGTACTTTACCTCTGAGGGACATCCCCATCCATCCATAAACCCTCATGTACTTCACCTTCAATGCAAGCCAAACAGAAATCATTCTCTGCCCCATTCTAAACCCAGCTCTTTCTTCTGTTACATTTTTCAGCAAATGGCATGAAGCTCTAGTAATCATCTAATTAGAATTAGTCTCCACCCACAACATATACACATTCTCTTCCTATTTCTTTCTGTCTCTCATGCCCTACATACAAATATTCATTAATTTATACTGATTCTACTTCCGAAATGTCAAAAACTGGAGCCTCAGGAGGTCTATATGTAAACACCAAGTCTAGGAAACTGTAGCAAACTGTTGCTGGTATATTTGTTGTATTTCATTGCAATTTTCTTACTTTGAGAAAATAAAGTTGTATTTCATTTCAGTTTTCTTACTTTGGTTAAACAAACAAACAAACAAACAAACAAACCCTAAACTGCTCATAGTAGAGAATAAAAAGGGATTGATGAATATTCATTGAGGGAAGCACTATACTTCTCCCAAGCTACCTTTTTTTTTTTTTTTAAATTCCATCACTCTCAAATCTGACTCATTTTCTCCAATCCACATACACTGAAATTCTCTTTTGTGTGAAATAAGCTATATTCTCTCAACTAATTTTCCTATTCGGATCTCAAAGACACTCTTTTCTCATTGCACTGTTAAGCGCTGTAGCTTGTGGCTGTCTTTAGCTGCTAAGTTAGACCATATGGCCTCATCAGTATTCTCTAAAACATCACTGATGGCATGGTTATAGTGTATGACAGTTATAGTGTATAGCTCGTTGCTCAAATACTGACAGGTTTTGAGACCTTGTATAGCAATACAAATCTACATTTTTTTTGACACTTGGTCAACAAACATTATTGTGCTTTATAAGATTCTTTTAATTTGTACTAGAACACATATGGTAACTATTAGTAGATTCACTTTAAACTCACTTTTCTGATAAATAAACTGACTTTAAGAGCACTGATAAAAACATATTCAGGATCACACACAACTGGTGAATGTCAGAGCTGGGATTTTTAACTCAGTGCTTTTTAATTCCAATATTTTCAGGAAAGTTTATTTCACTAATGCCTACAAAAAATGTAAACATCCTTTGATTTAGTTTCTTCATCTATAAGATAGGATAGATACTATGCCTAACAGGTTTCTGGCATGCAGAAGGTATTCCAAACTGCTAATTTTAAAGGTTTAGTAAAAGGCATTGGGCTTAGGAATGAGGCTCACTAATCATGATAAATGTAATAGTGCACTAATTAAATTATCTAACAACAGTATCCAAACCCTGCCAGGCAGAACAAATTGTCCATTTTCTGCAGATTTCCTGGGAATAAATAACTCTACAAATTGTATCATCTTCTTAATCCCACCAACCTATCATCTGATCTAATTCTGCCCATTGTGATAAAATTCTTCCCTGTGGATAAGAAGGGGCATCTCACCTAGAGTCAGGCATGCTCACTGAACAGTTACTCACAGAGCACATCCAGCAGTTCTGCTGTCCTCTCAGTCTGACTCAGATGCTGGAGGAAGTTTCAGATTCCAGACGATGACTGAACTTATGAGACTTATTTCAGCTTGGTTGGAGAAAGGCATAGAGCTGAGAGGCCAGTTCCCATTGGTGGTGCTAATTCACCATGTCTCTGGGTTATGGGTTCCCAGAGGACTTGCTTGATACAGTTTTTTTATATTTGTTCCATTATGCAATTATTTATTGTAGCTTCATGATTTATAGGCCGGTATAACTCTTTTTGTACTGGGAATTGAACTCAGGGGCATTTGGCCACTGAGCCACAGTCCCAGCCCCATTTTATATTTTATTTAGTGACAGGGTCTCACTGAGTTGCTTACTGCCTGGCTTTTTGCTGAGTCTGGCTTTGGGCTTGTGATCCTCTGGACTTACCTTCCCGAACTGCTGGGATTATAGGCCTGGCTAATGATGTAACTCTTCTGTTGTGCCATTTTATTTTAAAAAAGTTTTCCTTAACAGCTTTATTGAGATCTAATTAATATGCTGTAAAATTCGTCCATTTATAGTGTATAATTTAAAAGATTTTAGCAAAGTCACAGACTTATGCAGCAATCAACTTCACAATATAATTTTGGAAAAAAATTTAACAACCCCCAAAAGAAACCCCATCATTATTAGCAGTCCTTTAAAAGGGGATGACTTTAAAATATGAAATTTATACCAAATTGCTTAAAGGCATCTCCTATCACGAGTGTGAGTAATACTGTCCCCCATAACTCCTTACCATCTGTCATATTCACAGTAGTACTGGTTCGTTAGTGTGGTATTCTTTTATTACCTGTGATTTTTTTTATAGTGGCAGCAATCTTTTACAACTAGGAACAATAATTCATTTATTCATGCATGCATATATCCATAGGTATTTTATAAGAGTGTTTTATTATTATAGTTTGAATATGAGGTGTCCCCCAAAAGCTCATATATTAGACAAAGCAGGAATTTTCAGAGGTGAAGTGATTAGGTTGTGAGAGTCTTAACTGAGTCAGTGGATTAATCCACTAACATGGATTAATTGAGTGGTAACTGTGGGAAGGTGGAGGTAATTGGAGGATGTGGGTCACTAGGGGTTTATATTTTGTCCCTGGTGAGGGGAGATCTCTCTGCTTCCTAAATGCCATGTGATGAGCTGCTTTCCTCCTCCATACCCTTCTGCCATGATGTTCTGCCTCATCTTGGGTTCAGAGCAATGAAGTCAGCAGTCTGTGGTCTGAGACCTCTGAAATTACTCACACCAAATAAACTTTTCCCCTGCTAAAATTGTTATTGTCAGGTTTTTGGTCAGAGTGATGAAAAACTAACTTATATTAAAAAAATATATTAAAACATATATTAAAAAACACTTATATTCCAAACATCTTGGTAAATACTAGAGATTTAAAAAAAAAAAAGAATACAACATACCTCTTACTGTCCAGGGTTTTAGTGTTAAATATGATCAACTAATGAGTATATGTTAACCAATGACAGGGCTCTCTTAGAGGCATAAAGCAAGTGCTTGATGAATACCATGGGTCAAAATCTCAGCCCACAACTTAGGGGCACAGAAAATATTGTTTTATTTAATTTTTCTTGATTTGATCTATTTTCTATTTTGAAGTTCCAATCCCTTAGGTAGAAGAAAATTAATCATAATAATGCAGGGTTCTCCCAAATTATTGTGTTCAGTTTTTGAGAATGTTGTATTGTACCAAGGATTTGCTGTTATTTGGCCAGAGATGTCATCTGATATGAGGTAACTTTTGATCTCTGTGTTAGTCAGCTTTGCATCACTTTGCCCCAAAGAAGAACAGCTTGGCTCATGGCTTCAGAGGTCTCAGCTCATAATTGCCAGCTCCACTGCTCTGGGCCTGAGGTGGGGCCAAACTTCAGGTAGAAGTGTGGCCAAGGAAATCTGCTCAGCTCATGATAGCCAGGAAGGACAGAGAAGGAGATGGAGAGAGATAGGGACAAGGAGCGGGAAGAAGGGGCCAGGGAGAAGATAAATCCTGCCAGGGCATGCCCCCAGTGACTAGCTTCAACTAGGTCCCACTTTCCAGAGGTCTATCCAATTATCAATGGATTACTATATTAATTGATGAGGTCACAGCCCTCATGATCCAATCATTACCTAAAAATCTCCCTTTGAACTTTGCTGCACTGGGGCCCAAGACTTCAATATAAGCTTTTTTAGATCCAAACCATAACACCCTCATTAGTCTTTAGTAAATTGTACCCATAGATTGCTATGTATTATTTAGCTATCATTTTTATTTCTGGCCTTTTTAAATCCTCAGACATTTCCAGCATTTCTACACCCCTCTTGGGCCTGGGAATCTTTGAGTCACACTTGATTTCTGTCTGTTACATCCTGTGTCCAATCTATCGGCAAGTCTTGTCAGCCTCCTGGAAAATACAATAAGAATTTGATCATTCTTCATGATGTACAAAATTTCCACCTTTATCAAGTAAAAAATTTTCTCTTATTCATGTAATTTCAGTAGTTTCCTTATTTTGTTTCCATTCTGATCTCATTTGCCTCACACTAAGTCTGTTGCACTGAATATATAGTACAAAAAAATGTCTTGCCCTGAGGTATTTTATTCTTTACAAAGTAACAAAAAAGAAACAATATCAATCATATTTTATTGTGTATTTTATGTCCAAGTTACTATGCTGAGAGTTTGTGGTAGGCAAAATTATTAGATAGGCAAAAATATTTATTGTTTATTGGAGCAAAATGCTGAGACTCAATAAGATTTATTGCAAGTCCCTACAGCACAGTTTTCTTGTGTTGAATTCTGTCCTTCCTGTTTGGATTACTAAGTTTGGGAAACATTACTTTGAAGTCCAATGAAGTCACAGACTATGATGTGTTTTCCAGATTCAATGGTATTATATTGACATATCCAAGATGTCCACATCCTGAACCTGGAATATGTTAACTTATATGGAAAAAGGGACTTCATAGATGTGATTAAAATTAAAGACTTCAAGATTAGTTGGAGAGATTAGTTGGGCTGTGTGTTTCTTCATTCTAGACACATGAATCCTTAAAATTGGAGAACCAGAGAGATGTCAGTGTGAGAAGGACTTGATTCACTGCTGCTAGATTTGGAAATGGCAAAAGGAGGCCACAAGTCAAGAAATGTGGATAATCTCCAAAAAGACAAATGACAAAGGATTTGTCATTTGTCAATTTTCCCTAGATCCTCTATAAATAAATGAAAATTGCTGGTACCTTGATTTTAGCTCAGTGAGATCCATATCAATTTCTGACCTATACAACTCTAAGATCAATTTGATAGGAAAAATCCACTGTTAGTTTGATTTATGCAGTATCCAAGAATTAGAGAGTTTAAGTAACTTACTTAGGTCTCTCAGTGAGTGGCATAACCAGTATTCAAAGCCTCAGATATTGGACAGCCTTTCAATATTCAAAATTCATTGTTTAAAGTCTTCATATGATGTCCATTCAGCAATACTTCCAAATTTAAGTCACTTAAACTCAATAGCATGCATGTATGCTTATGTGGCAGATTGGATGTTAACAGTCATCACTTATGTATGCTTAAACTTTTTACATAATGGATTTTTTTTCTCCACTATTGTGTCTCCAGACAGTATATTTCTTGAGATCTTTGAAAAACTCTCCTCTGGCAGGTTGGGCAAATTCTACCACCCATCTCAGAAACTATTTGAGAATGGTCTCATTTATTCTTTCCCCAGATTAAAGGATATTATTCTTCTCTCAGAGCAATTGTAAGAATAGTAGTTGTATGTATATTCTGTTTTGATCTTTGCACATGTACACAAAACTGGTGTGTATATTGGTCAAAGTACTCATACCTACCTACATTGGTCCATATTCTTCAAATTATGGCCTTTTATTTGCAGATAAATGGATGGAATTGGAGAATATCATGCTAAGCAAAATAAACCAATACCCAAATCCAAAGGCCAAACGTTTTCTCTGATACGTGGATGCTGATCCATAATGGGGGGGGTGTGCAAGGAAAAAATGGAGGACCTTTGGGCAGAGGGGAGTGATGGGAGGGGAAGTGGTATGAGGAAGAAGTATGGTGAAATGAGTTGGACATTGTTGCCCCATGTACACGTATGATTTATTAGTGGTGTGATTTTGTGTCATGTACAAGCAAAGACATGAAAAGTTTTGCTCCATTTGTGTACAACGAGTCTAACTGCATTCTACTGTCATGTATAACTAATTAGAACAAATAATTTAAAAAATGGCCTTTAAAATTGGGGATGAATCTTAGATTATAGAATGCTTGCCTTGCATGCACAAAGCCTTGAGTTCAGTCCCCATCAGTCCAGCAATATATGTGTGTATATGTGTGTGTGTGTATGTGTATATACATACATATATATGATATATAAGATACAATAAATATATAAATATATTTATATATAATATACACAATATATATCAATATAATATATATATATATTTTGTTATCCTACTTTCCTGTCAGCTTAGCAAAACTATCACTGGCAATTTTATTACACTAGGAGTCTAAGCACAATGTTTCTCAAAAAATTACATAAAGACATTTGTTATTAATATGTCAATATCTATATATTGAATCTGGAAAACACATCATAGTCTATGACATTATTGGACTTCAGAGTAATGTTTCCCAAACTTGGTAATCCAACCAGAAAGGGCAGAATTTGACACAAGAAAACTGTGTTGTAAGGACTTGCAATAAATCTTATTTAGTGTCAGCATTTTGCTGCAGTATACAGCAAAATATTTTTGCCTATCCAATCAGCAAATAGTTTTAAAAACTTAGTGTTGTGTTGCTGTGCTATGGTGGACTAAGTATTATTTTACAATATTTGCATAAACTTTATGGAAGTAGAGTTTCCAGCATATTATTGTCTTAAAATGTTCATAAGTTTCCATTTCTAAAAATTTATTGAAAGGAAAATAACAGAGTGAGTCCACATTTTATGCACAGGAACATTTATTGCAGTATTATTTTTACACTAGTAAAAAATATGGGTTAAAAATTATCAATGATATGGAATACATAAGGTATATTTATTTTGTCCTGGGAAGTTGTTTGACCTTTGAATTCATGTATGTAGCTGCTTCTGTGAATAGTTATGCCAGATGAGAAAACTGGAAGGCAGGTTTTAGGTCTGAGTCTTTCAAGGCAGCAAATGGTGCAGGTTCAGAAAGAAAGTGATACAGGAGAAAGAAACCTGAGACAAATCAGGAAATCTGGGGTTAATGTATGCAAATTGTAGAAATAAACTTAAAAGCAAGAAAACAATGGCAACAGCAACAAAAACTGATTTCTGTATCAAAAATTGTATGTAAAATATATTAAGACCCCACATCACCTACTGGCCCTTCATGGTCTGAGGAAAGCCCCATCACCTCTCTAAAGCCACTTTCGCTTCTTTTCTTGGCTTCATCCATGTTGAATTATGAGCAGTTTCCTGCCCTAATGATTTGGCTGACACTGACCATTCAATGTCAGTCAGAAATATAGCTCATACTTAACCTCTTCCTATGAACTTCTGGTAGCTCTTCCTGTTAGTCTTGTCTATTCCATTCATCTCTTTTCCCATCAATGTCTTATACATGCTGTTATCAGAGTTTTTGATTATTTAGCATTACAAAAATATTATATACACATTTCATATCTGATATTGAATAAGATATTGAAGGTATAATGGTGAACACAATAGACATCACCCCAGATATTACAGAATTTGAAGTCTAGTAGGGGATATAAATAAATACATGGGAAATTGCAATACTATGTTAACACTTAAAAGAGAAATATTAAAAGAAATCTTTTCTATTAAAGGATCAACAACATTGGCATCACTTGAAAGCTTATTAGAAATATTTAAAAAATCAATCTTCTGAATCATAATATACATTTTTATAAGATACCAAGGGTGTTAACACTGAGAACATTCATTTTTTATGGCCTCTGCCTGTGTATCCACTGTTCATTATTGCCTTGTAATAAATGACTTAATTCCCTGGGGTTTACACTGAAAACAATCTTGGGGTTCTGCTGTTTCCCATCTCCTGCAGCTGTGTTCATGGACCAATACTCCTTAGAATGTAGTCCTTAGCATAGCAGGATTTTCAGTTTTATATCCCTGTAATAGTTTGGTCATCTCCTTTTGCTTCTGTGTCTTAAAAGGGTATGTTGAAATTGTGTATTTCCCCATAGAGTCTCACGTACTTTGTGGCAAGTTCATCCCAAACTGAAAATGTTTCCCCAACTGTTGAAATGCTTTCTGGGGAAGGTTGTTTTTATTAGTCCAGAAGTTACCTTAAAAAGAATGTTTTCTTAGGTTCTTGGTGAAATCCTCTGGGGGAAAAAAAAACTTTGTAGACTTTCCCAGGAATCTGGAATCTTGTAAGAAGAAAATAAATAAATAAATAAAAATAGGTCAATGAAGGTATCTGCTCTGTGATAACTCTAACGGAAATAGTTTCTTCATTCCCTTTTTTCATATAGCAGGTCTTTGTCAAGTAATGCCATCATGACAGTTTCTTGTGCCAAGAAGCACATTTAATTAGTTATTCTTGAACTTATCAGCCAGTCAAGCTCACTACTAAGCGTCCAAGGCTAAATTAATGGACACAGCCTGAGACTCAATTTTGAGTGTCCACAAAAACTCGAAGGTTAATAAAAACTGTCCACAAAACATGGTTAACTCAGACTGGGGAAGGATATAGCTCAGTTGGTAGAGTGCTTGCCTTGCAGGCACAGGACCTGGGTTCAATCCCCAGCACTGCAAAACAAACAGGGTTAATTCTCCACTGCAGTGTTACCTGTAGTTATAGAAGTTTGGGTCCAGCTATCAGAACAAACTCATAACTCTGTAAATTGGCAAGAGACACAGAGGGACTCACAAAATATAGTAGTAGTCTTGCCTTAATTATTTCCTCTTAAATTGTTTTCTTTGTCTATGCACAGGAGGGCAGCCACTCCAAGATATTCAGAACACCAAGGGAGGCCTTAGGCTCTGAACCAGATAACCATTGCACTGGTTTCAGAGAATATAGTTACTCAGCGACTCCCTTTCTATATGAGTGTCTTATGATTGCTGTAAATCTGGCAAATGACAGCTGAACAAAATCATGGATGATCCATTAATATTTCTTTAAACATTCCTTTTCTCTGGCCCTATGCAAAGCTTTGTCCCACAACTGTTTGTGAGTGACACTGTTCTCGAAAGAGACCTGAAATTGTAGCTCATCTTCAGGATTTCCCATGGAGAAGTTAGAGTGAAGCTAGACTGAAAAGAAATTGCTTTTTTACAATCTATCATTTGGAACACAAAGGGTTAGCAGGACACAGCTGTACAGAGTTCTCTCCTGAGAATTTGTTTTTCTACTGGGCAAATGACTCTCACCAAATAGCTTCTGAGTTCCTTATAAAGCTATGTTTCTTAAATCTGATAGTACTTCCATTCCTGGATTTTTTCCCTATGGGTTTCTGGCGAAAGAGAGCCACTTCAGTGACAGTGTCAGGGGGTAGGGCCAATCAGGGACTGATCCCCCAGCTTTAGTCTAGAAGGACCGTTCTACCGGTGAGTTTGGGAGGTTGACATAATCTCTCTCTCTCTTTCTCTCTCTCTCTCAAACATTATCTGGTGCCTGTGATGACCCTTCAAAGAGCAGGGGCCAGTCTGGGCATGGTGGCACATGCCTCTAAACCCAGCTACTGGGGAAGCTGAGGAAGGAAGATCAAAAATTTGAGGATAGCGTAGGCAACTTCATGAGACCCTGTCTCAAAATAAAAAAATCAAAAGGTTGGAGATGTAGCTCAGTGGTAAAGCACCCCTGGGTTCAATCCGTAGTACCAAATCATAAATAAAAATTTTACAAAAGCAGAGGGCAGGATAAATGACCTCACAATCTAGACCCAAGAATATCTCTGTGCATGCTGTTGGTTTTTTAGAGCACTGAAGACTAGATAGTTTATAAAAGCAACTTAGAATGGTTCAGAGGAATCCATGAGTATACATTCAATGGATTAATATGTCAATTAAAATGTTTTAATGTTCTAAATAGTCATTGCAAATATAGACTATAATCATAAGTTCATTCATTTTGTGGTTTTTAAATTTTATTTTTTTAGTTAGATGGACACAATACCTTTATTTTATTATTTTTATGTAGTGCTGAGGATTGAACCCAGTGCCTCACATGTGCTAGGCAAGTGCTGTACCACTGAACCACAACCCCAGCCCCTAATTTTGCAGTTTTTAAACATTCAATTCCTTTAAATTAATTCCTTTAAAATAAATAGTATCAAAGCCATGGAATTTAGAGCCAGAACAGAGGTCAATTCCTGGATCTGCCATCATCTTGCTGGGTGAATGAGAAAGTAATATGATTTCTCTGAGCCTTGGTTTTCTTGTCTTAGTCTGTTTCTCATACATAGCATAGAGCTAATAATATCCAATGATGTTATTGGGATAGTGGTATGTATGAAGGCTATTTAGCTATTCCTGGTGTTTCAGTTGCAGATAAATGCAATTCATAGTCCTTGGCTTAAAAGAACATCAATTGGGGAGAAAGAGACATTTAATATATCTAGGAATAGTTATTAGGTATTTGCTTGTTATAGAAGACAAGTGAAGGATGGATTTAAGAATCATAGAACTTTTTAAAAATCTAAATTTTAAAATTTAAATATTCTTCCTTTAAGTTTGCTAAAAGAATTTTCTATGTTACAAGAGCCCTACTATTTCTCTGTGAATATAAGGAATTAATAAAAAAGATACCATGAGAAATGTAGCAGCAGACATTTATAACTTACTTCTTTTGCATAACTGACTTTACACCCATTTAATAACAACTCCCCATCTCCCTTCCTTTATACTTTGGCAAACACCATTCCATACTCTGTTTCTATAAATTTCACTATGCTACTCATAAGTAGAATCATGCAGTATTTGTCCTTCTGTGACTGGCTTATTTCATTTAATATAATGTTCTCCAGGTTCATCCATGTTACAGTATGCATCTGAATTTTATTGTTTTTTAAAGCCGATGTATGTATATACTACATTTTCTTTCTCCATTCACTTGCTGATGGCTATTTAGGTTGTTTCCATATATTGACTATTGTGAAAAATGCTTCAATCAACACAGGAGTACTGGTATCTCTTCAACATACTGATTTCATTGCCTTTGACCATATATTCAGAAGTGGTATTTCTCAAACACATATATGGCACTTATATTTTAAATTTTTTTGATAAAGCTAAATATTGCTTCTAGTAATGGCTGTATGATTTTATATTCACATCAATAGTGTACAAGGATTCTGATTCCTTCATGTCCTTTTGAACATTTGTCTTTTAAAAAAAATAATAGACACCCTCATAGGTATGAAGTGATATCTCCTTATGATTTTGATATACATTTTCATGATTAGTGATGTTGAACATCTTTTCATATACCTGTTGGCCATTTGTATGATTTCTTTGGAGAAATGTCTATTAATGTAATTTTTCCATTTCAATTTTCTTATTTGTCTTTTGCTGTTGAGCTGTATAATTGTTCATATATTTTGAATATTAATTTTAAATGAAATTTCTTAATTTATTTACTGTAATAAAAATAACATTAATCACGAACCTTCTTTTTCATCTTTAAGGTTAAGAGTATATGATTTTAAGTTCCTTTCTTACTTTCCACATCATCTAGAAAAACTTGTTTTTATCACCATGTCCAAATTTAAGCAGATTCCTAGTGTCAAGGATGAATACCAGATTAACAAGAAAATGTCTTCCTTCTAAAAATATGCCAATATGTTGACCTGAATTTCGCATCTGTTTTGAGTGCACTGTATATAAGAAATCACAGTATATACCCGAATATTCAGTGTCTAGGTTTCTCACTATTTGTTAGAAGCAATTCATTCATACAAAAGGTTCATTTAAATGCTACTGTGACCAGCATTTTTCCTGACTCTGAGACCATAGATCTGAGAAAACTGGAGAGCTCCTGTGTTTCCTGGGAGTCATTTTTCACCTTAGTGGCCTTGTCTCTGCAGTCTCATTAGAAGGTACTTCTGCTTTTCTTTAAATGCTACTGTTGTACAGAGTTCTGCACTAAGACCTCTTTTCCTTAAGATTTATTACTCCACAGCATTTTCCCACTGCTGTGATTTCAAGCGGACATTAGTCTGACAACACTTATGCCTCATTATCAGGGCAGAAGTCATTTCTCCTGGGATACAAATGTCGGTACATTTTTCAGTTCTTGGGTAGAAAGTTACAGAAGAAAAAGTGAGCCTTATTTTTTAGTTGAGGTCTAAGGGCTAAGTCCAAACCCAAAGAGTTTGTTTTATTTTGTTTTAGCTCCCAATTAAAAAAAAAAAAAAACTAAAAATTTTGTTGGTGCATTATAATTATACAAATTAGTGGGATTTGTTTTAACACATTCCTACACACACAATACTTGCTAAAGTTTAGATCTTTAATGTTCAAGGCCCGTGTATTAAAGACAGTCTCCAGATTGATGCTGTTGGGAATTGTGGAACCTTTAAGGAGTGGAGCCTAGTAGGAAGTTTTAGGTCACTGGGGGATTGTTCTCAAAGGGAATTGTGGATCCTTGGTCTTTTCCTCTTTCTCTCTAATTCTTAGCGCCCATAAGGTGAAACTTTTGCCCTACCATATGATTCTACCATGATATGCTGCCACAGTCCTAAAGTAATGGAGGTACCCAATCATGTACTGAAACCTCCACAATTGTGAGGCCAAATAAACCTTTCCTCTTTATAAGTTGATTACCTCAAGTATTCTATCACAGTGACAGAAAGTTGACTAACACAGAAAACTGGCATCAGGAGTATATTCATTGCTGATGCAGCTGATGATTTGACAGAGCCTTTGGTATTGGTTTGCTTGATGAATTTAGAAAAATTTGAAGATCAGGCTAGAAAAAAATGTAGAATGTTGTAATCAAAACTTAAGCAGAGATTTTGATGGGGACTCAGAAGTCCAGAATATTGATAGAACTGCAGACAGAAAATGATTGCTGAGATTTCAGATGGAAATGAGGATTCATTGGGAATTGAACTTACAGTCACCAGTATTAGGAGTGGCAAATATTTTGAATGCATTTTATTCTTCTGAAACTTAATGGGAGGCTGAGTTTAAAGTGACCTAATATATTTTGGAGGCTGAGATGGGAGGATCACTTGTACCTAGGAGTTCAAGACCTGCCTGGGCAACATAGCAAAACTCCTGTCTGAAAACAGCAGCAACAACAGCAACAAACACAACACCCGAAGAGAAGTAAAGAAAAATAAAGATAAAACTAAATATGACCTACTTATTTATCTGCCAGATGGAATTTTAAGACAGCATAGTATTCAGGAAGTGGCATGGATCTCACTGTCTGCTTTTAGCCAAATTTATAGTGAGCATTGGAAGCAGAAAGGAACAGAGCAAATGAATTTAGAAACTTTACAGTTTGACCAGAAAAGGAACATATTTAAAGGAGAATTAAATGAGGGTGCAATTGCTGAAGAAATTAGTGCCTTTAAGAAGGAGCCACATGCTTTTCACAAGCATAATAGGGAAGATGCCTTGAGGGTGTTTCCAGAATTAACAAGACTCCATACATCAGAAGTTCAAAAGTATAAAAATGAAAATTTGATTCAAAGACTTTCCAGGGAAAATTCTTTGGAGAATAGAGCTGTGGAGTTCCCTGAGTCCTTAGGGCTGCCTTGAGAAATCTGTGGACAACAAACTCATAGGCCATTGCTGCCATGGTTCACATGGGCCCAGGTACAGCTTGCACGGGTGGCAGATGTTGGCATCATTCATGAGTAGATGATTTTCAGGCAGGCAGATTCCAAGTTACAGGTCATAGAGGTTTCTGATGACATTTCAGAGAAGACTTTGGAGACGAGGAAGTGTGTGGCAGGGTTGGAGTCCCTGAAAGTGGTCCCTGAGAGGATGTGTGGGGCTGCATCAGTGAAGCTGAAGCTGCAATGGAGAACCCAGGAAGGAAGAAATGTCAGGTTTGAAGAATGCCTGCATGCTGCATGCAGAGCTGTCCTAAGAGAGTAGCCATATAGGCTGCTATAGAGGCCATAGAGGCAGGGCACCCCAAGCACTCAGGTATATACATCCTGCTAAAATGTGCTTTGGATACTTTAAGATTTAATGTTTGCCTTGCTGGGTTTCAGTCTTGCTTTGGCTCAATACTTTAGCAGTATTAATTCTGCATATCCATGAACTTGGGAGGTCCTTCCATTTTCTTGTGGCTTCTTCAATTTTTCCCCCCAGTATTTTGTAGTTTTTATTGTAATGTCTTTCACATCCTTAGCTTTATTTTTTTCAGGCTATTGTGAATGAGAAAGTTTTCTTGATTTCTTAACCAATTCATTATTGGTGTATAGCTGTTGTTTTGTTGTATGTTGATTTTCTAAACTGCTACTTTGCTGAATTTATTAGATCTAGCCATCTTCTGGTGGAGCTTTTGCATCTTCTAAGTATAGACATATCATCTGCTGTGATAATTTGACTTCTTTCTTTCCTATTTGTATCCTTTTATTTCCTTGTCTTGCCTAATTGCTCTGGCTAGAATTTCTACTACTATATTGAATAGGAATGTTGAGAGTGGACATGATTGTCTTATGCCTGATTATAGAGAAAATATTTTCAGTTTTCCCCCATTCACTATGATGTTGGCTTTGGATTTGTGATATACAGCATTTATGATGCTGAGGTAAGTATTTTCTATCCCTAGATTCTTCAGTGTTTTTACCATAAATAAGTGCTGAATTTTTTCAGAAGCTTTCTCTACCTTTATTGGGATGACAATGTCAATGTGAATTTTGTCCTTATTTATATTTATATGGTGAATTATATTTATTAGATTTCATGTAATAACTATTTTGGCAATCCTGGGGTAAAACCAACTTCTTAATATGTTGTTGAATATGATTTGCTAAAGTTTTATTAAGGATTTTTGCATATAAGTTCATCAGCAGTGTTGGTCCAGAGTTTCTTTCCTTTTCTTTTTTTTTGATGCACCTTTATCTGGTTTTGGCATAAGGGAATTTATTGGCTTTATAGAATGAATTTAGAAGTGTTCTGTCCCTTTCTATTTCATGGAATAATTTGAAGAGTATCTATAGCCATGTTTATTGCAGCACAATCCAAAATAACCAAACTATGGAATCAACCTAGGTGCCTAACAATGGATGAATGGGTAAAGAAAATGTGGTATATATATACACAATAGAGTTTTATTCAGTCATAGTAAAAGTAAAATTATGCGATTTACAACAAAATGGGTGGAACTAGAGACTAATATGTTAAGTAAAATAAACCAAACTCAGTTGGGCGCAGTGGCACATGCCTATAATCCCAGTGGCTCAGGAGACTGAGGCAGGAGGATCACAAGTTCAAAGCCAGCCTCATCCACTTAGTGAGGCCCTAATCAACTTAGCAAGATCCTTTCTCAAAAAAAAAAAAAATTAAAAAGGGCTGGTGATGTGGCTCAACAGTTAAGTGTCCCTGGGTCCAATCCCTGGTTAAAAAGAAAAACAAAACCAAACCAAACAAACATAAAAACAAAACAAAACAAAAAAACAACAAAAGCCCAACTCAAAAGGTCAAGAGTCCAAAATTATATGTTTTCTGTCATATGTGGAAGTTAGGAAAGAATGTAAAAGAAAGGTGGCTGGGTGGAAATCTCATGATCAAAGGGAGATCAGGAGAGGAAAGGGACCAGGAGATAAAAGTTAAAAGGACATGGTTAACTAATGATCCTGTAATTGTATGGTATGTACCTGACAGTGAGAACATTTTCTTCCCTTTTATTATAGGGTATGGTCCTTTTTCCCAAGGGTATCTGCTTCCTTTGGTCACCATGCCACCCTTCAACCAGAGCATTTTCCATCCTGCTGTCTTCTTCCTTACTGGCATCCCTGGTCTTGAAGCCTCTCACATCTGGATCTCCATCCCATTCTGTTGTCTGTATGCCATTGCCGTCTCTGGGAATGGCATGATCCTATTTGTCATCATTACTGAGTCGAGCCTCCATGAGCCCATGTACTATTTCCTCTCCATGCTGTCCTTCACAGACCTAGGTTTGTGTCTATCCACACTGGTCACCATGCTGGGTATTTTCTGGTTCAATGCTCGAGAAATCAGCTTTGACACCTGCATTAGCCAAATGTTCTTTATTCATGGCTTCACGTTCATGGAGTCCTCGGTACTCCTAGCAATGGCCTTTGACCGCTTCATTGCCATCTGTAACCCTCTGCGCTATTCCATGATCTTGACCAATTCGAGGATCATCAAAGTGGGTGTTGCAATCATTATCAGGGGCACAACAGCCCTAGTGCCTTTGCTCCTGCTCCTTAAGCGTCTGTCTTTCTGCCACAGTCATGTGCTCCACCATTCCTATTGCTTCCACCCTGATGTGATGAAGCTTTCATGCACAGACACAAAGATAAATAGTGCATTTGGCCTGGCCATTGTCATCTCTACCGCTGGTCTGGACTCTGTGTTAATCCTTCTCTCCTACGTTCTGATCATCCGCTCTGTGCTCAGCATTGCATCCGTAGAGGAGCGGAAAAAGGCTTTTGGAACCTGCATCTCCCACATCAGTGCTGTTGCCATCTTCTATATCCCCATGATCAGCTTGTCTCTGGTGCATAGATTTGGGAAGAATGCCCCTCCTATGGTGCACACTCTCATTGCCAATGTTTATCTGCTCATCCCTCCTGTAATGAATCCCATAATCTACAGTGTGAAGACAAAACAAATTCGCAAGGCCGTGCTTAAACTATTTATTCCCAAGGTAGTTTAGGCAAGTTTTAGAGTATCCCACTTTTGATTTTTTCCCTTAACTATGATTTATTATTTGCTAGTGTGAGTTACCACTATACTTTGAAAAAAATCTATAAATTCATGTTTTTTCTCTTCTGATGATAAATTGGTTTACTATTTACACAGTTTTAGATTATGGATTCTTTGAATTCAGGAACTTCATCTTGGGTCCTTCTGACTATGTGATACTCCACCTGGACCAGTATAGGACTATGATTAAAATTGTCTGTAAATATGGACAAATGAATTCATGCTTTATAGGTCCAGACTGTCTCAGTCCTTTTAGAGTGTGTAGCTATTCAAGATATGCCCCATAATATAGATGAATAAGAACAGGATTGCTTTCAGTAATTCCTATAGTTTATTAGTAATGATTATTGTTACCCAAATAAATAATTAATGACTGAGGAATTCATATAAGTGCAATAATTAAGAACAAACATGAAGAAATATTTTCCTAATTCTTATAAGAATCCTTGGAATTACTCTGTAAATGGATTAATATTTTAATTATATAAGTGACTCATCATCTAAATATGTGGCTAAAGGAAAAAATCACTCTGATTTTATCAGTACAACTGTACACATATATTGAATTCTCATACTGTGCCTCATTAATATATAATTATATTAATTATAACATAATTATTACCACTAATCAAAATTTTTAAATGTTTAAGGAGATATAAAGTCTAAACACTGGTTTGAATATTACACATTGTATATTTGTACTGAATTATCACACTATATCTCCAAAATATAGACAATTAAAATAATAATTAATAGGATATAAATGAATCACTGAATTCTATTTAGTTGTGAGGTCTGGAGGTAAGAGACTCAGTTCCATTATCTGCATCATCTATGCAAAGATCTGAAATTATTAGATATGTAAAATGCTTCATGAAAGAATAAATAAAGAATATTTTTTGTTCTGGGTGAAGCATAAATAAAGAGACTTCTAAGAATTTTATAGAACCCACCAAAATAGTATTGTAAAAAGACAACTTTATCACATGGAATTTGTAGTCTGTGGGGATGAGGGGTGAGCTCATGGAAATAACAGTTGTTATTGTTTCCAGGTTTTTACAAATTTAATTCAATTTTTTCAGGAAACAGATGAAAGAATAGAATACTGGTCCCTTCATGGAAACTATAAAAGTAGAGTAGACATAATGAAGTTAAGGGGATAGAAGCCACAAACTTGAAGGAACCCATGGGAGCACCATACTCTGAGGCTGCAAAAAGCCCCCCCAGGAGTTTGCTGATTAAGAGATGTTAGGCAACCTGAGACCTGACCCCTAATATAAGCCACCCATTCCTGAGCAACACACTTCTCTGCTTCTCAGGTCCCTTCCTGGAAGACAAAGCAAGAAAGAGCACATCTCTACCTTGTGTAAGTGAAATTGCTGCATTCAGGGGAAACATTAAGCTCTTTCTACATTCTCTTTCTTTTAAGAATCTGGAAGGCTTTAGTAACTTCAAAGAGCTCTCCTGGGTGCCTAAGAAAAATTGTGGGAAGTTCTTTCCTGAAATCTCTATTTTATGAGGCACCTTATTTAACCCAGGAGGCTCAGTTGTTCTACGTGCCATTTTTCTTTCTGCTTAAAGCAGCTTAATATATCCATGCCAAGTGTGAGTTTTCAGTTAGTTGTACCACATTTTAAAGTTGTGACCTAAGGTAAGCTGCCACTGTCCCCACCATCCACAGCTACCATCATTTTCACCTTCATCACCACTGTTCATATTCTAAGAAGTAGTCAGCATATGAGGTGATTTCCAAATGATAATCTTATTGAATCTTTCCATGCCAATGGTGAGCTACCAATTTCAGAGACTTGGAATCTGATGCAAATTGCTCATTTAAAGAGCTCCATCTTGCTGGGTTCAGAGACAGAAGTTGACCCAGGTTTGCCTGATCTTATAATCATACTGCTGACTCCATAATCAAAGAAGAGAGAGAAGTCAAGTTCAAAGAAGAGAGAGAAGTCAAGTTAGCTCTGCACAGAACAGACATATTATTATCATATGAAGCAAAACACTTTCAATAATTGGGGGAGCATGCCAAAGTTTATCCTCCTATGACAGGGAAGAGTTTTTCATCAAAAACCCCAATAGGAACACACACACACACACACACACACACACGTACACCTCAGTTTATGGAAATGGAGGAAAGCTTGGTGATATGTAATTTCAGGCCCTGCAGCCTGATTTAAACAAATGAAACTGCAAAATGTTGAAATCTGAGATGTTTCTAGAATCCTTGTTCATCTTGCAACTCTTGGATTAGAATTATTTTGAAAACATACATTACCTGTTCACAATGTTCCAGATAAAGTGCAGTACCAAGATGTGATGTTGAATGAAGAATGATATGAGTAATTTGGTTAGAAAGGCATATTTCCAAATAACTCATTGTCACACCATGAAACAACCCCTATTCTAGATATATAAAATGCTATCAGTTCAGAGGAAGACAGTTTCTTTTGACTTGATTTAGTTAGTAAGGGTGATGCCACTGTTTGCTTCCTAAAATAGACAAATTCATAATAAATTTATATGTGGTTCTGTAAATCAAAGAGTGAATAATAAAGAAAAGGAACATACATGAATAATTGCAAAGCACACCAGTGTGAAAGAACTTCCTCTATTTGATATTGTGGTGATATAAGGAAAAAAACAGGTTGAATATATCACAATGTTTCTTGAGGTATTCAAGCAGGGAGGTCATTATGGATGTAGACATTAATCAGACTGAGAAAATATTTTTGGCTGGGATAAAAAGATAGAGTCTGACTTTATGCTGAAGTCAATGAAGGGTTGTATGAGGAATATGAGGATGTATTTTCTAAACATGTTACCAACATTCATGAAAGGAAGGTCCAAAAACCTTTGAAACATAGTGAAGTGAAATTACTTATGCACATATTAATGGACATCCTGAAAAAAACTGATGAGAGTTTCATGTAAAGTAATGGTGATGGAACTGGAGGATAAATATAATTATCCCAGGGACATTGCAGAAGTTGAACCTATGAACATTTGGTTATTGCAATGCCTTGGCAGCTGTAGTGGGCAGAATTCTCACAGCACCTCAAAAATTAATACTCATTGTGGTGCATTTGCATGAATGTTAACCATCACTTTAATATTACTGGGGCCTCTGAGTGTGGTGGGATATCATTTGTGTGAGTATGTGCCAAAAGGTTTTATAGATGCAAATAAAGTCTCTTATTACTGAACTTCATCTAAATTGAAAAGAAGAGTATGCTGAGTGTATTTGACCTAAACAGGAGCCTTTGTAAGAGGCAAGGAGTAGCAGAGAGATTCCCTGTTGGATTTGAAGAATTACCATATCATTGTGGTAAAGACTACACAAGTAAGACTGAAAGCAGCCTCTAGGAGCTTAGAGCAACCTCCAGTCCTCATCCAGAAAGAAATCAGACCCCAGACCTGCACCACAAGGAACGGAATGCTGTCAATAATCTTGCATGAGTTTGAAAGAGGACCCTGAATTTTAGATGAGGGCACAGACCTGGTGGCAACCTCTGACTCAACCTTGTGAGATCCTGAGTGGAGGATCTCATTTGGCTATGCTTTGACATTGTACTTACAGAGCTATGGGATTTCAAAAAAGGGCCTTGTGTCAAGCGATTAAAGTTTTAGTAATTTTTTTGTAGCCATAGGTGACTAATGCAGCAGAGTATGTTTCCATCAACAAGAGAAGCCAGACTTCAAGTTTATATATGAACCATTGAAGAGGTTTAAATGATGAATTCAGACAACTCGTGTTTTGAGTGGTGGTGGAGGATAGAGACACATGTAAGAGTGACATGGGTTCAGTGGCAAGTTGAGGTTGTTATTTAGTTATGTTTAGGTTCAGGAAGAAATTGGCACATCCATGTAGACTGTAGTTCTGGTACCAATTCCTTGCTCTTTTGAATGTGGCAAGATAATTCCATACTTAATCCCTATTTCCTCTTTTTTTTTTTTAACTTGTTCTCTTTAGTTATACAGGGCAGTAGAATTTATTTTGATATATTTTTACAGGCTTGTAATGTATTTTATTCTAATTAGGATCCATTCTTGTGTATGCACATGATGTTGAGATTCACTGTGGCATATACAAATACGTACATAGGAAAGTTACGTGAGATTCATTTCACTGTCTTGAACACTACCTTTCAGTAGTTTGCATGTCACACTGTAGTGGTATTTCTTTCTTTTTTTTTTTTTTAGAGTGGAAAGTAAAAGCTTTATTAAAGGACAGAAGAAAATACTTCTCCGGGAGGAAGAAGGGGACCCAAGAGGTGGAATCCCTGTAGTGGTATTTCTAACATATCTGGAACTCCATTGCCTGTGGATATACTTAGATTTTTTTTCACGATGGTTTCCACCTTTCAGCCTCTGCACAGCAATTCTTTACCTACTCAAAGAAGCCTTTTGATGCCTCCACATACAAGTTTCTAATATGTGCAAACTCTGTACTTTAAACATAATCTCTCTGTTTACATGTTTATTTACACATTTGTTTACTGAACTCCCCTAGTTTTTTCTTACTTTCCTTAAGGGTATTATCTGATTTGGTTCCTTCCCCTTATTCTGAATTATGGCTTATACTATGTAATAATTGATGTTAAAATAACTGAGTCAACATCGATAAAGAACCTAGATAGAAGGGCTATAAGGAGAGGAGAAAATGTTCTTTAGATGAATCCAGAACAATAAAAAAATATAACTCTGGAGAAAGAAGAGACCAAATTAGGAGGAAATTTTAACCAAAGACTATTGTACAGTCTGACTTTGAGCATATTTCCATCATTCTAAGGCTGTCAAATGGAAGGACAAGTAGATGAGTGAAGAAGGGTTAGGAAGAGACATATAGGTAAGAGATGACTGAGAAATGTTTGGGTAATTTTTTAATATTTATGTTTAATATTTGGTGAGATTTAATCATAGTGATGTATCTTCTTGACTTTTTAACATATAATAATTTTAATTCTTTCAATGATCCTATGGGATATGCATTAAGAAATATATGTTATATAAGAGATAAGGACCATACAGTTTAGTAATTTTTCTCTGATAAACCAGCTTGGATTTGATAGAGCATTTGTATCAAATCAAAATTTAGACTATGCAGTAATAGTAAAATTGACTTCTGATCGAGGATAAAAATCATAAGCTCTCCATAAAATTTATATTGGCGATCCTCTAAGCTCAAGTGATTCTATTGTAATTGTGTTAATTGTTGATATTTGCGATCATATAAAATTATATAGTTACAGTTCAAGTATTTTCAAAAACATGCTACTGAAATTGTTGCATGTATTGTTTATCATTCTAAATTTCATAGAACTGTTCACCCATATTTCAACCAGTAACATCTGACTGCCCTATGACATGAGTTCTGGAAATAATCTCCAAAATTCCAGCCTTAGCACTCATAAGACATGTAGAGTTATATTAGTAATGTGTGCTTCATTTGTTTCTGAAAAAATTCTGTATCCTCATGTAATTTTGCAATAACTCTTTTCTGCTCCTTCATTTGATGTAGTTTAATAGTTTGCTTTGCAAAACCAGATTTCATGAGCTCTTTGTATAACACAAGTATTGGCTTTTAGAAATGTTCATCTGGGCAAAATTTAATTTCAGGTTGAATGCATAATAAATACAGTTTATCATTGCAGGACACACCTTAAGATTTTGTTGTTTGAGTTCCATATGTCAAATTCCCAAAACTTCAAATCTTCTTCCATCATTTTCCTGCTTACTGGTGTTCCTGGGCTGGAAGCCTTTCACATCTGGATCTCCATTCCCTTCTGCTTTCTCTATGCAACTGCCCTCTCAGGGAACAGCCTGATTCTCTTCGTCATTATCACGCAGCCCAGTCTCCACGAACCCATGTATTATTTCCTCTCCATGCTGTCCACCACAGACCTTGGGCTGTCCATATCCACTCTGGTCACCATGCTGGGCATATTCTGGTTCAATACCAGGGAGATCAGCTTCAATGCCTGCTTGTCACAGATGTTCTTCATTCAACTTTTCACTGTCATGGAATCTTCAGTACTGTTGGCTATGGCTTTTGATCGTTTTGTGGCCATCTCTAATCCCCTTAGGTATGCTTCTGTCCTAACCAATCTTAAAATAGTGATGATTGGTGTAGCAATTATCACCAGGGGGACCCTTACTCTTACAATTATGGTGGTACTTCTTAAAAGGTTGTCCTATTGCCGTAGCCACGTGCTCCTCCATTCCTATTGCTTCTATCCTGATGTAATGAAGCTCTCGTGCACAGACACCAGGATCAACAGTGCAGTTGGGTTGACTGCCCTGATCACCACTGCTGGAGTGGACTCAATCTTCATTGTGCTTTCCTATGTTTTGATCATTAGGACTGTCCTCAGCATTGCTTCCCCTGAAGAGAGAAGGAAAGCCTTTAGTACATGTGTCTCCCATATTGGGGCTGTGGCTGTATTCTACATTCCATTGATCAGTCTGTCCTTTGTGCACAGATTTGGAAAAGGAGCCCCACCTTATGTATATACCTTGATTGCCAATGCCTACCTGCTGATCCCTCCTGTGATGAACCCCATTATCTACAGTGTGAAGACCAAACAGATACGCAAGGCTGTGCTGAAAGTTTTCCATTCAAGTGTGACAAAGACCTAGATGGTTCTTCTAAAATTTTCTCTAGTGTTTGTTATTGTATGGAAGAGTAAAATACCTGTCAGAAAGTTAAAGTGATGCTGTGTTGAAAATTTCCCAAAGACTAACTTTCATTATGTAGGAAGTTTGTTAGCTAATAGAGTTTGATATGAAGTGAGGTTTTTATTGGTTTAACTAATATCTTAAAATATTCACAGGGATAATAAAATCATTTTAAAATTCAAGATGAAAGACGTAGTTAGCCAATGACTCAACTTAATTTTCATGCATACAACTATTTTTTTTAAATACAAGAAGTAGAATGTCTATTGACTCATTTAAATTTTGCCTTACTGTGAGAAATGGCATCACTCCAATTCACAAATAAGAATAAAAATTGTATTAACAATTCTGAATCACCAAATCTTTTCGTGTGAATCTATCATATAAAATTGACAGTACCCTTGGCTACTTACTTGTTCCAAATATTCATACTTTCCCCTGCCCTTCCTGCCCTCCTTATTTAACAGCTACTATCATAATAATAAATACTTTATTGCTTCATCAGCAACCTAACCTAATTGGTCAAATATTTGTACTTTCTCATAACTCTTCAGGACAATAAGTTTTTTTGTGTGTCAATAATTTTATGATAATTACTTCCTAAATCTGTTTTTATTTTTAGAAAATAACTTCTCCAAATAAATTAATTTTCTTTGAAACCTTGAAATCATCAATAAGCAAATATAGAAATATTTTTAATCTGATTGTGTTTTTAGTGCTATATCTGAACCTTCTCCTTAAAGAATTTTGTCATTCGTATGCAAATCAGGCTTTAGATGGTAACATAGAAATCATATCAGTAACCCATATTATAACCCAGGGAATGTTTAATTGGAGGACTAAAAGTTAAAAAAGCAAGGAAGCAAGAAAGCAAACAGAGTTAATAACTGCAGTAAGTTTCTTCCACTAGTATGACTTTGGGCACTGAGTAGAATTTGGGCATATTAAAATATAGAGGCTTGTAATTGTATTCCCCTAGAACTAACACTTGCACCTATAATGAGAGAATTTTGATCTTTTCATTCTGGTACCTGAACAGCTCAGAGGGTAGAACACCTAGAGTTAAGACCCAACCTCTGAGGGTTAAGCACTTCCCTCTGGAGCTTACTCCAGGAGCAAGAGGAGGACTTTTCATGGAGTTGGAACTCAAATTTTTAGAACTGATCTACTGGTGGTTTGCTCCATTCTGAAGGGGCATGTTGGGACTAGTGCTAGAAGTATAGGAGAGTGTAACACTACAAACTGGAACTAATCCAACTTAGTAAGAACTATTGTAAGGCAATGACAGGTGCAGTAAGCAAACATAATGGATATACTTGTCTCTTTAGCATCTTCCAGTCTTCCTTCTAGTATCTTCCAATCAGCAGTATATGTGGGGAACTGATAAACTATGTGATTCATCAGTTTCAGCCTTCTTTCATAAGCTGAGAGTCTGTAGAATTGTTGTTTTGGAGCTGAGATACAGTAGCTTCACAACCAGCATGATGGGGTATGGGGCTTATAACATGATTAAGATCACTGTGAATATGACAGCAGTTTTATTAGATGCTCCAACCTGGGATTTAAATAATAACAGCAGTAACCATTAATGATAGCAAGCCAAGTGCTTCTGCAGTTCATCAGGTATTATTAATTATAATCTGCTGGAAAACCACTAGTTGACAAATTTCAGGTCTTTTTTGGAGGCATTTTCTCTCCTTTCTAGCAAATCTCTTGTTTTCCTATCACAACCCCATCTCCTTTTCAATGGCCAGCAGTAGAGATCCAGGTCATTAAACATATTGAAAGAAGTTACCATACTTTATATACAACCAGAGATATGAAAAATTGTGCTGTATACGTGTAATAAGAATTGTAATGCATTCTGCTGTCATTTATTTTAAAAATCAATAAAAAAGGAAATAATCCATTTACTGGTTACCTTGTGCTTTACCTTGTGGAATGCAGATTAGAAATTTGCCTTTCTAGCCTTCCAGGAACTAATAGTCTGGTCTAGAAGCAAGAGTAATACCCAAATCTTTTGTAGAATCTTAATGCTAAAACTGAAGTTGCCGAAGTCCTACCAAAAATCTTCAGAAAGGGTTACAAAGTTGTAGGGAGAAATTTACATTTAAATGAATCCAATAGCATAGACTTCATTGATTACTATAATACAATGTTAAAATTGGATTTTTTTCTATCTGGTTATGGCTGAGGCAGGAAAACTATAGATACTAAATTACAATTTGAGTTGTAAGATTATCAAAATAGAAGATAGGTCAAATGACTGTGAATATATAATTCAGGAAAGAACTGAAGAAATTATTGCAGGTATAAAGAGAACAGACTAAAAAGTGAAATATAAGACTGTCTTTGGCTATCAATCTGTATACCTAAAGGGGAAGTAGGATTACACATATAGAACAGTCTTCTTGGCATTTTGAAGTTGCAAACATTTTTCTCTACACCCTAATACATAGCTAGTTCTGTATTTTAAAAAAAGAGGCAAATGGCCTCTTTGCAAACCGTCAGCCTTTGTTGTCTTAGTCTTGTTTTCTAAGAACTTCTTTCTTTCTTTTTTTCTTTTCTTTTCTTTCTTTTTTTTTTAGGTCTGAGGATTTTGACATAGACATAAATTGGACAGGGTACACTGTAACACAGGGAAATGTTATCAAATGGGGTGCTTATTTTAAGATTTGTGAAGAAGACTAGTCTAGAGAAAACTGTGGTACTTGGGAATGAAATAGAGCAAATTGTTATGTATATGTATGAATATGTCACAATGAACCCCAGTGTTGTGTACAATTGCAAGCACAAATAAAAATATAACAAAAATAAATAAGTAAAAAGGATCTAAAATTGTTCACCAGAGGAGGAAGAAGCAGGTGGGTGGGGACAGACATACTGCTATCCTTCAGAGAGAGCTGGGAAAGATAGTGGACTTCCAAGTGATTTTTTTTTTCTGAGAAAAATCAAAGAGCCAGAAAAGGGGTGAGGAGTTTTTTGTGGTGGTAGAAAAAGGAGAATTGTCATTTTTGTACATTTGGTCGATGCTTCTCTCTCCCAGTCTGCCCATGACAAGGCTGCATGAGTGTGTCCTGTTGTACAGATGTAAACTATGTGCTTAAGGGAGCCAGCCAAATGCAGCCTCTTCCTAAATATACGGAGGCCTACCTTAGCTCTAGCTCAGGTAGCAGGGAGAGTTATTGTTTTTGAATGAAGATGCAAGTGTTAATTAGTTTATCAAACTGGATTCTTGCAATTTCTATATTGAAAATGTGTTTTCTGACCCAAAGTAGGACTTTCTATTTCTAAGCATAAGCATAAAATTTATATTGTTTGCCAATATTTTCAACTAGGGTCAAGAAAGGTGTTTTCCACTGGAATAACTATAATGAGAGAGGAAGAAAAAAGAAACTGCACTTGCTTTAAGGAAAGTGTCCCATGCATAATGTATATTCATCACCATTGGGTACATTATAAAACACAGTCTTTTACTTTCAAGCAGATCATTTACAAGGTGATATTGCTCATGAGGCATCAAATGGTCTGTTTAATAGCATTTGCTAAAATGTTTGCTTACAGTCATTAAATATTTATAAATAGAAAATATGAAACTTTTACTATTTAAAAAGAAAATTTTATGGCCATAGTTGGAAAAAAAATAAACAACATATCTGTATTTTCCTTTAACTGCCTGGCTCAGTACCAGGTTCTGGTAACCCTATAAAAAGTTTCCAAGCCTCTTTAGCATTTGTAGTGATCAAGAATTCATAGAATAAAACACTTAACTGTCATGATATAGCTAATAAATTAACAAAGATTTAAGTAAAACATCATAATATTGCTAAGTGTAGATGAGCAGAATATACTTGTGAGAAGTTAGTGTGAGTGTGAACTGAATAGCTCTCCTGGAAGGTAAAATGGATAATGGAATAGGTATTAGCAGTTGTTAAGTTGTTATTTTGTTCAGAAATTCTAATTAGAGAAATGTCAATGAAAATTAAGATATGAAAAAATTAATAAAGATGCTATTCACAGTTGGATTATTCATTGGGCATGAAAATTGGAAAGGGCCTAAATGAATAATTTAGGAAAGTGTTTTCTTATGAAAACATTATTTTATAACTGAAGAAGAAATCAATATTTACAGCTGATTCCCTTTCTGAGTATTAACCAAAGCTGTATGGAGTTTCCACATGCACAGCAGAACACCTTCTTTTTGTTCTCAAGTCCTTTCTCCAACGGTTGGCCAATACAAGAGGACCAGCCCCTTGCTTTGATAGGTCTGAAGATCATTCCAGCTCTGGGGCTCCCATGGGACTTCTTGAGGCCTCTAAGTAAGAGGAAGACAGCATTTCCTTCTACCCAATGAGGTCTCCCTTACTCTCTTATAGAGGCTATTCCAGAAGTACACTCTATTAAGTCTTCTGCACACAAATATCCAGTTCACATATGTGTGCATGGCTGCAAGTTATGTGCAAATCAGATCAAAGGCTCAGTATTTCCCTTTTGTTTACCACCCCCCCCCATTCTGTTTCCCTTCCTTTCCTAGGAAGTGCTTGCTAGAGATCAACACTATTCTGAAAGTAGTGAACATCATTTCCTTGAAAGCTTTACAATTTTTGTTGAGTACATATACATGAACACACACACACATTAATATACAGATTGTTTAAAGATTTTAAAGTCAAATAAATGCTTGGTATTTCATATATCCAATGTTCATTTCACTCTATTTATTAAAACTATTTTGAGAGTGTATATATTGATATCCATAATATTTGTAACATGAAGTATGGCTTTTAAAATATGAATAAGATCTTATGTTAGAAACATATCACATTTTAAAAAATAGTCTTCCTGTTCACAGACACTTAACTTGTTCCCAATCTTTTGCTGTGAACAAAAAATCTCATTAAATATATTATCTAAAGCTTTCAAATATTTACTATAAACATCTCTCTGTTTCATATGTAAGTTAAGCTCTCTGGAAGTTAAATAAAAAATAAAAAACAGAAGTTGGCATTTATGTAGAAAATATGAAGTCATGTCATGTTTTCAAAGAAGGATATTGTTATTTAGGTGGTGAAGAGTCTGAGAGCCAAGCAGGTGATGATGTCCTAACCCAATTACAGGAAACTACCACCGACCTCCTGGATGGAGACTTTTTGGTGTTATTGGATCTCAGGGAGATAGAAGGGAGGAACATGGGAAAAATGTAACACTGCCAGAGAAGCTACCCAAAGCACAGAGGGGCATGGAGAAATTCCTATGCCTTGGTTTGCCCTCAGTCTTATATTAATATCTTCCAGGGGCCAAAACCTAGTTGGAATACAATTAATATGGAAAACTGAAGGACACAACCATCAAGGGTTGGTTTTCATTGAGATATGTGCAGACTTGAGTAAGAAAAAAAGGACTTGAGAGCAAACCTATTCAAGGTAACCACAGTACACTCTTTTTTTTACTATTTATCAAATATATTTGATAGCTTTATGATTGAATCCAATAGATATCAGTGATTCACACACACACACAAAACCACCCTGTTTTTCTCTACAAAAAGTAGAGATGAGAAAGCCTTCAAGCATAGTGTTTATTGGGAGTACAGGATCTCCAAGTGATAAACAAATTTTCCAAGCTTTGGGCAGTGATTCTTGCACACTGATGACATATGTAATAGATTATGAAGTTAAGCAGTACTAGCATTCCTCCTACAAAATGATGGGAAAAGGGAAAACATAATTGGTCAATGTATTTATATTAAATATGCATAGATAATGCAGTCTTCATTTTTGTAGTTGGTCATGAAACCATAGCTTATATTTATGATACAAAAAAATCTCACTATTACACATCACCTTTTCCTTAGGTATCACTTTGGCCGGTGGTTTAACCAAATTTTTATTTCCCAAAGTACTGTATCCTCATTGGTCTTTCCCTTTCTTACCGGTTTGCTATAGTATTTCACTTGCCTTTACTACAGGATATGGAGCATAAGTAGCGCCAGTGAAGTCCCTGAGTTTCCAGATATGATGCTCACTGTTCCCATGGTACAGCAGCAGTCTGATTTCTCCTTGTTTTTTAGAGTCAACATTGGAAGAAGATGGCAGGAATTAACGGCGCCTTTAAAGATCTACAAGGTGGAGGTGGAATTTCTCACCAGATCTTCTTTTATCATTTTGGTCTCTGGAAAAAAGAGAGACCTTAGAAAATGAGAGTTGACTACTGCAAACTCAACTAAACCGTAGCCTTTCTTTTGCTGTTGCTGTTCTAGAGCATATTGACATAGCTTCCAATGCCTGTTATGTGGCTATTGACATGGCCTTGATCCAGGCCTATATGTCTCTATGGATCTCTGTCATAATACAGTCTGAAGAAACTTGGAGCAGTAGAATTTCCCTCAGAGACTCATACTAGTCGGCTCTATTGATGAACCTTGGTCATTATGTGAAATGGACAAGAAGTAGCTAATAAACACTTTTCAGAAAAAAAGTCAAGAAAAGAAATTTTCCTTACAAATATGCACTGATAAGCCACATCCGTGAAAGTTTTAGTGGTCCAGTGGCTTAGACATCTATTCCACAATTAAGGTATAATCATAGTTCATCTTGGATTTTCCAATACAAGAAAGATGAACCTTCTTGATGAATGCTTTGGGTTCTGGAGGTGTATATACTGATGTTGATTCACGATACCCATTTCTTATAATTAGGTATGACCTAGCTGATACTGAATTTTTCTTGAATGCCAAAAGGGCCACCAGACATTTTATCTATATTTTTTCCTGTTAAAGTTTAGCTTACTTTGTATAAGCTCTTTCTGAATGATGATGAAAACTCTAAGCATTCATGGCCCCAAGATCTATGATTCTTTAAGAAATTGCTCAGATCTGTCAATGCTCTAACATGTGAAGACATTTACCAGTGATTTTAGTGTGCCCTGTCCCCTGCTTCCACATTTATGTTTCTGGGAAATAAGAGGATATTTTTCTAAAATGGCAAATATTCATATGATTTTTTTCCCCTTCAACAGTCATCTACTAAGTTAATGTTTCTGTTGCCTAGTAGGGTATGTTGGGATTATAGGTTTGAGCTAGGAACACTTTGATTTATTTTGCCCATTTTCATAGTGAGTGCTGACATATATAACTTCAATCAACTGACCTAAAATACATTTGTTTGTTAGCAGCTTGGTTTGAATGTTCCGATATCTTTAAAGATATTAAAGTCTTTTGTTCTGAATAGAGCATTATTATACCCATTACTAGAAAAAAATAACTAAAAGCTCATATGCTAATTGTGACAAATCACTTTTATATTTAAACAAAAGAAATTATCTTTTTGAAGCTTGATACTGAGCTTCTGAATATTTGATCCTAAAAATACTATGTTCTTGGGACTGAGGCTATAGCTCAGTAGAGAGTGTTTGCCTAGCATGTGTGAGGCACTGGGTTTGATCCTCAGCACCACATAAAAATAAACAAATAAAATAAAGGCATGCCATCCATCTACAACTACAAAATAAATTTTAAAAATACTAGGTTCTTTGTTTCTCATATTATTTATTTTTATTTGAATAACAAATTATATTGTTCTTTCCTTTTAGTGGAAAATTCTACATTGAATTATTCTGATGCTGTGTCATATCTTTAATATAAAACCTGAAATATTGTGCTATTTTATAATTGAGAATGGAGGCTGATACAGAAAAAAAATCAAGAAAATAAATTTTTCATCTGAAGGGATTGACATGTATTTGTTAGCACCAAAGGATTTGCTGTGATTACTGAAGGAATCAGATGCAGATAAATGTTTCTACATTACCATATTAAATATAATTAAAAGAATTCAGTACCTGCTTGGAAACAAATAGAACACTAGAGCAGAATTAAGAGTACAGGAAGAAGCCCAGGTGAACTTTGAACATTGTTAAATATAGACATAGACATTTAAACTGGTAGTAATAAAGTGAGTTATTGAATAGGAGTAAGATAAACCAACCATCCATTTGGAAAAAAAATCAGATCACCACAATTTATATTGAAATTATTTCCTTATGGTTAAGTAAGTAAGTAACTATCAAGAAAGCATATATATTTTAGGTTAAATCACAGTTACTATTTATATAATCCCAAAGTGGGGAATAATTTGCTAATAATGAAACTGAAAAAAAAAAACATGAAGAGGTCAGAATAGGTCAGAAACCATAGGGGCAAAATTTGATATGTTCCATATGATAAAATACAAAGAATTATTTCAAGCAAAAACAATTTACACAAATTTAAGACTTATTACAAACTGGGGGAAATATTTGAAGCAAATACAACATTCAGTTGGTGTAATGTGCTTACTATAAAACAGTGAAAATGTGAATAGAGAAATAATAGCAAAGGGAATTAAAATGAAATTATTCAAATAACTGTTATTTAATACAGGAAGATTCTCAAATTTCTCCATCAACCAAAGGAATGCTTATTAACAGGTTCAAAGTGAAGAACTTATTGAGTTTCCTATTGATAGACATAGGAGGTCAGACTGAACCTAAAGATGTGGTCATTTTATTGTGCACACCACCTCTCTGGTGTTCAGAAATAAATTAGAAAGAAATAACTTTGATGGATGCAAGTTTAAGAGAGTAAATGTAATATATGTGCTGCAGTAAGTATAAATCAACTTGAAATGTAAGTTAGACAGTAATGAGAACATGCCTGTAATTGTAGTTTGTGGTTTAGTTATTATTTGTGTCAGGAAATACTTACATACAAGTATAATTATTGCTATGATCAGCTAAATGGATAAAAATAAAACATCTATGTGGGATTTGGGGTTTCTGAATGGACTTTAGGCCCACAGAAGTGAACAAAAGAGTGGGGAGTACAGGCAGGAGCTTAGTTGACTTGGAGGTCATGGACCAGGGTGGAGGGAGGCCTTACTTTTCAAAACGTGAAGAATTAGAAGGGTTACAAGTAAAGGTGCTGAAAGAGCGATACCAGAAATCTAGCATTATCTGTTAGCTTCACTTTTAAGAAATTCTTGTTTTTGTCCAAGCTAAGTTATTCATGGTGCAACTTAAAATCATCAGACACATTTATTATAGGCACAAAAATATACAACTTCGTATCCAAGAGCAGCTGATCAACTTGGTCTTTATGTGAGGTAGAGAGATTTTGTATTTAGAGTGGCACATGTGAAAGTCACCCATTTCCTCTATGAATGAGAGATTTTACAAGGAAACTTGACGGTAGCATCCCCTCCCCAAGTGGGGTAAGTGTACTCCTGTGGGATTTCTGTGCCATTCTGTTGTGCTGCACCTCTCTGACTCATGGGTTAGTGTCAAGGAAATGTGGCTGCTTACATAAGAGGAGAAGAGCCAAAACACATTGACACAGGAACTTTTTATTGACATAATGTAATTAAAAATGAAATTGAACCATTACTTGGTTGATGGATATAGCATTTAAGATGAGGATCCAGTATTTCTTCTTGCATATTCTGCCATGTGTTTCTTGTAAATAATCTACTATAGGGATAATTGGAGTAACAGATGCTTTGAAAATATCTCTAGGTAATAGCGTAGTCCCAGGTACACAGTTTGCATTAAATACCTGTTAAAATGTATGGATGAATCTCTCCAATTTAGAAGCAAGCAGTAAATTAGAGCTACAGAATCAAGAAAATCCAAGGAGGGGAGGTGTTGGTCTTTCCACAGAAGAAAGATTTG
This sequence comes from Marmota marmota marmota, assembly GCF_001458135.2. Lineage (NCBI taxonomy): Eukaryota > Metazoa > Chordata > Mammalia > Rodentia > Sciuridae > Marmota > Marmota marmota. The sequence goes on from NW_026000174.1 coordinate 16,838,257, forward strand.
GCAGATTGGAAACTTAAGTGGAAGAAACTTCCAGAGAGGCAAAGACTGACTTTTATTCAAAGATATATTAATTAACTTATATATAGGGTTTAATGTTTTCTAAGTATTTTCAGGTATATTATCCTAGTTAGTCTTAGTTGTTTAGGCTAAAATAAACTTTTATTTACCTGAAATGTAACAGTGTTTAACACACAATAAGTGGTCAATAATGTTTACCAAACTGATTTGTTCCCACTCTTGAAGATCTGTTCAGTAGTCTAGGAAAGGAAATCATATGGACAAAGAAAGTAGAAGTCAGTTCTACCCAGTTCTATTTGTGATGGCCACTAGGTTAATCAGCTAGTAAAACTAGTTAAATATAGGAGTCATAGAGTCTTGTATTTACACTGAACATTTTATTTCAATTTAAAACTTATGGAAGTAATTTATTCACCAGGTTTTGATGTAGTGATCAGGTCCTTGAACATAGTTCTGCAAATTGGAATTCCATATCATCTTCCTTGCATAAGCTGTATTTTTAATGTACCATGTAAAATTTCCACTTTAGAAATTATTCTGGCTGAGAAATAAAACAAAAAACAAAATATCCAATAGACTATAGTTTGCTTTCTGGGGCAATGAGGTGCTTCTAATTAAAGAATGAGGGTGAGTGCTCAACTAGACGCTGAAATCAGTCAATATAATTTAGAGAGTGAATAGAGATTTCTGACTAATCTATCAAGTTTGTTCAGAACTTACATTGAAATCTTTGTACTTATAATATTGTAATACATTTTTAGAAAAGTGGAAAACTAGGGAAATAAAGATTCACTGAGGGTGACTATTTCAAATATTTTTATTAACGAAAGAAGCAGCATAGTGTAGTCCCAGGTCCTCTGTGTGATACAACCAGAAAAACATAAATCTTTGTTCTCCTAATATTGTAGCTCAAAGAAAAAACACCATAGATAAGTGCATCTGTTTCCTTATCAGTAAAATAGAGAGATGGTATAGTCAATCTCTGAAAAAAATTTTTTGACTGTTAAGACTATTAATTATTTTATCTCTGACAACCCAACTTTTAACTGCAAGATTGTGTAATGCTTTAAAAACCCATTCAGATACCAGATTGTTACAGTAAAAACATCATCTTTTAGATACATTTACATCTAATCTCTGAAAATTTTAAAGAGAAGTGCACAGGTTTAGGATTCAGTGTCCTTTCGGCTGTTGTAGTTTGTTTGCAATATAGAAAAGAAGAGAAGCTGTGGAAGGTGGTTTTAATCAATTTATGATTCCATTAAAAGATTAATCTGATATTTGCATCAAGGACAAATTAGAACGAGATTGTAGGTATGGGCTGCCTGATTGAATATGCCTATGGTGAGAGAGATTCTGAAGACTGAACAGGGAAGCAAGAAGTGGTAAGTTACCTGAGGTGCTGCCTCAAGGAAGCTGTACTTACCTCAAATCGTATCAGTTTGAATGGTGAGGACAGAGAGAAAAGTCACAGGTGACCTTGATAAATCAGGCTTGACTGGGTGGGAAAAAAGGTGGCATTACTAAAGAAGGATCTGAAATGTTCAGTTCTGATCAAATAGAAATTTTAACAGAAAGGCATGTCACCAGGGGCCTGAGGAGTGCTTGAACAAATTTCTTCAAAGAAAGAAAACTACTTCAACTGCCTTATAACCTCCCTTATCAAGAGAAGTAGCAGATTATTTGTAAAAGAAACTAATTTGGTTTTGGACTTGCTAAATTTGGGAACCTATGGTACATATAGATTCTTTCAGTAGGAAGACATGGTTAGAAATGCTTCATGAGAGTATAAATCTTTACAAAGCATGCTTTATTTATTTTTATGTAGCAGGTGTTGATAGTCACTGAATGAATCATGAAATAATAAATGTATAACTCTGTGGAAATTAATTTTGAGTAATAGATTTCTGTCTAATAAGACATGGCAATGAGTGCAGAAACAGATTTAAGTTATTATAGATTATCTTGTAATTGTTTTTGTATATTTTGTTTAATTCTAAATTGTCTAAGACTACGAATTATTCAAGTGTAATAGGGCACGGCATTATTTGTGATTAGTATCCAAGTATTTAATATTAAATAAGATTCCTAAAATGATAATTGTCAGAATAAATAATTTCTTAATATAACAAGCATGAGAATTTTATGAAGAATCTTATGAGAATTTTATGAAGCAGGAAAATTTTATTGCTCATATGCTTAATGAGTAAATTTTTAATCTTGATTAGTTTTTAATCTTCACTTGAAATATCAGATACTGTCTCTGCTGCAGGAAAGGTCTGACATACTAAAACGTGTTTACTTTGTAATTTTATGTAATGGTTCTGTTAGTCATCTAATGAGTGATTTTGCAATCCCTGGTACTTTTGCCTGAAGCAATTTTACTAAAAGGGAAACTATAAACTTCTGTTTTGTCATTTTAAATCCTCCAAATCATCACCATTGTCTTAAGATATATGTCAATAACCAAATGTTCCTAATGCACTTTGTTGGTATAAGAGTAGTAATTCTTTGGCAAAAATATGACTGATAACAGTCTCAAACATAGATGTGGGGCTCATACCCTGGTCCTCTACATAGGAACCTGGTATGTCAACACGAGAGATTAGGACACCTGACCCAACCAGGAACAAACAGTGTTCTTCCATCAGAATTTTAAAATATATTTCAAAATGATTTCTCAATTACAGAAAATCTATAAAAACGATACTAAAATTTTCATATGTCCTTCACATTCACATTCTATTTCCTGGGTATTTAGAAAAAGACCCATGAAGACTGGAAAACAGCAGACTGTTGAACTTCTCTTGAGGCACCCATGGCTGATCTGGCTCTTCTTTTTTTCACAGGGGTTGGTTGGTTGGCTCCTCCTTGCATTGCTTTACCTTTTTTTCCTCTTAATTTGATAGTACGGTAGTTATTGGAATGCTTCCTTCACATCTCAGATTCTGGGTACCACAGTCCTAGTCCATTCTCATGTTCTATGTAGGCCCCACTTCTGGTGAACTGCTTCTGGACAATGACCAAATGTGTCAGGCATGAGACTCCCTGGAAGGCACAAGACTCAGTTCTGACAAGAAATTTAGGCCTGAGGGTACCCAACAGCCTTGACCAACTCTGTTTAGAACTACACAACCGCCTCAGATGCTTCTTTCTACCATGCTTCCTTTCGTTTCTCTTTAATGCAAGGTCAAGCTGACCTCAAAGTTTGACAGCTCTCCCAACCTCCTGCTTCTCCCCTGCCGCCTTCTTCTTCCTCCTCCTCTTCCTCTTCTTTTTAAAAAAATATTTCTTAGTTGTAAATTGACTTTATTTTATTTATTTATATGCAGTGCTGAGACTCGAACTCAGTGTCTCACACATGCTAGTCAGGTGCTCTACCACTGAGCCACAACCCCAGCCCCTCCTATATCTTCTTTTTATGATAAAGTTTACTTCACCCCTTGTTGGCTGCTTGCTTATCTTTCCCCAGGTATGTCGTGGTCTATTAACTGTCTCTACAACTACTTGTAACCCTTCTTTTCTACCCTTTGGACCTTTCTTGTTCTTCTAATAATTATAGTTTCTAGCTCTTGGTGGTTAATTACTGCGATCTGGCCTCTATTATTCTAATACCTCATCATACGCATGGATATTAATTAGTTTTATTTCTGGTCACTTATACCAGTAAAACAGTTGGAAAGAAAAATATTCTGATTTATGGTGGTAACTGACTCATTATCATGAGGAACTAGGGCTGTTGCTACATAGTGGGAGTCAAAGGGAATTTGGAGAATTCAGTGGGGCAACTCTTAGTATTTAATGACTGGCAAGTAAAAAGGCAATTTGGGGAAGATGAGGGTTTTTGTTCAACACGAATAAATTTTCAGTTTTGGAAGGTGAATAAATTCTAGAGATCTGTTGTACAACATACTGTCTATAGTTAATAATACTGTATGGTGCACTTAAGGGATTTATTAAGATGGTGATTTCAGATAGCATGTCCTTACCACAAAACTAAATCTAAGACAAACAAAAAGCCAATGGAACGTAAGAAAACTTTTGCAGCTGATAGATGTGATTATTATTATTATTATACTTTGATGGCTTCATAGGTGTAATGCATATGTCTAAACTATTACACACAATAAATATGTGCAGTTTTGGGGGGAGAACATATTAATAATATCTCAATAACACTGTTAAAATAAAAGAAATAAAGGGGAAATTGTAGAAACTATGGCCAGTGAAGGAAATGTAACCAGGGACTTAGCTTTTTCGAAGATAAAATGTAGATGATTCCAGTAGCAGACATCTGAATTATGGGAAGGATTTCAGAGTCTAGGGAATCTAGAGAAAATTGGTGAAGGAGCTTGATGATGAATATCACTTATAATCTTGGAATGAACTAAAGTTTGGGGGACTGCTGCTTCTTCCCTTAACCCTTGCTTATTGAGTCTTACAGACTGTGGCCAGTGAACATCTGGAAACATTAATCTCTGCCTTAACCTGCCCAAAGCTGTGTTTTCTCCTTCTTCTTGTCACTCTCTTGGTTGAGGGTGATCAACAGGATGAAATACTCAGCTCCTTAAGTGTCTCCTGTTATTATTTTTTCTCTTATTTATTTACTGATTTTAAATATTTTTTTGTAATATTTAATGGTACTCTTTGAGCTACTAATCTTTATTACAATGAATACTTAGTAAATTTACCTCAAGTCCACCCCTACTAACCTAAACATGCATCTCTTCCCTTAAATAAATTATACGCAGGAATATGTAGCATCCCAGATATGTATAGGACATACAAGATATATTAAGCTAAATGAAATTATTCAAGTTTTGTTTTACTCTATCCCTTATAATATTTAACCTATATGTACAAGAACACATTTCCTTTTTCATCATCATCATCTCTCTCTCTCTCTCTCTCTCTCTCTCTCATTCATTTCCAGGAAAGATGTCTCACTCAAATAGGAGGTTTTTCTCTGACTAGGTTCTCCTAGAATTACAATTTACAAAGACACAGCCCTTGGAGCTTCTCAAAGTAAAAGTCATTTAAAGTTTGCATTATTATTTGTTCTTTTTTTCTAAAGTTCCAAGAAGTTAAAAAGTATGTACAATTACTAGAGCAAGAGTTGCCCACATATAAAACATAGAAAATATTGCCAAACTTTTAAGCTAAGTCTGCACCTAAGCCCTATGTAATATCATTGTTCAAGCAAAAGATGTTCTTTAAGCACCAAATGCAAATTTTATGATCTAAATTCACCTAGAGAAAATGGGCAGATATATAAAACAGAAAGAAAAAAATTGGTTTTCAGTATCTCAATACCCTCTGAACAGATAGGACTTGTGAATTTATTTCTTTTAAATTTTAATTTGTTATATTTGACAACAGAATGCATTCCAATTCATATTGCCCATATACAGCACAATTTTTTCATATCTCTGGTTGTACACAAACTAGAGTCACATCCTTCGTGTCTTCATACATGTACTTAGGGTAACGAAGACCATTGTATTCCACTGTCTTTCTTACCCCTATATCCCCTCACTTCCCCTCCCTCCCCTTTCCCCCTTTGCTCTAACTAAAGTTCATTTAATCCTCCCATTCCCGCACCACCCCCAGCATATTATGGATCAGCATCCTTAAATCAAAGAAACCATTAGGCATTTGGGTTTTTGGGATTGGCTAACTTCACTTAGCATTATATCCTCCAGCTTCATCCATTTACCTGCAAATGCCATGATTTTATTCTCTTTTAAGATTGCTGAGTAATATTTCATTGTATATAAATACCCATTTTTTTAATCCATTCATCTACTGAAGGGCATCTAGGTTGATTCCACAGTTTAGCTATTGTGAATTGTGCTGCTATAAACATGGATGTGGCTGTGTTCCTATAGTATGCTGTTTTTAATAAAAGTCCTTTGAATTTAGACCAAGAAGTTGGATAACTGAGTCAAATGGTGGTTCTATTCCCAGTTTTCCAAGGATTCTCCATACTGATTTCCATATTGGCTGCACCAATTTGCAGTCCCACCAGCAATGTATGAGTGTACCTTTTTCCTCACATCCTCTCCAACACTTATTGTTGTTTTTCTTCGTAATAGCTGCCATTTGACTGAAATGAGATGAAATTTTAGAACAGTTTTGATTTGCATTTCTCTAATTGCTAGAGATGCTGAACATTTTTTCATATATTTGTTGATCGATTATATATCTTCTGAGAAGTATCTGTTCAGGTCCTTGGCCCATTTATTGATTGGGTTATTTGTTTTTTTGTTGTTAAGATTTTTGAATTCTTTATATATTTTAGAGATTAGTGCTATATCTGATGTGCATGTGGTAAGAATTTTTTCCCAATTAGTAGACTCTCTATTCACCTCACTGATTGTTTCTTTTGCTGAGAAGAATCTTTTTAGTTTGAATCCATCCTATTTATTGATTCTTGATATTAATTCTTGTGCTATAGGAGTCTCATTAAGGAAGTTGGGGCCTAATCTGACATGATGGAATTTGGGCCAACTTTTTCTTCTAATAGATGCAGTGACTCTGGTTTAATTCCTAGGTCCTTGATCCACTTTGAATTGAGTTTTGTGCATGGTGAGAGATAGGGGTTTAATCTCATTTTGTTGCATATGAATTTCCAATTTTCCCAGCACCATTTATTGAAGAGGCTATCTTTTCTCTAATGTATGTTTTTAGCGTCTTTGTCAAATATAAGATAATTGTAATTCTGTGGGTTAGTCTCTGTGTCCTCTATTTTGTACCATTGGTCTACAAGACTATTTTGGTGCCAATACCATGATGTTTTCATTACGGTTGCTCTGTAGTATAGTTTAAGGTCTGGTATACTGATGACACCTGCTTCACTCTTCTTGCTAAGAATTGCTTTAGGTATTCTGGGTCTCTTATTTTTCCAGATGAATTTCATGATTGCTTTTTCTATTTCTATGAGGAATGTCATTGGGATTTTGATTGGAATTGCAATAAATCTCTATAGTGTTTTTGGTAGTGTGGTCATTTTGACAATATTAATTCTGCCTATCCAAGAAAAAGGTAGATCTTTCCATCTTCTAAGGTCTTTTTACATTTCTTTCTTTAGCGTTCTATAGTTTTCATTGTAGAGGTCTTTCACCTCTCAGGAAAGTATTTTCCCATTCTGCCATGAGTAATGAAATTGATATGCTACTTTTCACATTCTCCTACAGTTGCTTCCAAAACATGCTCTATGCACCCTTAGGAACTCTTTCAACTTAAGTGGCAAAAAAAAAAATAGGGTAAAATGCTACTCTTTTATTATTAACTATCATTCCTCTAAGTGCATTCTTTTTTAATTTGTTCTTATTAGTTATACATGACAGTAGAATGTATTTTGGCATATTATACTTATATGGAGTATAACTTCCCATTCTTCTGGTTGTACATGCTGTGGAATTACATTGGTGTATATTCATATATGCATATAGTAAAATAATCTTATTAATTCTACTATCTTTCCTATTCCCATTTCCCCTCTCTTCCCTTCATTTCCCTTTATCTAATCCAAAGTACCAAATATTTGGAGTCTGTGTAAAACTGCTTATAGGCTCAAAACCATCATTTTTAAGCTTAGTTCTTTGCTTTGGAAAGAGAGATATGTGATCGTTCATGATTTTTTTGAATCCTGAAATTTTATAAAAAATAATGTGAATTTTTTTTTGTATCTTAGATTTTTCTGTGGAAGAAAACAGATTATGTTAAATTCTTAAAATACCATTGTGCAGAAAAAAGGTAGAATTTTCTGTTCTAAATTTCCTTGCATCCTACTTCATGATCTTTTCTAGTTCTATAAGGTTTCCATTTCCTGTATCAAATAAGCAAATATCCTTAATTCTTGAAGCCTTTCTTTTGAATGTCTAACACTTAATAATAACTTCTGCATACATTCTATAAACTATTTTCACTTTTTGTATTATGCATTGTCCAAAGAAACAAGCTCAAGTATACCATAAAAAGATTACTAAAACTTTTAAAGACCTGGCATGTATTCATAGAGATCTGGGTCTTACTTTTGATATTACATCTTTTCTCCTAGATGCTTTTGGCAGAATACATAATAAAATTATAAAGAACATGTCTGGGAAGGATTAACCCATAAAGTCCCAAGTTTCAAATTCTGCAAATATTTCAACGATAGTGACACAGTGCATTAAATTAGGTTGGAGATCATAACCTAGAACTAATTATATAATTTATTATCATTAATAATATTAAAGAATATTATCATTATTCTTTTCTGAAAGAAAGAATTCTTTTCTAAAAAGAATAGATAACTGTAAGAGCATAAAAATTTATTTCAAAGTTACCATATGTGATACATTTGTTGCATTCTTTAGTTTTTTTGGGTATTTCACAAATGGAAGGAGGGGTATCATGGGTTAAAATTGTGTCTGCCCCAAATTAGTTGCATGGTCTTTGGTGGCCTAAATGTCTCTAAACCTCAATATCTATGTCAGAAAAATAGTTAAGAGTGTCATATATTTCATTGTGATGTTTTGGAGAATAAGTAGAATATGTCCTAAAAGCACTTAGTAGAACACTTAGAATAAATCAATCAGGAAATGGTAGGTGCTGTATTTTTAATGTAACTTCATTATTAATGTTTTCCAATTTCCCTTGCTAGGTTATAAAATCCTTGGGGTAGCATGTCATACTTATACATTTAATGGAAAAAATAAAAATATTCATTAAAAATTATTTAATAAGTGAAAAATATGGAAAAAATCCAATCTAGTAACTTGCTTTTCTGCAGTGAAAATCATTATCAGGTTTTTTTCAAACTTAATAATCTCTGCTTATTTTGTAAGAAAATTAAGTATAGCCTTTCGGATTTGTTTTGTTTTTACACTATAAATAATAGGGTTAAGCACAGGGGGCAGCAGCAGGTAGACATTGGCCATCATTGAATGGACCACTTTGGGAGCTGATCGACCATATCGATGAACCAAAGATAGGCTTATCATGGGAATGTAGAAAATAGCTACTGCTCCAATGTGGGAGACACAGGTATTAAACACCTTGTACCGTTCTTCAGGGGAGGCAATACTGAGAACAGAGTAAATTATGAATGTATAAGACAGGACAATGCATGGTGTATCTATTCCTGTGGTCAGAATGAGATCAACTAATCCACAGATGCTATTGGCTTGAGTGTCTGAACATGCTAATTTAATCACATCTGGATGGTAGCAGTAGGAGTGGGAAAGGGTGTTCATTCTACAAAAAGACAGAGGCTTAAGGAGCACAAGCAGTGGTACTATTAAAACCACAGCACGTATAATCACTAGGAGACCCATCTGAATGATCCTGGAATTAGTGAGAATTGTAGTGTATCTGAGAGGGTCACAGATGGCCACATAGCGGTCAAAAGCCATTGATACCAGCACCCCAGACTCCATGACAGAAAATCCATGAAGAAAAAACATCTGGACAATGCAGCTGTCCAGACTGACTTCATTTGCATTAAACCAGAGGATACCCAATGTTGTGGACATTGTGGAAAGAGTCAAGCCCAGATCTGTGGCTGACAGCATAGAGAGGAAATAGTACATGGGCTCATGAAGACTGTGCTGGGTGCTGATGACTAACAGGATCATGCTGTTCCCAGACAGGGCAATGGCATAAAGGCAACAGAAAGGAATGGAGATCCAGGCCTGGGCAGACTCTAGGCCAGGAATGCCAGTCAGTGAGAAGGTTGGAAATCTGGATGTCAAATTACTGAGGATGTCCATGTTGTCCTGGATTTGTAGCATTTCTCTTTACAAGGCTCACATCCTGTAGAAGTAATAAATTACATTGTTATGTAGAAATATTTAGAATTATTTGCATTAAGAGAGTTATCTAAGGTAATAGTGTATGGTTGAAAAAACTAAATAAAATTATAATAATTTATCATTCATAAATAGGGACATTTAGCCAAGGTATAAATATTTTTAGCATTAAACATAAGGAGAATAAGTTGTATAACTTTACATGTTTTTATAATAATTATTTTTATAGCCTTTTAATCTTCATATGATTCTATGAATATAGACAGTTAAGAAAAATCAGGGGCTGTGGATGTAACTCATGGGTGAAATGATAAAACCCATGGCCCTGAGTTTTATCATTTCACCCAGGACCTCAAAAATAAAAAGGTAATATCAGTGCATTCTATTTTGAATGTAACATGTAATGAAATAATTAAGAGAAATTCACTTACAGATATCCATTAGTCTCCAGAGTCTCTGTAGATGTCAATCTTTAGGCACAGATCTCCAGATTTTGCCGGCAATATAGGTTTAGAAATTACCATTGTACATGTAGCATTTTCATCCAACAATATTGATGGATATCCTCAGATGGCAGACTATTAAGAGAAAACCAATGAAGATAATTCTGTACAAATTTTTGAAAAAAGACTATATGCATCAAAGTCAGGTGAGACTAGAAGCTTTATGGGGAACATTACAAACCAGGAGAACAGGGCACTGTTACATAAACAACATTGTCAAATTGCTGAAGCAATCAATTTTGGGGAAGATTCAAAAAGTCCAATGCAACTTATGGCACATTAATGATCCTAGAAAATGCAGTTGAACTTGAAGGATAAAATAGACAAACCTGCCATACTGGCTTAAGGAATGCATAGAAAAGTAAATAGCAGAAATGATATGTTTTTCTCCTGGTAACAGCAGTAAAGCAAGGATAGAAATAAATCATGACTAATGAAGCCTATGAGAAGATTTTTGAAAGATGAAGAAACCTTAGTGAATGTGTAATTTTATAAAGTAAGGTTAAAGATACAGTAGATAATGAGAGATTGAAAATATAGAATGAGAAGGATTAAGTGATGATGGAGTTCTGGAAATATTTGTAAGTGAATGTAGAGCATGATTGTAATTAGACCTCAAAAAATGAGGATCTTCATTTCCATCAGTACTGCAGAGACACTGGCTAATGGATAATGGGGTGGAGAGTCACGTGAGGGACTTATCACCAATGTCTACCTTTCTCTGTGAATCACTAGGGGAAGATTTCCTGCTGTTCAGGAAGAATGAAGTGATAGATGCTGGACTCATGATAAGGTAGCAGTCTTCAGTAGACAGGGAATGAGGAAGAGTTGTCTGTCTAGAAAAATAAATGGTGTGTAAACCTGTTCAGATATAAATTTTAAAATAATAGATTTACATTGTTAAATCAATTCTAGGAAGACTTAAATTCCAAGTATGGAAATATTAGTTATTATAATTGTAGTACTTTTCAATCAAGCTTTTAAAAATACTAGGCAGCAGAGAGTACAGTTCATCTCATGAGAGTAAATGCCTTGTAATTAGTCTACACATTACTATTATTTTCATGTTAGCTTTCTGTATTTCTGTTAATTTTCTAGTTCCCTGGTATTTCATTCTATGTGAGAAAAATCTTCCAAGTTTTTAATTTTAAATTATTAGATAATGTTATATTATAGTGCACCTTACTGTTTTCTGACTTTTCAGTATGTATGTTTGCATATTTGTGATTAGAAAGCGACCAAAATGCAAAGTAAATACAATGAACCCTTCTACCTTTTTATCAGCTTCAGGTGGAAAGAGGAGTCTTGTCTGTCTTTGCTAGCAGAGAGAAGATATACTAAACCTGTAGACTCATGGATTTTATAGCAAGTGGTATCATCAGTAAGATGTGGATCTTCCTGGAGCCACAGACAAAGAAACACTGAAATCCCTTTCTCCCTCTCTGTACATATAGGCAGAGCTATGAAATCTCAGAAGGGTTTTAGCTACTACTTCAAGTGAACAGAGGTCTCCAGAGATATTTGAAATGCAAAGCAATCCCAAACTAAATTATCCATTCATACTGAGCTTTCCATATCTATGTATTCTGTATATGTGAATTCAACCAAACATACATGGAAAGTATTTGGAAAAATTGGCATGAACATGAACAGACCTGTTCCTTATCATTGTCCCCTAAACACTATAGTATAACAACTATTTATATGACATTTTTATTGTATTCAGTATTAAAGGCAATCTAGAGATGATTTAAAGTACACAGTGGGGTGTGCAAATATGACACCATTTTATATGTAATTAAAGCATCTGTGTATTCCGGTGTATACTGGAGGTCATATAACGAGTTTCCCATGAATATTGAGTGATGACTATAAATGGAAAATCTATCTCATTCTTTATATATTCTGGACATCATTTCTCTGTTGGAAGAGGAGCTAGCCAAGATTTTCTCCCATTCTTCAGATTCTGTATTCACACTCTTTATTGTTTTCTTTGCTGTGTAAAAGCGTTTTATTTGATACCACTCCATTAATAATGCTTGGTAATATTTCCTGAGTCTTTGGAGTCCCAGTGAGGAAGTCATTACCTGGGCCTGCATGTGAGTGAGTTGACCCTACATTTTTTCTGTGCAGCTAAAAAGTTTATGTTCTAATTACTAGGTCTTTGATCCATTTTGGAAAGGTTACACATTGTTCTCCACACTGGGAAATAGGACAATGCTTGTCATTTTCTCTGAATTTTAAGTATGTTGGGAAGATAGGATAAGAAACTATTGTGACTGGAAGGCATATGGTGACAATGGAGATTGAGGAAATTTGCATTCCAGTCTCTTAGACCTACACAATAATATTGACTTATAAGGTAGATGATATGTCCATTCTAAAAACAATCTCTCTTCAACTTTGTTTCATGAAGTTGATCAGCTCTTGATCTCCTGGTATATTAATTCAGCCCTATTGTGTTCCTGTGTGGAGACACTGGGGTGTATGGAAAGTACTCATATACGTATGTATTTATTCTCTTACTTGATATTTTAGTGGAGTATTAAGTTCAAGGTGCTGGACTCTTGCGGGTGTTTGGTCTCCCTTGGTCAATGTGGGCTATTGAGTAATGGGAGCAGACTTATTGACAGATCAACTATTCTAATTCCTTAGGAAAGAAGAAGACCCACAGCCAAACATTGCATTTCTTCTTTATAGAGAAGCCACACACTGGGAGAGACTCTTGTGTTTGCTTGGATATCCATATTAACTTGATACTCATTTAGCTATTTTTGTGTGATTTCTGTTTGTTCATTATTCCTATGTTTTCCTGTTTGAGAAATTTCTATGGCAGAAAGTCTGAGAGGTTCAATTCAAGCACTACAGAAGCCATCCATGGAGCATTTGGATAGATATTTGAACAACAAAATGGACTGTTAGCAAATTGGTGTGAACATTTTGAGTGCTTATTAAAAAAATCAGAAGTATCACTACTGTTGCCTTCAAGGATCTAATAATCTTAATGAGTTTTATACTCAAATCCTCTGGGATGATCTAAGTAAGTAATGAAATAGTTTCTGATTATCTCTTCCTCTTTGTATTCAAGCCTCTGTGTAAACCTCTCATCATGAGTGTAGATAGGACCTTGTAAGCAATAGGATATGGTAAAGGTGATGGATCCCACGTCCATGCTTCTCATCCTGACTTTGGTGAAACAAGCCGCCATGTTGGGTAGGCTCATATGGCAAAGCCTTAGAACATATTCCAGCTGTCAGTCATCAAGGAGTTAAATGTGACCTTTTCCAGACAATATTTAGTGAGAAATTAAGTCCTTCCATTCTACAAGTACTAATTGGGATTCTGCTTATGACTGTGCAAGCTTGGAAGCATATTCTTCTCCAGTTAGGGCTGAAATGAGACACGAGCCTTATTTTAAGAATCCAACTAAGCTGTGCTAAACTCCTGACTTAAAGAAACAGAGAGAGAAAATGTTCATGTTGTTTTAAGGCACTACTCAATGGCTTAAAGAAATGTAGCTTGGTTGTTTATCACATCTGTGCCATCTCTGGTTGCTAATGGACATAGAAATATTAACATACAGAGTGACACTGACTTCTTTTCCAAGTGATATGTCATGATCGTTTATGGGGGTTTTCAAAGAATTGAAGGCAAAAATTGAACTTTTTACCCAGTAAGCCTCAACTAAAATATTCCAGATACATCTGCATATATGATGCAGAACAAAGAAGGTTGTGTTGAATTATAAATGAAACTTTCATAAAAAGCGAATTACTTAGATTCAGTAAGGTGTTCATTTCTTTAGTGTACTACTCAATGATTTATCACACACAACTGCAGCCAAGCCAATGATACAGTATAGAGTCAGCAAGGTTATATTTTTCTTTCTTTCTTTTTAAAAAAAATTTTATAAGGGCTTACATAGTAAATATTTTAGACTTTTTCAGGCCACATGGTTCTTAGTCTTAACTACTCAACTTTTTGTTGCAGCATGACAATGGTCATTAACAATATTTAGTGGGCATGGCTGAGTTCCAAAATTAGGCTTAATTTATAAAATCAGGTATGGTATAAGGTTTGGAAGTGGGCTGGGCCATAATTTGCCAACCCTGATGTACAACATTACTTGATATCCTCTAGCCCCATCCCAGGAACTCTCCTTTCCTTCACTTAGAGTAATTACTATTTTGATTTCTCACATCCAGATTACCTTTACATGTGATTTGCTTCCACATTACAATAAGATATAAACATACAAACAGAATAATGCAATATGTATGCTTTTGTGTCTGTCTCCTTTCACATTATGTATGTGAACTTTATCCCTGTTTCTTGTGGTTCATTTTAATTCTTAAAATTGTATTAATATACCCAGAATTGTTGATTCTTTTTTTTTCCTGGGCACTTCAGTTGTGTTCAGTGTTTGGTTATAAATTATTACACTGCTATGAACATTATACAAGTTTTAAGGAGCTTATATATAGGCATTTATTTTTGTTATATTCTTAGAATGAAATTGTTGAGTTTCTTGGGATGCTGCCAGACTTTTTTGAAAGAGTGTAGCAATTTACCTTTGGGTCAGCAGAATGTGAGAGTCCTTGACACAACTATCTTTACCAGTGTATATATTTTTTGGTACTGGGGATTGAACTCAGGGACACTTGATCACTGAGCCACATCCGCAGCTCTATTTTGTATTTTATTTAGAGACAGGGTCTCACTGAGTTGCTTAGCACTTCACTGTTGCTGAGGCTGTCTTTGAACTCCTGCCTAAGGCTCCCTACCCACTGGTATAATAGGAGTCACCACGGTGCCTGGCTACCAGTATTTTTTACTTATTTTAATTTTTATATTTTAGTTATATACAACACCAGGATACATGCTAACAAAATCATGAAAGTATGGAACACAACTCACTCCAATTCAGTCCCCAGTACATTCGTGCTCCCTCCACTCTACCGATTCTTCTTAAATTCATTTACAGTTAACTACTTTTTTAATTTTTTAAAATTAGTGTCCTGTGGATACAGCTGATGCCAGGATCCACCATGGCACATCCACACATGCATTTACAGAAAGTTGGTCAGGTTTATTTCATTGTTCTTCCCTTTTCCTGTCCCTTCTTCCTCTTCCTAAATCTCCTTTGAGTGCTCTACTGATCTTTGCTCTATTTTGAAGAAAGTCCCTCTCCCGTTTTTTTTTTTCTTCTCGTTTTATTTCATTATTATATCCCCAATCCCACTATAGAACCACCCTAGGTGCCCTTCAACAGACAAATAAATAAAGAAAATATGGTATACATACACAATGAAGTATTATTCAGTCATAAATTATGGATGAAACTAGAGACTCTCATGTTAAGTGAAATAAGCTAGTCCCCAAAAGTAAAAGATGGAATGTTTGCCAGTTAACCATTCCATGTCATCTGAGTTCAGTATCTTCCCTCATTTTCCTTACTAATGATGTACAACTTTTCATATGTTTAATGGCACTTCATAGTTTCTTACGAAGTTTCTCTTCTGGACATTTCCTTACTTTGCCATTGTCCTTTGTTGTTACTGATTTATGCAGTTACATTTATATACATGACACAAATATTGTCTTCAATTTTACTGTCTTGAAAGTTGATTTTGTCTGTTGTCTTGTCTGTTGATTAGCAGAATTTCCCATTATTTTCTGTTTTTCCTTTAGTTTTAGTGTCTTACATTTCCATTTAAGAGTCATTTGTTCCAACAGCTAAACTACATTGTCCTGTTATTTGTAGAAGTTTATTTATTAAAAAAATTACTTTCATTTGACATTGATTTTTGTTGATGGCTTTAGGTGAAGGTCAAATTAATCCTCAGTTTATAAATATATAATTAACTTGAAAATTTCATGGGGGAAATCATCATTTTTCCGAATGCCTCTATGGTTCAATGCTTATTATAAATATATTCCATAAATGCATGGTGTCTGCTTTGGACTCTGCCTCATTACTCAGTTTTTCTAATTGTGTGACCAAACCATATTGTTTTAAGTACTGCAGCTTTAGCATAGGTTCTGGTATCAAGCAGAGTGACACTTGAACTTCATTCTTCTGACTTCATCATGAATTTTAGAATCAACTCATTAACACTCATCCACCCACATCCACAGACATTTTTGAGGTTCTGGTGGAATTGCATTGAATCTATAAGCTGACTTTGGGAGATATTTCATACAACTCAGCACTGAATTGCCCGATGCATGGATGTGGTTTATCCCTCCACTTACCAAGTATTACTTTAGTTTCAGTGATATTTTACAGATTTCAGGGTGGAGGTATCTTACACTTCTATTAAATTTATTCTTTAATATTTAGTGCTTTTGATTAACATAATGTAAACCTTTAAATTTATTTTATTATTAAAAATATGAAAACTAATTTTTATGTTATTATATATCAGAGATCTTGCCAAATCTTTTATTGATTTAAAAGTTTTTAACAGCTTATTTTTGTTTTACATATTACTTATTATGTTCTCTGTAAACAACAATTTTTTTTTCCTTTCTAGTTTTCTGTTTGTCTATGTGTATTTTATCTTTTTCATTGCCATATTGCATTGACTTCATCCTCTGTAATGTCGAATTAAATTGGGGTAAAATGAGTTTACTCTGGCTGCTTTTGCCTTATAAACACATTAGAAAGTGGTAATTTTCTCAGTTTTTGAAGAGTTTATTTAGAGTTGGATCCTATAGATGAAATTGAAGCCAATTGTTCTTTTAGTTCCTTGTTCCCTTTCTTCTTCCCTTTCTATCTCCCTGTAAACCTCCTTCTTCCCTATTTCCTTCCTTCCTTTCTGTCTTGGATTGGCTTATAAGTATGGATATAAAGTATGAGATTATTGAAAACTTCTTATACTTTCATGGCTGTTTTGTTAGATATCATGTATTTCATACTAATTTTCAAAAACATCAGTCTCAAGGTATTTAAAATTATTTTCAAAATTACTTTGAAATATGTAATAATGTCATGTCTTCATGCCCAATGTTGATTTTATGTATATATTATATATATATGTGTGTGTGTTTTTTGATTATAATTTATTCCTTTTATATCTTAAACTTGTTAGTCTTTCAGATGAATTTGCATTTCTTTCATCAAATTATGGAGATACCTATCTTTAAAAAAAACCTTGTTTACAGAATTTCTCTTTTTTCCTAACACAGGTGTTTAAGGCCATAATCTTCTCTACAAGCACAGTTCTGGCTGTATGTCCACATATTTAATATGCTGTGGAAGAAAGGGGAAGGTGAGAAAATAAAGTCCTCATGACGAAAAATACACAGGAAGTGGTGAGACTTCATCTGTGCAAGGTGAAAATGGAAAAGGCATCATAAAACCTACCATGGGGTGATGAGATGCACGTTTGTATGTACATGGTTATTATGCCATTTCTACCTATATATTGTTTTCTATTTACCATGTTTTCTTAAAATACCATACTGCTTCTGGGGATATTAACAAAGGCAAAACTAATACTATTTTTAGCAAATTCAGAAATGCTATTGTGCTCCTAATGCCAGTTTATTACATGTTGCTATAAAATGAAAAATGTTCTATACTATTTAAAATAAAGCATCATATATCTTTCTTTCTGGGAAATATTTCATAATGTCTCAATTTTGTCTCTCCCTTTATTCATGTTTCTTATCGTTTGTCAGAAGAAATTTTTGTAAGGGGAGAAAAAGGAAGGCATTCAGAAACTGGATAGTGTAGTTCACCTGGAAGTGGCTACACTTTACTACAAAAACTTTCTTCTCCTTTCAGCTCTTAGAATCCTACTGAGGAGTTAAGTAACTGAGGTTCTATTAGAAACTTTATCATGCTATCTCAAGACCATGCATCAACTTATAGAATTTCTACACATACTTCTCATGAGTACAAGGTCTACACATATAAGTATGAGCATGTTATTGTATGATAATAAGGGACTCAAGGTTATTACAAGGTAGCCTGAACTAACACAGGGAACAACAGAAGAAAATACTATTTTTAATGATTGCCTCAAATTAGAAGAATGAATAGAGAATAGTTTTATCTGGAGGATAATTGTTGCTCATAAAGGAGTCCACTAATGCTTCCCATTCCAGTTGATCATTCTCTTTTTTTGAACTTCTGTACCTCAAAGGAGTTTAGCTAGTACAAAGACTCCTCCAAAATCTCACTTGTAACCTCTCTTCCCTCATCCCCATCATTCACAACACTTACTCTTGTATAATAATCACACACAATACAACCAGGGATAACTCACAACTCAGCATTTAATATCAACATTCCTACCATGATCTTGTGGACTTTGTTTGCTTTCCTGTGTTTGACTCCCATGGCTGTTGAAAATGTAGTGGGGTGGCCATGAGAGTGTGAGAGCATCGTTAGAAAAGGTACCACCATCTCAACCCCATTTCCTCTAATTTTCTCTATCTGTGCAGGTTATTCCTGCTGGTCCTTTATGGCTAAAACTTCCTTGACTTAGGATGAGGCAATATTATGTGTGTGAAAAAAATGTGTTGGAAACCAAGGGACTGAACTGATGAATGGAGGAGTGCTTCTGTATTTTTCTTCTAGGCTGACTGTGCAGATCTGGAGAACCTGCTTAGCAGTCTCTCAGGCACAAATATATTTGGAGTTTGGTTCTTCTGAAAAGTATGGATGCTCAATGAAGATGGGTGTGCTCTCACCAACTCACCATGTCATGTCTCAACAACACCATGTCTGAAGACCCAGTCTTCCTTCCACACATTTACCTAAACTGAATGTCTTCCACATCTGGATCTCAGATTCCTCTTCCTTGTGAATGCACAGCTCTCCTAGGGAACTGGATGCTCCTGTTAGAGGCAATTCTGGAGCCAAGCCTTTGAGAACTCAGGTGAGCTTTCCTTTTTTCTTTTTGAAAACTGATTTTTCTGTTGGAATCTACCTGATCCAATGACACACTCTATGGCTCTTTTCTTTTTTCACCCTACATAGACCCACACTTCTTGTCTATCAACAAAACAACAAAAGCAACAACAATACCCACCAAGCACCCACTTATTCATGTCCAGCATTTGTTCTTTTGTGCTTGTGATTTTGTTCAGTTTGAAGCTTAATTCTTCAGCATGTACACCCGTGATCTTAATTTACAAAGGAGGAAATGGAGGGATTATAATATTAAATAACTTGCTTAAAATAAAACTCTATGGAGTTTGATTCTGAGTCTGTTGACTCCAAATCCTGTGTTCTTTATGGATTGTCATGCTTCAGCTACATGTAGAAGATGGAGCTACGGCCACTGCCTAAGGACCTAAGGACATCTAATTTTTGCTGCTAGCATAATTAATAGACACACCACATACTAAAAAACTCTGGAAGAAAGCATGTGTTAGATGGATGCATACAGACAAAGGACCAGAGCTGTGTGATTTGAATATGTCTGTTTTGCTCTATTGTTATTTAGTATGTGAGTTCCTAGCAGACCTGCACATTTAGAAATTATGGGGCTGGATACTGTCTTTTTAATTTATTTTTAATCGGCACATTGTAGATACACATAAAGTGGGCTTCATTGTGATCATTTCACACATGCACCTGACATAGGTTGATTTCATTCTGCTGTTTCCTCTCCTTTTCTGTTCTTCCTCTCTCCCCCTTCTTCTACTCATCTGTTCTCCCTTCCATTTTCTTGAGACACTTGCCCTCCACTTTTAAAAATTCCTTATTTCTCTCTAGCTTCTTCACATAAGAGAAAACATTTGACCTTTGACTTTCTGCATCTGACTTATTTCACTCAGCATGGAGTCCTCCATTTTCACTCATTCACCGGTAAAAGACATAATTTCATTCTTATTAGTAGGTTGTTATAGTAGAGGACTGCTTAAGATTGCTGTGAAAGAGCTATTTGCATTTTATATTTAGACAAAATATCTAATTGAAGAATGATAGCTTCTAATTTGAAGTGTGAGGATGTTGAATATAAATAAGTAATGGTAGAGATTGCTGTGTCTCTGTGTGCACTCTGTCAAGTTTTAAATAAAAATGATTTCATGGATGTGTATATGTAGGTATGTATGCTTCTGAAGCCTCTTTCTCTTCCACATGTCATATTAGGTTGAATGAAGTACTCATGCTTTATTTCTCTCTGAAGATGCAATGCATCTGGGGTCTTTGCTACCATATTCTTAGTACATCTCCCTTGAAGATGCTAGTAGAAAATTACTAATTATATTCTGATTTTTTGACCTGGAATAAATCTATAAAAATTAGGTTAATATAGATTTTCTTAGTATACAAATTGACATTTTAGGGGAAGGCATCTTTTATTGAAGGTAAAAATATGCCTTTGTAAAGAAGAGAAATTCACACTTGATATGTTTCCTAGGTTCAATCAAGATTTATTGAGCCTACATTGTGTACTACTTACAGGTTTAAAATTGCACTCAATGTTGAGAAATATTTAAGAAGATTGCATATGTAG
The DNA here is from genome assembly GCF_001458135.2 of Marmota marmota marmota. NCBI lineage: Eukaryota > Metazoa > Chordata > Mammalia > Rodentia > Sciuridae > Marmota > Marmota marmota. The sequence continues at coordinate 16,859,053 of NW_026000174.1, forward strand.
CAAAACAACTTGCCCTATAGAATATGTAATAATCCTACACAGCTATTTCAATAGGTGAATGTATAAATATTGAAAATTAAAATGTACAGCTATGCTTAAGAAACAATCAATGGTAAGGTAGTTATATTTGAGAGTTTGGGGGGATTATCAAAATGTTTGTTGGGTCCTCCTGCTTCACTTTGGAATTCAATATTTTTCACAATAGTTCATACATTGAAATGACCTCTCATTCTATCTTCTTTTTTCCAGAAGAAGGGATGCCATTAATTTTGGGTGGAAGATATAAGCAATGATTATCATATGGTACCAAACAAGGCCATGGTTCTCTTCCTTAAAATGGGGGCTATGTATGAGTGAAGACAAGGATGATAATCCCCAACGAGAACACAAATCAGCTTTTAGAATATCTCTCCCTCTACCTACCATCTCTGCTCCTACCACAAATGAACCATGCACTTTTTTCCATGTGCTGCTAGAGGATCTCTACTAATTTTGGTTCACTATTCTAGAATATCCATGCCCATTGTATGCTGATTCAGAGACCATACACCATGGTCATTATGATCACCATATTTAATAGTTACTGACATTCAAAAACAATTATGCTAAAGTATCAAAACAATGTAACTCATAAGGAGGTCTCCCTTCAGAACTTTGCATGGAAATTTCTCTTCTGGTTCTAATTGTAGTTGAACCGCCACCTTCCAGTCATAATATTATAGTGGGTGCAGAAGTCATGGATATATTTATTTACATTTATGTTTTCATTCATTTATATATTTAGTGGTACTAGAGATTGAGCCCAGGGCCTTGTGCATATTAGGCATATGCTGGGCCACTTCCCCCCAACCCCTTTTTATTTATTTTGAGACAAGGTCTTGCTAAGTAGCCCACACTGGTCTTGAACTTGCCGTCCACATGCCTCTGCCTTTCAAGTTGCTGGGATTTCAGTTGGGCACCACTTTACTTTGCTAAATCTACATTTTGAAAACTAAGACTCCAACATCTAGGTTGTTTTCTAGCTATTCTCAATCTTTGCATCTCAAAATTCAGCAACTATTTCTTGAACATCTACTATGTGCCTAGCCCTGATGAAACTAGGGAATGCATAAATAAATAAGGCACATCTTATGCCCTCTGGAAGCTTGGAATCTATCATAGAAAGCAACAGAGATGCAAATGCTGAAATTTTCAAGTGAGAATGATAATGAAGTTGATATGAGGTACACTGGAGATACAAGTGTGGGGTTGACAACATCTAAGCCTATGCAGTTTTGGTCACTCTTAGATTGCTACCAGCAGACCTAAAATGGATGGGTTTCTGGGATTAATTTTCTTTCTGATAAAGGGCTTCATAACTCAGAATTTAAGAGTTTTTCTTACTTAGCTGGGGTCAACCCTTAATGCCTTGGCGGAATACTTGAATTCTTGCTTTTATTGTTTCCATTCAAGCTTCTGCCAGGTATCTTATGTCCACTACAAAGCAGCTACATTACTTCTCTGAACATAGCCATTCTCTTCAATCATTACCTTTTAAATATTCTCCTGAAAGTGCTCTTGCCTAAATACAAAAAATATTTACTAAATGTTGTGTAAATGAAAACATGAAAAGTAATATTAAATAGGCAGTGCCCTCCTAGGGTTTCTTTCCTATAGTGTAAGTAAATTATATCAGGTTTTTCTCAAAAGTAATAATCCATTTTACTTTGTAGGGAGCAGACGAAATATAGCCTTGCGAATCTGTTTTGTTTTTACACTGTAGATAATAGGATTGAGCACAGGGGGCAGAAGCAAGCATATATTGGCCATCATTGAATGGACCATTTTGGGGGCTGACCCACCATAGCGATGTACCAAGGACAGGCTCATCAGGGGGATATAGAAAATAGCTACTGCTCCAATGTGGGAGACACAGGTGCTTAAAGCCTTCTGCTGTTCCTCAGGTGAGGCAATATTGAGGACAGAGCGAATTATCAAAATATAAGACAGAACAATGCATGGCATGTCTATCCCTGTGGACAGGATGAGAGCAAGCAATCCACAGATACTATTGGCTTGAGTGTCTGAACGTGCTAATTTAATCACATCTGGATGGTAGCAATAGGAGTGGGAAAGGGTATTTATTCTACAGAAAGAGAGAGGCTTAAGGAGCAATTGTAGTGGTAATATTAATATTATAGCACGTGTAATTACCAGGAAACTCATCTGAATGATCCTGGAATTATTGAGAACTGTAGTATATCTGAGAGGGTCACAGATGGCCACATAGCAGTCAAAAGCCATAGATACCAGCACCCCAGACTCCATGACAGAAAATCCATGAAGAAAAAACATCTGGACAATGCAGCTGTCCAGACTGACTTCAATTGCGTCAAACCAGAGGGTACCCAATGTAGTGGACATTGTGGAAAGAGTCAAGCCCAGATCTGTGGCTGACAGCATAGAGAGGAAATAGTACATGGGCTCATGAAGACTTTGCTGGGTGCTGATGACTAACAGGATCATGCTGTTCCCAGACAGGGCAATGGCATAAAGGCAACAGAAAGGAATGGAGATCCAGGCCTGGGCAGACTCTAGGCCATGAATACCAGTCAGTAAGAAGGTTGGAAATCTGGATGTCAAATTACTGAGGATGTCCATGTTGTCCTGGATTTGTAGCATTTCTCTTTACAAGGCTCACATCCTGTAGAAGTAATAAATTGCATTGTTATGTAGAAATATTTAGAATTATTTGCATTAAGAGAGTTATCCATAGTCATAGATAATGTCTCTGTCATTGAAAATACATTAAAATTATATTATAATTTCACATAGCTTTTATAAATAGGGACATTTAGGAAAGATATCAGGATTTTTATTTTTAAGTTTAATAAAATATGTTCACATAACTACACATTTTGATGATAATTATTGTTATATTTATAGCCTTTTAAGATCCTTCTGATTCTACAGATAGAGACAGTTAAGAAATATCAGTGCATTAAAATTTTAACATATTGCATTGTGTAATGAGTGAGAGAAATCCCCTAAAAAATGTCCATGGGTCTTAAATGGCCCTGTAGGTGTGAATATGCACAGATCTCTGGATTTTATAAGGAATATATAATATAGAAGTTATCCTTTAATTGTATGATTTCCATCCAACAGTGTGGGTGGACAACCTCAGATAGTAGACTCAAAAGAAATATAATGATGACAGAGCTTGGTGGCAGTTTTTGAAAATGATTGTATTCCTTAACGTTAGGAGAGAAAGGCAACTTATGAGAAACTTAAAAACCAAGGGAACAAGATGCTGAGACTGATTTTGAATAAACAACAATGTCAACTTGTTGAAGCAGTCAAGTCTGGAAAAATTTTGAAAAATCAAAAGCAGCTTAGAGCACATTAGCAACCATGGAAAAAACAGTTGAACTTAAAGGGTAAAAATAGACATCCTGACACAGTGTCTTGAGGAATGGGTGGAAAAGTAAGTAGTGGGGTTTTGATGCGTTTTACTTCTAGTAACTTGGCAGTGAGAGCAAGGAGAGAAATAGACCATGACTAATGAAGCCGGGAAGGATGGAGGGTTTTTGAAAGACTGGAAAAACTTAGTGATGTGCATACATTTACAAGGTAAGATTAAAGTTACAGTAGAGGGTGGCAGAATAAGAATATAGAATGAGAGGGATTAATTGACATGTGGGTCCTTGAGGAAAGTAGTAGGTGACTGAATGTACAGCATGATAGTAAAACACATTAAAAAGACGAGGATTAGAATTTCCATTTGAGTAGTTTGTAAATGTGTAATTTGGTGGAGAGTTATGCAAAACAATTATCATCTGAGATGTCTACCTTTTTCTCTCTGAATAAATACAGAGACATTTCCCGCTATCCATGAAGTGTGGAATGATAGATGCTGGCTTAAAATAGGGCAGAGATCTGTAATTTACAGACAAAGAATTGTTATAGAAACTTGATCAATTATAATTCTACAAATATTTTTAAAGGTATATATTTATATAACTAATATTTATCAAGATTTGAAATGAAATAATAGCAATTTTAGTTACTTATAATTCTAGTACTTTTAAATCAAGCTTTTCAAAATATAAACTTTATTTCATAAATCCTTTGTAATAAGTATACACATTATAATTTTTTAAGTGTCAGTTTTCAGTATTTTTGGTTAAATCTCTTATTCCCTGGGATTTAATTCTGATAAAAATCTTCCAAATTTTTAGTTATAAATCATTAGATAATGTTATATTATTGTGTGCCCTACTGGTTTTGAACTTTTCTGTAAGACTATTGGCATATTTGATAAGAAGCAATCAAAGCACAAAGTCAATACAATGAACATTTTTCTCTACCTTTTTTTTTTATCAGCTACATGTGCAAAGAGGAGCCTTCTCTGTCTTTGCTAGCAGATGGACTAAAACTCTGAAGCCATGGACTTTATACCCAGCTGGGATTGAACTGCGGGATCATCAGAAAGATGTGGATCTTCCTTGGGCCATGATCCAAGAAATGCTGAAATCCCTCTCCCCTATCTATAAACATAGCACAGTGCTGTGAAATCTCAGAAGGATTTTAGTTACTAATTCAAGTGAAGAGAGTCTCCAGGGACTTTTAAAATGCAAAGCAAAAGAAATAGTTCTCCATATGTATGTGTTCTCTGTCTGTAAATTCAACCAACCACAGGTGGAAAATATTTGGAAAAAAAATGACATCTTTTCTGAACAGATTTTTTTTTCTTGTCATTATTCCCTAAACACTATAGTATAATGACTATTTATGTAGCATGTTCATTGTAGTAGAGATTCTAAATAATCTAGAGACACTTTAAAATGTACAGTGGAATGTGCATAGGCTATATGCAAGTACAACACCATTTTATACAAGATATTAAAGCATCTGTGCCTTCTGTTGTGTGTGTGTGTGTTTGTGGGTGCGTGCATGTGTGTGTGTGTAGTAGAAGGGTCCTATAACATATTTCCCACTTACATTGAGTGATGAAAATAAATAGAAGGTATATTGAGTTCTTTATATTCTGGACATTAATCCTGCATCAGAAAACTAGCTAGCAAAGATTTTATAACATCCTGTAGGCTGTTTTCAGTCTTGTTTCCTTTACTGTCCAGAAGTTTTCAATTTAATGCCATCCCATTTATTAAGTTTTGGGGGGAGGGAGATGCTGCTGGGGATTGAACTCAGAGCCACTCAAACACTTAACCACATCCCCAATGCTATTTTGTATTTTATTTAGAGATAGGGTCTCACTGAGTTGCTAAGTGAGTACCTCATTTTTGCTGGGGCTGGCTTCGAACTCATGATCCTCCTGCCTCAGCCTACCCAGCTGCTGGGATTACAGGCATGTGCCACCATGCCCGGCTCCATTTATTAATTCTTGATGCTATTTCCTGAGCCTTTTGGAGTCCTATTGACGAAGTCGTTGCCTAAACCTGTAGGTTGGAGTGCTGACCCTGTTTTCTTTTAGGAGTCACAAAATTGTTGGTTTAATTACTAGACTTTGATCCATTTTGGAAAATTTAGATTTGTTCTCACCACTGGGAAATAGGAGTATGCTTGCTATTGTCTTTGGATTTTAAGTATGCCAGGAAGATAGGAAAACAAACTACTGTTGATTGGGATACTTATGGTGATAATGAAGAGAGAGAGGAAAAGTTGTATCCCAGTCCCCAGGAGTCCTAGGCCTACACAATCATATTGACCTGTAAAGAGGATAATATGTCCATTCTCAAAGCCATCTCTCTTCAGCAACCTACAAGCTTCCCCCCCCCCCCCAAAA
>NW_026000174.1:16864853-16882119 GCF_001458135.2 Marmota marmota marmota
CTTCCCCCCCCCCCCCAAAATGAGTCAGTTCCTGATCTTATCACAGGAAAGCAGGCAACTGAAACTCCAAACCTAGGCCCTTGAGTTCCTATGAAAGAAGATTTAGTCAGACACTAAGAGTCATGCAGGAGAACTTTATTAGAAGTGAAAGTAAGGTGAAAATAAAGTAAAAGAAAAGTGAGGCTTAAGCTAAAAGCACTCTCAAGGGAGAGAGTGGGCCATCTCCAAGCAGAGAATGACAGAGGAGACAATACTGTCCCCAACTTTATTACTATTTGATGTTTTACCGGGATAACTGGGGATCACCTTCTGTACTCTTTGCCAATCAGATGTTCAACTCCTCCTTCACCTTGAGCTGTGGAGTTTTTGACCTTAGTTTGTCCTATGGGGAAGTGTCATGGTGGCCATCCTATTTAGGGGGTTTCATCTACAAGTCAATGCCATGTTAATGTGGGCACTGGGGTCAATTAGCTGGTCAGAAGTTACCTTAGTGTGCCTGCGCTATTAAAGGAATTTTCCTTACCAGACAAATGGAGATACCTTTAGCCATAATCCCTAGCTTCACACCAACCTCAGTGGACATTGTCAAGATTTAGTCCCATCAACCCTTTTATCTTGATGTGTCTTCTTGTTTATTTTCTACAAATTAACTACCACCTCTTGCTTTCTCATTTACTTTGGAAGTCATTTAAAGAAGGATCCTAAAGTAATTTAAAGAATATTTGTGACCTTGCCTGCATTTCATTGCTCATTGCTAGCTATTACCTAACAGTGTGATATATTATTTCAGCCCCATTGTACTCCTGTCTGGAGACACTGAGGTGTATGGACAATACTCATGTACATGTGTACTTGTTCTGTTACTTAATATTTTAGTGAAGTAGTAAGTTCAAGTTTCTGGACTTGGAGTGTAATGCCAGATTCATGGGACCCCAATAGACCTCCAGGAGCCGAATCCTATGCAATCACACAAGAGTTTTTATTGCAAGCTCGAGCCTGGACTCACAACCATTCCTGACACAGCAGTCCCAGGGAGTGAGTCCTAGTCCTTTGTTCAGTGAGATTTTATAGGTTTTTTGGGGGATACTCTGTGCATCACAACATCACACAGCAAATCATTCCATACCACAGGAAAATCAAACAACAACTCTTAACATTGATTAGCACATTCGCTGGAGGTGAAGCCAGATTTAAAGTTAGGTAGTCAGTGTAGTTAGGTAAATCGGGTCTAATATCAAGTAAGATCCAAAATGGAGGCCATGTTAAGAATGAATTCTGGGAAAAGCAGAACAACTCTTGGAATGTTAATGAAGTCTGGGAAAAGCCCAAGGCCGGGAGCCCATCCCAAAGAAATGTTAATGAAGATTACTTCTTTGCCCCACCTGTGCCCCACCCTTTCGGGCCTTCCCACCTACATCCCATCACTAAAAGAACTATAAAAAGGGGAAACAACTGCACTTCCACGGATTCCATCTCTTGGGTCCCCTTCTTCCTCCGGGAGAAGTCTTTTCTGCTGTCCTTTAATAAAGCCTCTACTTTCCACTCTGACCTTGACTCGGCGTGCTTCTCTGGTGTTATTCTTCAACATTGGGGAAGCAAGGACTCACACCCGTCAACAGTGGTAACAGCAGGAACAAGTTGGGTAGGGGTGATTGGTTAGTACAAGAGGGGGATTCGTTTGAACTGATTGGTTTAAGCCATGAGGGGAGTAGGAGCTAAACTACATGGTTTCCCAACATGTTATCAACCACCATAAATTACTGGGGGTTATCTGGCATCCCAGGTATTTTCCCTGTCTCAAGCTAGTTGGTGGTTGCTAGGGGGTTGCTATGGGTCTTCACCTAGCCTAACTGAGTCAGGGACACCTGGCACTGCAGATCTCTCCAGTTTTTTGTAGACAAACAACTCAGCAGGGTGGGTATGTGCCTTGGAGTGCTCTGTGGGTTTTTCCAAGGACAAGGGTCATGCCCCCTTCCTTAGGACAGGTCTTGAGGTAGAAGCTGCTGTTATTTATTTTCAAAAATGGAGTTACATCAGTTTCTCTGGAGGAATTTGACCTCCCTTGTCAATGTAGGCTGTTGAGTAATGGAGGTAGACTTCTTTTTTTAAATTTATTTTTAAAAAATTATTAGTTGTTCAAAACATTACAAAGCTCTTGACATATCATATTTCATACATTTGATTCAAGCAGATTATGAACTTCTTGTCATCCCAGCTATTCTAGGTCCACAGGAAAGGAGAAGATCCACACCTGAACATTGTGCTTCTCCTTTATAGAGAAGACACACATGGGGAAAGATTATTGTGTTTCTTAGGTATCAATATCAATTTGATCCTCATTTAGCTATTTTTGTGTGATTATTATACACATGTTTTCTTATTTTAGAAATTTTAATGACAGAAAGCCTGAGTGGTTCAATTCAAGCACTGTAACTACATAGGCCTCCTATTGAGCATTTTCACAGATAAATATCAATAACAAAAATGGACTGTGAGCAAATCATTGTGAGCATTTTTGAGTAATTGTTAAAGAATCAGAAGGGTAATGACCCTTGCTTTCAAGGATCTAATAATCTCAATAAAGTTTATACCCAATTCTTTCTATACTGGTTTGATCAGGAAATAATGAAATGGTTTCTGATTATCTCTGCCTTCTTGTACTCAAGCCCCTGTATAATCCTCTCATGAGATAGGAACTGTGACTCTCTTGTAACCAATAGGATATGGTGATGGTAATGGTTCTCACGTGCATGCTTCACATCCTGACTGGGGTGAAACAAGCTGCAAGTTGGGCATGTTCATACAGCAAAGCCTGAGGGCAGGCTCCAGCCATCAATCAGCCAGGAGCTAAATGTGGCCTTCTACAGACATATATAGTGAGAAATTGAGTCCTTCAGTTCAACAGTCCACAAGTACCCATGAGATTCTGCTCAGGACCATGAAAATTTTGAAGCATATTGAAATTGGTCTTGAAAATTAGGGTCGGGTCCTATTTCTTGGTGTTGAAGACTGAACACCCAGAAAATACCAAGGCAAGAGCAAAAAGTTTTATTTAAAGGAGATGGAGGAAGGGAGGGAGAGAGGGAGAGAAACTCCTCCAGAGAGGAGGGGGTCCAGAGCCGGTGCCCCAGGGAGTGGGGGTGGCTTGCCCCTTTTATAGATCTTAGGTTTCCTTTGTTTTCATGCCACCTCCTCTCACCTTGCCCAAAAGGTGGAGTCAAGGGTGGGAATGTAGCTACCCAGGGGATACTCATTAACAACTCCTAGCTGGGAGGAGCAATTCCCTGGAAGCAGATGACCTTGACCATAAGTGAGGAAGAGCTCGGGAAGTGTCTTAAAAGTATCAACATTCCAATTCCTTTGAATCTGCGTCCATCTTCCTGACCTGACTTTCTGATCAAAACTGACCTTTGTTCTTACTTTCAAATCCTTCTTCAGCTAAGGCTGAAGTAAGATACCAGCCTTATTTTGAGGATTAAGCTGTGCTGTACTAGACTCCTGACTTAAAGAAACTGAGAGATAAAATGTTCCTGTTGTTTTGAGGCACTACTTAATGGCTTAAAGAAATGCAATTTGATTGTTCTTTGATACCCTACAATGTGTGGTTGCTAATGAGCATAGAAACATTAATATATAGAGTGACATTTATTGCAAAATATGTTATATTTTCATTTTAATTAAATCATTACTCAAAGCAACCTATCTTCCTAAATCTGTGTCTTTGCAGCATCCCTGGGAAAATTAGTCCAAATCTAATCCATTCATACTGGATGAAAATGGCCCCCTATACACTTGGGATTTATTCTTAGATATTTTATACATCTAAATAATTCTTGATCACAGATAGGGAAGGTAAATTAACACATTTGTTAATTGGGCTATAATTTGCTTCATTTTTCATTAGCCCCACCATCTTTCTCTCAAGTTACTTTTCATTGCATCATTACTAAATTGCTTTTCTCCTATTTTGAAATGGGCTCTGAAAACTGAGTAGTTTATTCTCCCCAAGAGCACAGGAACTGGACATTTGGGAAGAGTGTGAGATAAGGGGATGGCAAAAATTGCAGTTGTCAGAGCATGGCTTACACTTGGAAAGTAGTGAGACTTTTATACCCATATAAGGACTTAAAAGCCACATGCAGAGACAAAAGTCAGATATTATACTAAGAACATTGTTTTTTTGGCACCTACTTTTTGGTTATTAATGTGAGGTCATGAGAGTGTTCTTTGCTTGTAATTGATAGTATTTTGTAGCTTTGCCCACTCGTGCATGTATAGTTTAGTGTTTCTTAAAATTTAATTTTATAGATTTTAAACTTTATTTTGACATGTAATAATAGTACATATTTATGGGGGGTACAGTGTGATATTTTAATATGTTCACACAATGTACTAATCATATCACCTCAAACATTTATCATTTCTTTATTTTAGGGACATTAAAAAGTCTACCAGCTATTTTGAAGTTCAGTGTTTTTGAATAAAGAGCAAAAGAAATAGAAGAATCACTTGACTCTGAGAAAGGAGTATCCACTCACATTCACTCACGTAGCTATGTTTTTAAAATATGTGTGCACACACCCAGACAGCTCAGTGCACAGATACAGACTTAGGGAAAGCACAAATAATAAATAATGAAAACTATGGAATTGTTTTATTCAGATGATTTTTCTCTTAAAGAAGAAGAGATTTTAAATGGTTCCAATATAATACCACCTTATGGCCTTCCTCCAGCCCCTCACCAACCTTCAGTAGTATACTTTAGTGAAGCTTTGTTTTTCATCAGTGCATTTTAATTATACAGACTAATGGGTTTCACTGTGGGCATATTTGTATATGCATATAATATATTTTGATCAGGGAAGGTTTTTTTGATAAATGCTCCCTCAATAGGCAGATAGGTTGCTGCAAAGACTGGTGTGCTCATCTCTTGCAACATCTAGGAGGAAGGACCTGGCTGTGTGTTATGAATTTTCTGTTGCCCTAAGGGATGAATGAAAGAAGCAATGACCACTCTCACTCTGTCTGATCAGAATAAGAAGGTGCTTACTTTTCAGGAGAGTGGGCTTGTTTTCATTAATTAGGAAATACAAGAAAATCAGATGGAGATTTAAAAACCAGTAAACCAAAAGCAATTTTGGTGTCTTGAATGAACATAAATTTCTGTTATCACATACATGATGTATTCTTGGATAAGGGATGATTTTTTAACTGCCTGAGATGGGGCTACAGATTTTTAGGTGGCCACACACAGAAAAAAAGGAATGGGGATTACATATATTGCTGTTTATGTGTTGTATGAGAATGTACTGGATACTCGTTAAAAGTCAGGTGCTTGATAGTTCATTTAGATGTTTCATTTCATTATAACCCTATTAAATGAGCATGCTGTCTTACATTAGTAACAGTAACAACAAAAGGATAAAATAAAAGAAGTAGAGTGATTATCTCAAATAAAACAGTTCATGAATTGCTGAGCTAGTTTGAGTTTCCTATCTTCCTGATAGCTAAGCCTATGGATTTTCCAGTAATCAATTTCCATAGGCCAGTGTGTGAAAATAGTATAAATGTCATGACTATTTGCATTTCTATTTTTACACAAGTTATTACATTTAATTTTTCCAATTACTCTTGGGTATAAATACAGGTGTTATTCTTTCTGGGTATGGTAACTAAATTGAATCTCATCTACCCTGAAATGTCAGTGGAGATTGCCTCTAGGGCCCTTACTGTGAGAACTAACTTTCAGATAAAAATGTTCTTAGGAATGCAAAAATGACCAAACCCTTCAATATTTCCTTCTTTCTCATATAAAACGAATTTATGGCTTTTACATCTTGATTCAAAAGTTATAAGTTTGGTTGTGTATTTTTAAGTTTTGTTTTTCTTCAATTAATATAAGGAAGAGTAAAAACAGTAAAAATATTCTAGCATGCAATTATTCTGTCAGTTGACCTAAGAACAGTTCTATGTCTATGTAAAATCATGATAGATTAAATATTTTAAATCTAATGGTGAACCATTATATTTTTCATGACAAAGATTCCTAAATCCTTGCTCTTCAAGAGCGTATTGAGTATTTCCTCACTTAGATATGCTTATACAGTTTTTTTCTTAGATGAAATTTGATGATAGATAATGATTTTGATGAATTTGAGGAATATGGTTATGTATACCTCTTTGGCCCTTGTCTGACAAGAATGAGGAAAACCAAGTAGATGCTTCTATTATAGGAAAAATTTCCCACAACATTTCTCTACCATGGTTTCCTGGGTATGCTTAAACTTCACTCCAAAGATAAATATTAAAGACATGGTTTTGGACATGGAAGGCACCAGTAGGCAGACTTTAAGCAGAGTGACAGAAACCACTTTGAGCTTAGGGCAGATAAAGCACTGGGAGAATAAAAAACAGAGCCTGAAGATACACTGGGACAGGATGACACAAATGTACAGACGTGTGCTAAATACAGTGGGCAGAAGTTTTCCAGAAGATAGCTACAGCACTGCCTGCACTAACTAATGATAGATATTGATAGCTATTATAATTGTATTGATAGCTATTGTAATTGTATTGATAGCTATTGTAATCCAACCATGGGAAGACTACAGGAGACCATAGGTATGATTTGGTGTGTGCATGCACCAGCGGAAGTCGAGGGGATGCCCTGGTTGAAACAGAACATAAAAAGGGGTTCATTCACAGAACACTTTATTGCCATCACTCTTCTTCATTCCAATAATTGGAACAAAATGATATGGTGGGGTAGAAGGTAGATGGCTGCCTCTATTGACCACCTGTGACTAGCAGAAGACAAACCATGGATGAAGCAATCCTAGAATGATCAAGGCAGGTATAGTGTTCAATTTTATAGGCTTAGAACCAATCAAATGGATAATGTCTTAGATGAAATGGACCTGAGAACACCTCCCCCATGTAAATTAGAAGGCACAGGAAGAATTGCATAGGTTCACAGAAGTAGTTAGTGCAGGCCACATAGAAAACGGCAATGTTTCTCTCAACAATCATGGCATAACTATAAAGATTGGAAAACAGACCCAGAATTGGGAATCCTCCTACAATGGAAAGACACACAGGCAAGCATGAGTGTGTGAGTGTGTGTGTGTGTGTGTGTGTGTGTGGAGGGAGGGAGGTAGAGGGTGCTTAATCCCTAGTGCTGGCATCAGAAGATGATGATACACTAGTATTTCAGGGAGATAAATACGCTTTACAGAGACTAACCAAGTAATAAACACATTTTAGGAGGGCTGGAAACTATAAATATAAAGTGATTATAAAACGATCTAAACAAGAAACCACTTATCATATGCCAATAAAAACATCTTTTTTTCTAAATTGAACCTAAAAATGTTGGGATATATCTAATTTCACCTAATAAATCACAGGCTCAGATTTATGAATGAAGAATAAAAATTTCAAACCATAAATCTTCGACAGAAATGAGTCACATGTGATAATGTCAGGGTGTAATCCTGGTGTTGTGTCATTACTAACAAGAATTTAAAAAATAAATTATGTATAAAGAAATAAATTACTTTTACATTAGGCCTGTGTGCAGTTATGAACACTCTTACCTTTTATAAACATGAAATTAAATGAAATTGGAAAAATCAAAAAGAGGAGGGCTAGGTGCGGTGGCACACATCTGTAATTCCAGTGGCTCAGGAGGTTGAGGCAGGAGGTTCTCGAGTTCAAAGCCAGCCTCAGCAAAAGTGAGGTGCTAAGCAACTCAGTGGGACCCTGTCCCTAAATAAAATACACAATAGGGCCGGGAATGTGTCTCAGTTGTGCCCTTGAGTTCAGTCCCCCATACTCCTCTATCCACCAAAACAACAACAACAACAAAAACAAAAACAAGATGAGAGGGAGGGAGAAACAGGTGCTGTCAGAATCTTGCCTGTTCTCCTGATGCTCATTTGATTCCTTATAGCATCCTAAAAACTGATGCTGTGATTTGGTTCCTTGATCTGAGGCATGTTTAGGGTCTTTTTTTTTTTTTTCTCTTGGAACTCAACTTTTCCCCTAAGCATTCCAAAAGAACAAATCCCCACTCAGAATTTGCTGAGGATTCTTTGGTCAAAACATGCAATGAGTAATCTCTGTCCTGTAAGCTGAAACCTAAGCTCTTCAGAAAGACAGAACCTGTGTTTTGCTCCACAGCCTTATTTGTCTCTGCAGCCACTTCCTTTGTCTTGATCTCTCTTGGTTCATGTCTACAGATGGTTAATTCCTCTGCCTTGAATTTCCTTTCCATTTTCATTCATTTGATGGAATTCAAACTACTCATCTGGGACACAGAAAACTTATTACCTTTCTAGTGATGTCTTCTGATTCTCAGATCATTTTAACACGTTTCTACCTTAAATTCATTTCACCCTAATTTCAAAGTCATTGTATTACTTGGACCACATACTTCCTATTTATTTATTAATTTATTTTTTAAAGCTCTATTTAGTTTTTTAAAACATATCTTTATCTATTTATTTTTTATGTGGTGCTGAGGATCGAACCCAGCGCCTCACACATGTGAGACAAGCACTCTACCACTGAGCTACAACCCCAGCCCCTATTTATTTTTTTTAAGGTCTCTCTTTCATGACTGAATTGTAAGCTCTGATTTCAATACTAGGCTCTGTCTTTCCCATGCTCAGCATGAGGACTTGATACTTTCTTCCTAATCAGTAAAATATTCCAGCTTTTGAGTAAAGCATTATAGGTATTTCTGAATAATTGTCATTAAGTCCCTGCCCTCAAGTGGGGGAATTCATAAGTAGATAGACTCCTTGTGTATACATAAATGCTTTGTTCTAGTCAGCTTTCCATTTCTTTGATGAAATATTCAAGATAATCAGTATAAAAGGGGAAAGGTTTATTTTGGCCCGAAGATTCAAAGGTTTCACTACGTGGTTGCTTGGTTCTGTTGTTTTTGGCCTGTGACAGCACCCTGCATCATTGCAGGAGTGCATGGTAGAGAGCTATTTACTTCAAGGCTATGAGAAAGCAGAGAGGGAGGAATGGGGTGGTTCCATTATTTTCTTCAAGGGTAAGCTCCTACTGACCTTCCACTAGGTCTACCTCCTAAAGGTTCTACTACCTCCTAATAGTGTCACAAGTTGAGGACCCAAGCTTCAACACATGGGTCTTTGGAGGATATTCAAGATCCAAACTGTAGCATACTTTCTGTTTGAGGGGAAGAAGGCAACGATCATGGTTTCACTCTGAGAGGTGAGGAAATGATGACTAAGGTATTGGTACTGAACAAAAGACCTGAACTAGGACTAGACCCCAGGTGACCTAACTCTATAGCTCTCTGCTCATTGCTTGGCTACACCACAGGGAATCCTAGGCCTAACTTCTGGGAACTTTGGGGAAAAGGCTGATGTTTCAGAGCCAGTTTCCTCAGTAGCTGCTGCTTGAAGCATGGCAGGACTAGTAGGTAAATAAACCAGCAATGCTGTTTAGATTCATGTACTTATGTATAGGCTGGTGAAAGTGAATGTCCACAGAGAATCTATAAAATGGATAGTTATATTTTAAAATCCTACACAAGACCTCTTCAGAACACACTATTTATCATTCAAGTAAAATTTGTCATTTTACAAATAAACTTTTCCTACTTATACATTTACCCTATTCCAGGCTACCATTGAACTGTTAAACCTACACCAAAAAGAATAATTTGGTGGTTTTCCTCAAAAAACCTCAGTGAGTTGAGAAACAAACAAAAAAGAAGGAAAATATTACCGTTGATGGAAAACAATACATAGAAATGTTCATTGAAGTTATGGAATATGTGACATAATTAATAGTCCTCCACGTGGATTTAATAAAATTAGTTTCATTAATAAATTCTCTTGAATCTTCTGTGTATAGGGTCATGCCATCTGTAAACAGACATGATTTGACTTCCTTTTTTTTTAAATACACGACAACAGTGGAATGCATTATAATTCTTATTACACATATAGAGCACAATTTTTCATATCTCTGTATATAAAGTATGTTCATGCCAATTTATGCCTTTATACATGTACTTATTTTTATTTTTAATTTTTTTTTTTATTTTTGGTGGAGTGCTTGCCTCACATGCACAAGGCCCTGGGTTCAATCCCCAGCACCACAAAAAAAAAAAAAAAAAAAAAAGATTTGACTTCTTTATTTCCTATTTATATCCCTTTAATTTTCTTTTCTTGCATGATCACTCTGGCTAGAGTTTTAAGAACTATATTGAATAGGAATGTTGAGAGTGAACATCCTGGATTCATTTCTGATTTTACAGAAAATACTTTCAGATTTTCTGTATTCATGATGTTGGCTTTAGAATTGCCTTATTAGACTTTATGATATTGAGGTAAGTTCCTTTTCTTTCTAGTTTTTTAAGTGTTTTTAAAGAGAATGAATGTTGGATTTTGTTAAGGGCTTTTTCTGCATCTATCAAGATGATTATATGATTTTTGTCTTTGATTTCATTTTATATGTTGAATTTCATTTATTGACTTTTATATGTTGAGCCAACTTTGCATTCCTGAGATGAATCCAACTTGATCATGGTATTCAGTCATCTTAATGTGAAAATTGATTGCAGATTGTTAATTCTGTATTTAAGATTTTTATATCTATGTTCATCCGGATATTGTTCTGTAGTTTTCTTTCTTTAATGTGTTTCTTTATGTGGTTTTGGTATCAGGGTGCTTCTGGCTTCATAGAATGAATGTGGGAGTGTTTCTTCCGTTTTACATTTTATGTAAAAGTTTGAAAAGATTGACATTATTTCCTCTTTAAAAGTTTGGTATAACTCAGCTAAGAATCCATCTGGTCCTTGGTTTTTCATTTTTGGAAGGTGTTTTATTACTGTTTCAGTCTGTTACTGATCTGTTTAGGTTTTCTATATGCTCTTAGTTCAATTGGGAGGGTCATATGGTCTAGAAATATGTCATATCTTCTAGATTTTAAAATTTATTGGATTATAAGTTTACAAAACAGCTCCTAGTGATCTTGTGGGTTTTAGAAATGCTATGGTAATATCTTCTTTTTTATCTCTAATTTTGTTGATTTGGGTATTTTTCTTTCTTTTGGTCAGTTCAGCTAACAAAATCAATCTTGTTTATTTTTTCAAAGAACCAAATCTTTGTTATGTTGATAATCAAGTTATGGAACAAGCCTAGGGGCTCATCAACAGATGAATAGATTAAAATATGTGGTTTATATATACAATGGAGTTTTACTCTATTATAAAAAATAATGAAATTGTCATTTGCTGGCAAACTGATGAATTAGAGAGCATTATGCTAAGTAAAATAAGACAAACTTAGAACAAACTTAGAAAGTCAAAGGTCGAATATTTTCCCTCACATGTGGAAGTTAGAGAGAGAGAGGGGGGAGAGAGAGAACGAGCAAGAGAGAGAAATAAAACTGGATTTCACAAAAATATAATGAAGCCCAATAAAGTAAAGGAAGAGGATTGAGAGAGAGGAAGGAGTGGAGGACATGGGGAAGTAATGGGAAATGAAATCTACTGAATTATGGTATCTCCAGGTATGACCATGATCATATATACATGTAGATGTATGTCATATGTATGCATATAATGTGGTATGACAACAGTAACAACAGAATGAAGATCAATAGGAAGAACAAGCAGATTGAGAGAGGAAAAGGGAAGGTACTGGAGATAAGATTAATCAAATTATGTTATGTGCATCTATAAATATGGCACAATAAATCCCACTATTATGTACAATTATAACGCACCAAAAAAGTCCAAAAAAAGTTCTATTGGTAATTCAAGTCATCATCCCATTTCATCTGGAGTCTATATCACTGCATTTTAGACATCTATATTTTGTTCCAGAGAAAAATTATTCTTCCTTTGGTAGAACTTCCCTTTATACCATCTTTCCCAGAGCAGCCTGTTGCAGGTACTATGTTTTTGGTAGTAAGAAAACTGTTGCTGAAAGTCTAGTTTACAATATCCACTGACCCCTTTCCACTTCAGTCAAAAGACAATTAAAATGAAAATATCTGTTGAGGAGGTATCCTGTCCCTGAGCCCTTGATCTTCTTATCAAAGCATTAAGTTTCAAATAGTACTGGCACTCTCAGGACACAAACATTGGTATAAATAAAGTGTAACTTTAAATTTCTTCCTAAGGCATCATTTTGCACACCTCTAGGCGCATCACTAGTATGAATTACAACGTGGATTTCTTCTCAGAGATAAGCAATCCATAGCCCTTTACTTATATCTCACTAAGACTTCTAGATGATTTCTCAGGAAGAGCCAATTTCTGCCTAGGAACTTGGTTTTTATTTGTTTGTTTATTTTTTCCATTTCTGGTTCTCCTCTATGTTCTATCTCAGAAGTGAGGCCAAGGACATTGCTTAAATTCCTTGATTTCTGTATCCTTATCTAAAAAATATAATTAGATTATCACATTTGCTTGCCTGTGCCAACCTTCAGTGATGAGAACCTGTAGGAAATATTAGGGCTGCCATTTAGACTTCCAGAAACTAGAGAATTCCAACTCTGGAGAATTCTATGATGGTGGACACTTAAGATAGATATACTGAGAACTGGAAGCTGAAGACTTGAGACTCTAGCTTCATCTGGTTTGGGGTGGGTTTCAGGAAAGGGCCATCCTCTGAAAAATCAGGCATTGACCTCTGTTTCTTTCATTCCCCCTCTGATCTCAGAATTTCTGGCCTCGGAATATACCATAGGAGTAGCCAGGGTCTTCAACATCAGCACTTATCCTTCTATCAATCATGTAAAATAATGTTTTTGCCTTAATAATAAGTAGATAACATTCTTTGAAGTATCCACTGATTTAATACATGAAACAGTTTTCTTGCAATGGTAAACTTAGGTCAACTAAATTTTCATTATCCATCAAATCACTCAGATCTCAAGTTTTGGATATCCTGAGACTTGTGCCTATTTCTTCAGGAGGATTGCTAACTTCTGGGTTGTCTGTCCAGGAGACGACTTTGTGATTATGCATAATGGCCTGTTAAAGTTTAATCATTATGTCCCCAGATCAATGGGGCAGCTGAGAGTATGAGGACATTGTGATCCTTGGCTCAGGGCTCTTTTCCACAGCACCCTCTGACAACTCTGTCCCTAATTTGTTTGGTTCTTACTCCATAGATGATGGGGTTGAGCATGGGAGGTACCAGAAGATAGACATTAGCAAATATGATGTGTACTAAATGGGGCACTTGATGGCCAAACCGGTGGGTGAGGAAGGTAAAAAGGGCTGGAACATATAAGGCAAGAATAACACAGATGTGAGAAGCACAGGTACCAAAAGCCTTGAGACGGGCTTCGCCTGAGGGCAACTGAAGAACAGCTCTCAAAATCATCATATAGGATATGCCAATGACAATGATATCGAAACCAACCACAGAGAAGGCCACAAAGAGCCCATATCCACGATTGACTCTGGTATCAGCGCACACCAACTTCAGCACAGCCATATGCTCACAGTAGGACTGTGGAATGACCTTGTTGGGGCAGAAAGGCATCCTGGAGATCATGAAGCAGAAGGGGCTCACCCACAGCAGCCCTCTCACCATCACAACTGACCCCAGTTTGATCACCACAGATGTGGTGAGGATACTAGAGTGCCTCAGTGGGAAGCAGATGGCCACATAGCGGTCCAAGGCCATAGCCATGAGCACCCCAGACTCCACAGAAGAAAAGGCATGGATGAAGAACACCTGGATGAGGCAGGCATGATATTCAATCTCATGAGCATGGAACCAGAGTATGGCCAGCATTTTAGGCTGTGTGGAGGAGGAGAGGACCAGGTCCGTGAGAGCCAGCATGGCCAGGAAGAGGTACATGGGCTGGTGCAGGGTGTGGTCGGTCCTGATTACATGTAGGATGATGATATTGCCAGCTACAGCCACGATATACATGATACAGAATGGGAAGGCAATCCAAAAGTGGGAACTCTCCAGTCCTGGGATTCCAAGCAGGATGAAGGACACGGGATGAGAAGAGCCGTTCCCTGAAGTCAACATCAGGGGATGGATAATATTTTCTCTGGTGCAAAAGTTATTTATTCTCTGCAGATGATAATAATCAAAGCAATTATTATTATTTATTGGTCTTTTGATTCCACAATTCGTTGATAGGGCAGGTAGGCTCCCTAATACCTGGAATAATTTCAACTCTTACAAGAAATAAAATTTTGTAATGTAAAATGATGCTATTCATTATTTAAAGTGAGTTTAGGACATAGTAGCTGAAAGTATAATTATTTCTTGCATAATCAATACTTTCTTAAATGTAGAATCTGCTAAATGAAAATTATAATGATAGATAATGTCATGATAATTTTTGCACTTGTAT
Organism: Marmota marmota marmota; assembly: GCF_001458135.2. Classification (NCBI taxonomy): domain Eukaryota; kingdom Metazoa; phylum Chordata; class Mammalia; order Rodentia; family Sciuridae; genus Marmota; species Marmota marmota. The sequence continues at coordinate 16,879,230 of NW_026000174.1, forward strand.
TCTTTACAACTAACTGATCACTCAGCCTTTCCCATATGTCCTTTTTTATCCCTCTGTTGAATCTCTTAAGTTCCATTTTAGGGTCAGAAGTCAGCCTGGCTTAAAGGACCATAGGAATTTACATAATGATGTTAATTGAACTTGGACTCAAAGACAATTCATAAGGATTTGAGATTGAAGATAAATGATGGACAAATTGTACACATGCAATTACATGTAGTGTCTTTAGTCTATGTCACTTTCTAGATTTAAAGTTGGAAAACTTCTGTAAAAGTTCAGAATATAATTTTTTTAGGGATTCTAGGCTATATAGTGTCTATTGAAACCAGTTAATTTAGCTGTTGTAATTTAGTTGTTGTAGTGCAAAAGCCGCCATAATCATTACATATTCATATGTGTGGCTGTATTCAAATAAAACTTTATGTATGGAAACAGGCTGGAACCCGGGTTTGTGCAGGCTGTTATTTTCTAAGGGCTATCCTAGATCATACATTTTCCATGAGGTCAACCTTGAATTCTGTAGTAGCTAGGACCTCTGTGCTCAGAACAGAGTAGGAGTTTCATAAACTCTTGCTGAAGGAAATAACAAATGCCATTATTCAGTTGAAAAAAATTATTATATGATTAACAATATCATAGCAATATCAAGATAGAGCCATCTTGCCTCTACTTTGAGTATAAGACAGTTATGTCCTTTCATCAAATGGAGATGGCCTGCTGCCAGTGAGCACACTATTTGTACCATACTCTGTCTGCCCTTGCCTTATGTGCGTTGTCTCTACCATTTGATCCCTATGTTGGATGCAATCCATAAGGACAGAGGTGACTTTTTTCATTCCCAATACCTTTTCACTTCTTAATCTTAGTGTTTTATGCCTTGATTTGAAAGACTTAGTTGTTACTCTATTCAAAATAGAAATACTGATGAAAGAAGAATACCATTTCCAAACCCCTTTAATACATCATCTGTGGGAACTAACAAAATTTCATTTCCCTAAACTGAATTGTTTCCCACAACTGTTTCTTTAATATCATAGTTAGGCCAAGCCTCTTTTAAATATTTCCTAGATTATAATAGTATGAGAGAAATGGGGATCAGGCTTTATAAGTTTTGCTCTATACCAGAAACTATACTATCCTGTCTTGAAAAAGGCTGTAGGTTAGCTCAAGACAGATGTTCTTTAGAGCATGGTGACAATTCATATATACACATTGTCTAGAGCCTAGAACCTCACTTTTATTTTCTTTTGCCTGACCTATCTTCCCAGCATTAGATTTTCTGTTGGAGTCAGAGATATTTTTTTCTTTTTCTTTTGCCTCCAGACCTGCTTTTTGCCACCTGCATTTCACTCTCGCATTGTGGGGACATAGTCACTGAGGCTAAGTGAATTGGAAAATCATACTTATACCATCCTCATTCCTTCACCAAATCCTGGAAAAGGTATCACCTAAAGGTCCACTTTCTCACTGTCTTTGATCAGCTGTGGAATGGGTTGTTATTTTTTGAGACATAGCACTGCAGGTTCTTAAATATTTATTATTTCTAATTAAAATAAAACCTCTGCATCCTCATTTTACAATGATAAAATAGAGTTGAGAGTCATTAGATCATTTTCCCATGAAATACCAAATTACTGTCAGGGCTCATGGTTCTATTGTCAGGGCTCCTAGTGGTGGACACTGCTGCCATTGCTACATAGTGAGTGGTTGGGACTCCCATCCTGGCTTGGTGTGGCAGAGATGGCTGACTTATCATGACAGAAGCAGACATGAAGGGGGTTGTACAATTGTCTACTGAATTGGAGAAAGATCTGCATTTGGATCCTGGATCACTGCTTCTTCAATGAAGTGCTGACTCTGGACCAGGCTGTAGCAATGCCTGCTGGCATCTGTGTCTCAGATGATATCTTCATTGGTTTTTGCCCATGAGCCTTAAGGGAAAACTAAATTTTCCTACCCTCCTTGTGAGCAGTGACTCCTTCACCACCATATTTCAACTGCTTACATGGTAAGCCCCTTTCCAAATCCACTTTTGTCTTCCCCTCCATTCATACCCATGCTTTTTCAAATTATTATTTTAGAGGTCAGAACTCCCCTGTTAAGAGGTGTCTGTTAGTTTTCCTCATTGATTTTTTGGGCTCTATCTTCCTTCTGACTTTCTTGCTTGGGCTGGTGATGTAGGAACAGGGAGGATCTTAGAACTGCATCTGAAATGGGAGATAGGGCCCTTGACAAACGGCTTTATTTTCTCTCTGGATGTTTCCCTATTGTTCCCTGGAATCTAGAGTCTTCACTTTTAGAAATTCCTGTGCCTTTTCCTTTCAGACCTAAGAACTGAACACAGATTTAAGGCTACAAGTCATGTTTAGTAGATACCATGTTGACCAATTATTAGTCATTTTTGTCTATCATGTGAGGTTTCCAAATAAGAAAATCACAGCTTTATTAGTTTGCTGTTGGGTTTAGAGAGGGAACTATGAATTTCCTAAACTATAAGAAAAGAACAATATAATTTCCCTTCTTGCCTAAAACTTCTGTTTCAAAACGGAAGGAAAAAATTAATTCTCACAGTGCAGATCAGTCAGCCTTCAGAAGACATGGCTTATCCAATACAAACCCCAACATAACCCCTGTTTGATCTACTCTATCCTGCTATTAAATTTTTTTTCTCCCTCATCCCAGAAAGAACTCTTATTAGCACAATACATATTGAAAGATTAAATTATGGTACATACCTTTTTTTTCTTTTTTTTAAAAAAAGACATCTCTAGCTGTCAGAGAAATGCAAATCAAAACCACCCTAAGATACCATCTCACTCCAGTAAGATTGGCAGCCATTAGGAAGTCAAACAACAAGTGCTGGCGAGGATGTGGGGAAAAGGGTACACTT
>NW_026000174.1:16882138-16941683 GCF_001458135.2 Marmota marmota marmota
AGAGGAGGGAGAGAGGAGAGAGAAAAAGGGAGGGGGAGGTGAGGATGGGAAAGGCAGCAGAGCACAACAGACACTAGGATGGCAATTTGTAAATCAATGGATGTGTAACTGATGTGATTCTGCAATCTGTGTATGGGGTGAAGGTGGGAGTTCATAACCCACTTGAATCAAAGTGTGGAATATGATATGTCAAGAAATTTGTAATGTTTTGAACAACCCACAATAAAAAATTTAAAAAAAAAATATTTATTTATTTATTTATTTTTATGTGGCTGAGGATTGAACCCAGCGCTTTGCACATGCTAGGCAAGTGCTCTACCGCTGAGCCACAACTCCAGCCCCAACGTTATGTGCTTTTCAAACATTAGAGCTAGAATGATTTAACTTCTGATTCCATGTTTTTCTGTTCCTCAAAATATAACTTGCAAAACCTTTATGTAGCTGTTATTTGAGGAAATTTGGTTATACAGCATTGTTCTCACACTGAGTAGCTTTCATCTATGCATATGGCTTGACTCCAGCTCTGGTACCCTTGGCTTAATTACTTCTCCCTTGTATGGAAGTAGTTGTACCCATCAGTCAGCTGTGTTTCTGAAGGTAGCAAAGTGACAGAGGTAAATGGGCTGAGATCTTGCTGGAGAATAACTATGGGGACCTAGACAGTGTTTTCTCACTGTAGGGCATTTGAAACTGAGGTGTGGAGCAGATGGGGTTCAGATGGCACCTCCTTCACAGAGAGTTTGAGTGTAGCAGCAGCCTTCCTACCTCTCTAGGTCTCCTTGGAGGACAGAATGGGAATCCTGATTCATCTCCCCATCTCAGAATGAAGTCCAAAGGTCGTGGCTATCAGGATCTGGGGTTCTCAGTGAGTCAGGACTTTCTGCACAGCACATCTCTTTGCCTTCCATATTCTTGGAGATAGTGAATTCCACTGTTGTCTGGGAAGGGAGGAGGTGCCTATGGCACAGGTAATCACTCACTCTGAGCTCTGCTCTTTGGCAAAGCTGAGCATAGCCACAAGCATATCTAAAGAGGTCCTAGGACATAGTCTTTGGCAAAAACCTTAGATCATTGTCTATTTAAAGGACTATGACTAGTCTGTCCCTTCCCCAAGCATTGGTTTCCTCCCTCCCTCTAATTCCCACTGCTTTATATTCATACTGGCTCCCTCTGAGAGTAGAAGATAAAGCTGGAAACATTAACCCCTAACTTTCCTCTCTTCTCTGTTTACAGGAATGCAAAGAGGAGATTTGAGTGCATGTGCAAGAAGGCGCATTGTTGGGATTATATATGTGTGAAATTATCTGTACAATTGTATTTTTTGTTAGTGAGTTTCTATGTATCTATAAATAAAATAATATTTCATACAATTTGAATATGTGTTATTTCATGTATATTAATGCATGCATTTGAGAGGTGTAACAATAAATAGGTATGTAAGGAACTGAATTTACATGTAAATGTATATGTGTCTAAGGTTGCATATATGTGAAAGAATGGGGAATTATTTGTTTTAAGTATGTATAATTAGCAATATCATCATTTTAGGAATGAGCAGTCACTAAAAGCACATGATTTGTGAAAGCACTTGCCCTGCTACATACCTGAAAGTGTGAGATGGCTCATGAGCATACATATATATGGGTATGTATATGTAAGAGGTGTGGGCTTGATGAGGATGTTGATAATCTATTCATGCTTCACTGTAACAAGGCAGCCAAGGATGCAAGTTCCCTCACTTCTGAATGGGTGATTATCCAGCGAGGGAATTCTGATGAAGTGTTGTGGTTTGGATGTGTTGGGTTCCCCCAAACTCATGTGTAAGACAATGCAAGAAAGTTTAGAGGTGATGATTGGGTTAGGAGAGTTATAACATAATCAGTGGTTGAATCCATTGATAGATTAGTTAGGTGGTAACTGTAGGCAGATTGGGTACAGCTGGAGGCAGGCCACTGGGGTCATGCCATTGGGAGTTATATTTTGACCTTCACTAGCAGAGCTCTCTCAGCTTCCTGTTGTCATGCCCTGAGCAACTTTCCTTTGCCAAGTCTTTCTGCCATAATTTTCTGCCTCACCTTAGACCCAGAGATATGGAGTCAGCTGACCATGGACTGAGACCTTTGAAACTGAGTCAAAATAAACTTTTCTTTCTCTACATTGTTCTTGTCAAGTCTTTTGGTCACAGCAATGAAAAAGCCAACTAAAGCATAAAGATTCTTCCATATTTATATTTGAAAATGTCTGAGTCTTGAAGGCCCTCCACTAAACATGGATAGTTGAAGTCTTCACAGAGCTCCCTATCTTTGTCAATCCCTATGTAGGACTGTTGGTGTTTTCTAGTTTATTTTTTAAACATTCCCTGATTTCTTTTATTTCATCTTTGACGAATGTCAAAGGGATATTTGAGAAAGAAGTCTTTACAAACAGAAAGAATAGATTAATTCTCAGAGTGAAGATCCATCAGACTTTAGGGAATACACCTCACAAAATACAAAACCCAACATACATTTTTAGGAAAATAACACAAAAGCTGACAAGGTTATCAAGTTAACATTAATAGTCATATGGTAGATTGAGATAATCATATTTAGATGTTAAACATCCAACAAAATAAAATTAGTGGTATAATTAATGTTTTTAAGAAGTTCATGCTTACAGAAGATATTTAAGCTTTTCTGTATCAAGAATAAAGATGCCATTACAATTGGAATTTTAATTTTTTATCTGTGATTGCATATTACTTTTCATTGTTGTTTCATTTAACTTTAGTAATATTAACTCTCAGTATAATGAAGACAAAATAAAGTTCATGTCTCATTCCTCATTTTTTTTTTCCTCCTTCAAAGGTCTTTTGCCTCCCAATATAATGGAACTTATGGGGTTAGGTACAGCGTTTTTCTCATCTCCTGGTTTTTCCATAATCCTGATTGGCACAATGACTCTTAGAAAAAAAGACACATAACTAAGGAAGGTACTTCTTAAATCAACCACATTATTTTTCAATTTGAGGTGGGAATAGTTTGCTGTGAGGAGTGTGGAGTAGAAACCTCAATCTTTCCACATTGACCATCTTACAGGGTCTATATCATTTATGTCTTTCAAAAACTGGTAATTCTAGGGCTGGGGATGTGGCTCAAGTGGTAGCGCGCTCCCCTGGCATGCATGCGGTCCGGGTTCGATCCTCAGCACCACATACAAAGAAAGATGTTTGTTGTGTCCGCCGAAAACTAAAAAATAAATATTAAAAAAAATTCTCTATCTCTCTCTCTCTCTCTTAAAAAAAAACACAAACAAACAAACAAACAAACAAACAAAACAACAACTGGTAATTCTACACAATGCACTGAGAACTTAGGGCCCTGGCCTCCAGTCCTGTCCTGAAGTTCAGTCGCCAGTAGATGCACAATGATTTACGTTATGAGCCAAGTTAAAGTGCTAACAGTGAACTTGTGAGCTTATGGAAGTGGGGCAGAGAAGGATGTTTAGGAGAAATTTTTGTGATGAAAATGTTGTAGGGGATGATGTCATAAAAGTCCATGGACTCTTCACTATGTTCTATATTCATGTAGAAATCTTGGTCACTTCCATCGCCTTACAGTTCTTATATCCTCCCTTCTGTTGAACTTTATGCCATAGTACCACAGTCAAAGATGTATCAAGATGGCCTGGATCTAGTCATAGCTCAAAGATACTGAGGATCTGAATTTTTAAGCATTTTTCTGTTAAAATATAGCATTCTTTGTTTATGCATGAATGGTTTTCCATATCATCCATTCAACCATATATATATATATATATATATATATATACACACACATACATACATACATACACACACATATATATAGGATATATTATTACCATATATATACACACATACATACATACACAACATATGTATATATATAATAGAATAGATTATTATATAGACATAATATAACAAATAAATATGTATATTTACACACACATATATTTTCTTTCCTTTATTTTAAAGAAAATTGTTTTATAAAATCTTCTTCTTATAGCCCATCATTTCAACTTTATTCATGAGAATAACCTCTACTATCATTTTTCAGCATAGTTGCCATTCAACACATTGCTGTCTCCTGCCACTTCTGTACCACTGGCAACTGCTAGAAACAATCATACATGCTTAGTTTGTTCTGTTGCAAGTTCATGGTGACCAGCTTTATCCACACTTTCCAAATACCCAAACTTATTTTTGCATCCTCTCTCTTTAACTGTGCAAGGACATGATATTAGAAAATGATAATGAGGGGCTAGGGCTGTGGCTTAGCAGAAGCACACTTGTTGGGCTTGTTTGAGGCACTGAGTTCGATTCTCAGCACACATAAAAATAAATAAAATAAGGGCCTGTCAACAACTAAAAAAAATTAAAAAAAAAAGAAAATGATAATGATAACAATGTGTTGAATTTCTGGGTAAGATTATTATAAAGACTCTGTTTCCTAATCTATGGTAAGTTTCTTTCATTATTCTCTGCATCTCCTAAGAAAGCAGAATTTTCAGGCATGATGTTGAAGATAAACCTTCTCTCTCTCTCTATCTCTCTTTCTCTCTCTCTCTCTCTCTCTCTCTCTACCTAGAGAAGTGTTCCAGGCTTTGTTCATTTCAATTCTTCTCACTCACCTAAGCATGGTGCTTTCACCACCACTGTCTCTATAACCTAGGGCTCAGCACCACTTTCTGGTTAAAGGAAATCTGGCTGGGAGAAATGTCTGGGTCCAGAGGCTATCTTCTAATTTCTGGGGTCATCAGGCTGATGGCAACATTGTTGGGAAGGTTACAGAAACTGCCAAAGCAGACCAAGACTCTCTATGTGCCCTGATTGAACAATTATTATCGGTAAATCATGTCTTCCCACAATTAATTTAGTTTTAATTAATTTATTTTTGCAAAAATGTAATGGCACATATGTTTATTTTAATGTAACAAATATTTTCTTAACCTAGCTTCAGAAATAAAATGCATTGGCTTTGTATGGAAAAATGAGGCCATCATGGCCTAACAGAAAGTAGAATTCATGGTATTGTCCCAAATTTCATATGTTAAAGCCCGGATGGATGCCCAGTACTTCAGAATGTGGCCTTATTTTGAAATGGGGCAACTCTAGGTGAAATTAGTTAGGACAAGATCAAACTGGAGTATGGTGAATCTGGATACAGAGATGCACACATAGTGAGCTGGCAATTGGACAAGAATGGAGAGATCCGGGTGATGCATCTATAAGCCATGATTTCCATTAAACCATCAGAAGCCAGGAGAGGGGCATGGAACAAATTCACCCGAATAGGACCCAACCCAGCTAATACCTGAGCTTGAACTTGAGGCTTCCAAAACTGTGGGAAAAAATGAGTTTCCAGTTTAAGCCCCTTGGTTTATGGTAGTTTGTTGTAGCAGTCCTAGTAAAATAATAAAACAGATGCATATCTACTTATTGTTCTAAACTGTCATCACCTATAAATACTATACCTCATATTGGATAGTAGACTTTTAAATTCAGTTTTAATGAAGTTATTTATAATGACAGAGATCCTTCTAAACATTTGTCAAGTGTCCCACATTCTCTAGGGGTGGGCTTGTATTTATAAATAGAGCTGCCCATTGTTGAGAAATGATGACGAAACCAAAAATAACTTATTTAAACATGTAATTAATTAGTTATCCACAGATAAATCAATGCAATTCAGTGCAGAAAAAATGTCTTGGTAGAGCTAAAACAACTTATTGTGTGAAAAAACAAACATACTCTGATTTCTATCTAAAGGTTAAAAATCTTAATATGAGATGTAACATAGAACCAAAAAGTATAAAGATAAAGCTATAAAGTTCAAAAGAAAATGAAATAAACTTGGAGAATGCAAAGATGTCTTATATAAGAAATAAAATGCATTAATCTAAAGAGGAGAAAACTTCAACATTGAATTTCATCAAAAGAAAAAGGCAGATCTTCAAAAGATACCATTATGAAAACGAAAATGAAAACCAAAAAGAGCATATATCTGATAGAGAAAGTTCCAAATCAGTTAATAAAAAAGAGCTTATTAAAAATACAGGCAACTGGTTTTTTTTTTAAAGAGAGAGAGAGAGAGAGAGAGAGAGGGAGAGAGAGAGAGGGAATTTTTTAATATTTATTTTTTAGTTTTCGGCGGACATAACATCTTTGTATGTGGTGCTGAGGATCGAACCCGGGCCTCACGCATGCCAGGCGAGCGCGCTACCGCTTGAGCCACATCCCCAACCCCGGCAACTGGTTTTTAATTTTTTTCTTTTTAGTTGTATACAGCATTAGGATTCATTTTGAAATAATTAAGATAGAATGGAATATAATTTGCTCAAATTCAGTACCCAGTATTTATCCTTTCTCACCCCTCTTCACTCTCCTTGTTCCCTTCACTCTATTCTATGGATCTTTCTGCTATTTACTTTTAGTTTTTTTTTTTAATTTTTTATTTTTGGGGTTACTGTCTGTATATATACATAATTATGAGATTCACTGTGGTGCATTTATTATATATTTACATAAGAAAGTTAGATTCTATTTATTCCTCTGTTCTTCACTTACCTTTATCCTGTTTCTTTCCCCTCCTCCTCATTCCCCTTCATCTAGTCCACCGGTCTTTTTACTATTTTTTATGGACCCCCCCTTGAATTTCCCTTTCTCTCTCTCTCTCCTTTTCTCTCTTTTTAGTTTTCCTCTTTATTTTGGACTAACTTTGGAATATCAGAGAAAACATTTGGCCTGTGGCTTTCTGAGTCTGGTTTATTTCACTTAAGTTTAGATAGGCTATATTTCCATCCATTTGCTAACAAATGCCATAATTTCATAGTTCTTTGTGGCTGAGTAATACTCAATGTGTATATATACCACATTTTCTTTACTCATCTGTTGAAGGATAACTTGGTTGGTTTGATAGCTTGGCTACTGTGAATTATGCTCCTATAAATATTGATGTGACTGTGTCACTATAGTATGCTGATTTTATTTTTTAATTTTTAATTTTTTTTAGTATGCTGATTTTAGATCATTTAAATATATATTGAGGAGTGGGATTGTTGGGTCATATGGTAGTTTCATTCCTACTTTTTTGAGATATCTTCATGCTGCTTTCCAGAGTATTTGCACTAATTTGCAACTGTTTTAAATAGACATTTCAAAAAGGAAGGTATACAAATGATTAACATATGCACGTGACAGTGTGCTCAGCATCATTATTCATTAGGAAAATGGAAATTTATGCCATGAGGGGATCCCATTACAAGTTCATTAGAATAGGTCAAATTAAATATACCTACAACACTAGGTATTCAAAAGAATGTGGGCCACTTGGAATATTATCTATTGAATACTACCATATCAGCAATTTCCTCCTCCTCATACAGTCAATGTGATTGTTAAGTATAACAAGAAGAAAGGAGAGAGGTTCTAGACAAACAGAAACACAAACAATTCATCATTTTTTCTCCAAAATAAATTTAAAAAGAAACCTAGAATATGTACTTCAGTGAATGAAATAAGGTATACAATAAATTCAGCTTTTGATAAAGTTCAATTTACAAGTTAAATTTACTTTCAACCACTATGTAAAGTAATCTCAGGAGAGAACAATTCTGATATTCTTAAGAACAAATAACAATAAGTTATTTGAGAGAAAAATGAAGAAAGCTTTTCCTTATTCTGCTATCTGACAAAATATAAAAATCTGAATTTCTGAAAAATCATAAAAGTTCTTCTAGAAAGCCTTGGTCCAAAATGAATTAAAAAGAAATTTGACATAGTGATGGGCAGCTGAACCACTATACCAGGCAAGAATCAATTTTCTTTTAAGGGCTCCTTCATTTATAGTGATAGATGTTTAATTATAGAGAATAATGTGCTATTCTTTTTTTAACCACACCATACATATTCTGTATTCTTTGTCAAATAAATTTATTTAATTGTATTTCAATCAAAGCTTATGTAGTACTGAAATTTAACAACTTAAAACAAAAATAGACTTATGACTGTAAGACAGTAAGTTATGTATCTTGTCTACGAAAATATTATGCTACAGGTGACTGAATTTGGAAAATGGGGAAGAAAGGAAAGAAATATGGGGACATTTATTCTCCAGACTTTCAATTTTAGGAATTAAAATCTAAAGATAATTGAGTAATAAAGAACATTATATTTGAAAACATTAGAAAGATAGTAAAATAGTTAAAAAGAGATGCAAACATTATTTTGACCTGTTTCAGTCTCGTGTGAGGAGCCTCCTGGGAAATTTTAGCTGTCACAATTAGCGTGAAGTCCTCAGCGTCTCTTAGCAGCAGGGTTATACTATATTATGTGATCCTTTTAAGAGGACCAGGTCCGTGAGTCAGACATACATAGAGCTGACTGTCTGGATAGTGGAGAGGTCTTCTCTCCCTCTGTTGGAGCCAGGTAAGATACTAGGACCCAAAGAGGAAGCCCATAAGAAAAAGACTGTGGAATGCTAGATAGAGGGGAGGGGAGCGGTAGAGTAGAGAAATAGGGATGCAGAGGGGTGATATAGGTGCTTAGAGGCAAAGGACTGTGAATCAGAGTGAAGGGTAGAAATACTGGGGAGAGGAGTTCAGAGTAACAGGCTCAAGCGGAAGGTTGTGGGATTAAGTGAGATCAAGCGAGATATTTGCAACCACATATTTTTTTTTTTCCAGAAAACTCAAAGCCCAGTATGTCAAGGGAATTGGGTAGACTTATTGTGATTCATGGTGGTCTTAAATAAGATATTTATTGTATATTTTATTTCTGCTTTACTCAGCTTTTAAATTAGCTTATCTATTATTTGTCCCTATTTGTTATAAAATAAGCTTTTGTAGGCATATTACTTGGCATCAGCTCTGTATTTCTATAGGATCCTAGTATTCCAAGCTCTCTCTGACTCTCTTAATAGTACCTATTCATTTTTAGAAGGATGTCCCTCAAATAAATCTTCACATTTTTAACCAGCATGGAATTAACTGGAAATAGGCAGACAAGGGATATTTTTAAAGTCCAGGGTTTATAGGTAAAAGACCATAGATGGTAATGAGTTACCAAGTTCCTACTTGTATTCAACAAGGGTGCAGAGTTCTATCTTTATGTTTATTATTTTCCTTGGCCAGAATAATCATGTATTCCAATTTCTTCCATGAACAAAACTTCTGGATACTGACATCTATATTTAGTATTGTGGCCCTCTGAGTCTGCCCTACCATCAATCAAACCACAGAACATTACTACCCCCCAACAAAAACCTAAAAACAACAACAACAACAATAACAACAGCAACAACAGACATATCCAGCTTAATAGAAATATGTAGGATACTATCCCCAGATATTGGGTTTATTTTTTGTTTGCTGGGATTTGGGCTTTATTTTATTTTTGTAAAGGGATCAAACTCAGGGGTACTTTGCCACTTAGCTACATCCCAACCTTTTTAATTAATTTATTATTTTTTTAAATTTTATGACAAGATCTCAATAACGTTGCTTAAGGCCTTGCTAAGTTGCTGAGGCTGGCCTTGAACTTGTGATTCTTCTGTCTCAAACCTCCCTATTTGCTGGGATTACAGACATGCATCACCCCGCCCTGCTTGTCTTCATATTTTAAAAAAATGAATGATGATGATTCTAATTGTATGGGAATGGTTCACAAACACTAATTTTGTCTACTTCTTAATTGATAATTTTAAAAGAAAAGTCCACAAGGTAGAAGCTGTGATTGAGTTGTTTGCAAACTATGTTGGCTCCAATAGCTAAGATTAAAATTCAGGCATTTTTATGTTTGTTTTATCACCAAGCTGGTGAATAATGAGTTTGTGGGGGACATTTTTTATCTTCTTAGTAGAGGGAGTTTTTTTTAAAAAAATATTTATTTTTCAGTTGTAGTTGGACACCATACCTTTATTTTATTTTATTTATTTATTTTTATATGGTGCTATGGATTGAACCCAGGGCCTGCAGGCATTAGGTGAGAACTCTACCACTGAGCCAAAACCCCAGCCCAGTAGAAGGGGTTTAACCATGTGTTTACTGACTTTTCTGTCCTTGGCTGTCCCATTCCATATTGTATATCATGTTGTGGTTTTTATTTTGTTTTTGACCCCACGTCTAGCTTTGCACAGCTTTGCCAAATCTTGTTTATTTTGTCTTAAAAAATATGTTCAAATCTTCTGTTTCTATATCACTTTCTGTACTTTAATTTAGACTATTACTTTTGACTAGAAGCATCTGCATTCTCTGGTCTTGGTGCTCCAATACAAGAACATGCTCTGCTTCTAATTTTGTTTATGCATATCTTTCCTAATCAGTGGTATTTGAGTTTGACGCAGTGTTTGAATTTAGTGTTTTACTTAATGACTTTAATAAAAGCATTTTAGTAGTTTTGTATGGTTTTGTGTGGGTGCACATCTCATAAATGTTAATTCAAACACAGAAAATAACTGTAAAATAGAGTTCATACTCTAAAAAAGGTGGTAGCTGATTGGACAAATCCTTTAATCACATAATCTGTTCTGTTTTTCTAATGCTAGAAGATACCATTGTCATCCACATTTGCATTTTTAGGGAAGGAATACTCTTTTCTTGGGATACATATTCTTATACCTCTGTCAGTAATATACCTCATTAGTTCCATTAGCTTTATATTATATTCTGATATGTTAAAGGGCCAGCCCACTCTCTTTGTTGTCTCAGCATTTTAATAAACAGGTTTGCATATTCATAGTGCTTACTATACTGTAGGATCTATTATTTTCAATTAAAATTCTTAAATGTTATTGATAAATAATGCTTTGAATTTATGTGTTAATTGAAAAATTCCTATACATTTACTATGGCAGAATCCTGGGTTCAAGAGAGGACTTAAGAAATAAGGGTAATTCTTAAAGTTCCTTAGTATATTATTACGTACCTCCTTCTGCTGCATAACACGAACTTAATAGCAATAATTTTTCTAGCTTTATACCTTTTGTGAATAAAGCATATTTCTATAAAATTTTCTCAAAGTGATGAATTTTATAAAATCTATTGATTTGTAATTTTGATTTTTATCTAGTTACTCTTATCAATTCTAGTTTGAGTTTATAGTATATTTTTAGGGTTTTCAGAAAAAATATCAATAAAAACCTCAATAAAGACTTTTAAAATTTATTTTCAAGATAATACATTTTCTTCCTATTAGCTTACCTTTCTCCTTTGCTGTTACTATCTAAAAATGTTGAATAATAGTTGTAATAGTTTATGTGTTATCTCATTTTAATGAAAACAAACTTTGAATGAAAATGCTTTTAGTAGATATTTCACTAATATACATGTTTGCTCTGAATTTCTGGAAGATACTCCTCACTGGAAAACTTCCTATTCACAATTTTTCATGAATCCCTATTGAATTTCCTGGACTTCTCTCATCTCTTAAGAAACTCATGTTTCTTCTTATATTTACTCATATAATCACACCATTGATAGATTTCTTAATTTGAGTAATTTTTTTATTCATAAGTCAAGGTCTGTAGTATAAATATGAACTATTATTTTTAAAAGAGTTGTACTGAGTTGCAAATATGGTATTAATAGTGTTTGTATCTCCCTTCATAAGTGACTAGATGAATAACTTTCTATCTTTTCATATTCTCTAGAATTTTTCAATCTTGGTACTATAGATGTTTTGGGGTGGACATTTCTCTGTTGTAAGGGGCTGTCTTGTGAATTTTAGGATACATAGCAGCACTCTTGGCCTCTACACACTAACTGCCAGTAACACTCCCTTCCTAGTTATGATAATCAAAAGTGTTCCTAGGCATAGTCAAATGACCTCTCTTCCCTGCTTTATGAATTGTAATAGATAAAACACTCATTTTGTTTATTTAAATCAAAATACATGGTCTTTGTCCCAAATCACAGTACATGACTTGAGTCTTTATTGGGATTTTATTTTCTAAACTAATTTGGTGATTGATATTTTCCTATAAAATTATCTACCACATACATGATGTCAAATATATTGCTATAATTATGCATACTATTTAAGTATGTTTAATGGTATATTTCTCTCTAGTTTTGTTATCTTTTTAATTTTTTGTGCTTTTAAAAAATTTCCTGGATGAGTCTTGAAATAAGTTATTTTAAAAAATTAATCAGCCCTGGTTTTGTTGTTAACTAATTCGTTTTTATCATTATTTCCATGAATTTCTTCTTTTGATGTTTTAAAAAATATTTTCCTAGCTTCTCATATTGCAAATGTAGATAATTAGTATTTCCATTCTGGTTTTCTAATGGATAATCTTCAGGTAATTCAATGATCACAAGTGGTTATCTTACTGCTATTCTTCTTTAAAGGTTCTTTTTCTCAATTATATAATTTTTCTGGCAGAGAGAAAATGCTAATAAATGGAAGTTGTTATTGCTTTGAAGTCCTTGCCATTTATATTATTATGTAAATATTATTATTCAAATAAAATAACAAATTATTATTATTTTCCAGCTAATTTAGTAGTCCAGTTAGACTATGTCAAGATTTATAAGATACAGTTTTGTACTCAGCTAAAGTTGAGGTAGACCAAGAGAGAAATATTAGAGGTTAAGTAGAAAATACATGGTAATTGATTGGAAGGAGTTAAAAAATAAAGAATTGTGATAATTGGATCATTTTTGTGAAAATTTTAAGTTTTAACTAATAGAATAATGGACAGTTATAGAAGAAAGTGATCAATTTGCTTTTGAACATATTGTTTGTTTTATCTGTGAAAATCCATATGGAAATGCCTAGAAGAAAGTTCTAAATTCAGGTCTGGAAACTGGAAACCAGAACTGGCATTCAGATATTTATTAGAAATTCGTCATAATATAGGTGAAATATAAAGCTGAGAAAATGCATAAAATTATTCTCTTTCCTATTCAATGTGAAACACTGAGAGAATGAGAGAGAAGGTTGCATCTCTAGGAAACTTAGCAAATAGTAAAGTTCTTTGAGAATTAGTGATAATAATTTAGTGAAACTTGGAGTGCCAGAAAGATGTGCTAAGTGATAAGTTATATATTTATTATGTGTTGTGTTCAATTATTCAAATATCCCTGTCTTCGCAGTCCTTCACTATGTTGGTCTTCAATAGTACCAATGCTCCCCCTCTGATCTTCTTCCTGATGGGTATCCCAGGCCTGAGAGCAGGCCAGGTCTGGATCTCCATTCCCTTTTGTCTCCTCTATGTCATCGCGCTGTCTGGAAACAGCATGATCCTGTTGGTGGTCCTCCGTGAGCAGAGCCTCCACGAGCCCATGTATTATTTCCTCTCCATGCTTTCAGCCACCGACCTCAGCTTATCCCTGTGCACACTTTCCACTACCCTTGGTGTTCTCTGGTTTGAAGCCCGAGAGATCAACTTAAATGCTTGCATCGCCCAGATGTTCTTTCTCCATGGGTTTACTTTTATGGAGTCTGGGGTTCTGCTGGCCATGGCCTTTGATCGCTTTGTAGCCATCTGTGACCCACTGAGATACACTACCATCCTCACCAATGCCAGGATTGCCCAGATTGGGGTAATCATGTTGATAAGGAATGTTGCTGTCATGTTGCCAGTCGTGCTCTTTGTCAAGAGGCTGACCTTCTGCAGTTCTTTGGTCCTTTCCCATTCTTACTGCTACCATGTGGATCTCATTCAGCTCTCTTGCACAGATAACAGAATCAACAGCATCTTCGGTCTGTTTGCACTCTTCTCCACGACAGGGTTTGACTGCCCTTGCATCTTGCTCTCTTATATTCTGATCATCCGATCTGTTCTCAGCATTGCTTCCTCAGAGGAGCGGCGGAAAGCCTTCAACACCTGTGTATCCCACATCAGCGCTGTTGCCATCTTCTACATCCCTCTCATCAGCTTGTCTCTTATCCACCGCTACGGCCATTCAGCACCTCCATTTGTCCACACCATCATGGCCAACGTCTTCCTGCTCATCCCTCCTGTACTCAACCCTATCATCTACAGTGTGAAGACCAAGCAGATTCGAAAGGCCATTATCAGGATCTTATTTCAGAAGCAGTGCCAAATCTAATCATATTATCTCAGAGTGATAAAACCATTTATGAAATAATGCTCTGGAATAATGGGGTGAAATACCAAACATGCCTCAAAAAGTCCAAACTATAAACATATAGGTTTTACGATATTGCTTACTCAGTTTCTTTGGTGGTAAATATATACCAATACATCTAAATTATATGTATTTTTCAATGTAAAGTGGGATTCTATAGGTGGTTAACCATTCATATTTGAAAACAATGTTAGATCTGTATTAATTTTTAATTCAGACTCTGCATACAATTTTAAAAGTTCAGAAACAATGTGGGAAACCTTTTATTTTGAGGGGGGGATACTGGGGATTGAACTCAACCACTGAGCCATATACCCACCCTTTTTTTTCCCCCTGTATTTTATTTAGAAACAGGGTCTCACTGACTTGCTTAGTGACTCACTGTCACTGAGGCTGGTTTTGAATTCAGATCCTCCTGCTTCTTCCTCTTAAGCTTCTGGGATTAAAGGAGTGTGCCACCATGCCCAGCTCAATGTGGGAGGTAGACCAAGAGAGAAATATTAGAGGTTAAGTAGAAAATACATGGTAATTAATTGGAAGAGAGAGAGAAGAGGGATAGAGAAACTCCAGGTTTTATCCCTGGTGAGAAAGACAGACAGACACCTGCACACAAATTTAGTAATATTATTGGTAACATTTCAGAAATGAGAATAACTCTATTTTCCAAATCTTTAACTTTAGGCTTTGTGGAAGGGAACTCATAGTTTTGGCTTATGTTTATCACTCATTCTACCATTATGAGGTCATTTATGGGCCCAATGGGACAGCATTGGGGAAGCAAGGCTGGTTGATATCCATATACAGTTATTTTTTTTTTAACCTGGCTGTTGAATTTCTACTCTAAAATGGGTGCTGTCTGGTGATTAATGTGAGATACAAATATTTTTGCCCTTTGTGTCTATATCCATATGCCTATCACATAATTTCCAGACTTCCTTATTTCTCTTCTTCCAAAGTTATTGGTCTCATACCCTAAGCAACTACTGAAGCCTATCAGCAAAATCTATTTGATTCTACTTAAATAATTCCTCTTTCATACTGTGTCAGTCTACATTTTGTCACCATGACCAAAATACCTGACAAGAATAACTGAGAGGAGGGAAGATTACGTTGGCTCATATTTTCAGAGGTTTCAGTTCATGGTCAGCCACTTCTATTTCTCTGGGTCTGAAGTGAGGCAGACCATCATGAAGGAAGGGTATGGCGAAAGTAGAAAGTGAAGATCCAGGGACAAAATATAAACCCCAAAGGCATGCTGCAGTGACCTACTTCTTCCAGTTACACACTACTTGCCTACAGATATCATCCAGTTCAGTAATCCTTTCAAATTACAAACTCATCAAATGGATTAATCCACTAATGAGGTCATAGGTTTCATACTCTAATCATGAGGTTTTGGGGGATGCCTCATATCCAACCCATAATGCATACCCAGGTTAATAGCCAAAGATACTATTCACAACTTTGCCCATTAAAAGGATTTTCCTTCACCACTGTTCTTTATGGTCACCCATATTGTGTCATAGTATTTCATTTTTTGTTAGCACCAATTTTTTCACCAGTGAATCAAACCTATATTTTCTTCTTTTGGCACTGTTTCAGGAACCCCTGATGAATCTCTGCATATGATTTCATGGAGTGACCATCATTTGGCATTGATATGTGCCATGAAATTTAGGACCAACTGTTTAGATGCTTTTTTGACCTTGTATTTTACCTGACTGTCATAATATTTCAAATGCCACAGACCTGGGTAGAACATGAGAATTTTTTCCAGCAGCTAATGATACTATCTTCAATTATACAAGTTAGCATGGAAGTGAACACTTTAGCATTTGAAGAATAATCACAGCAGACCTGAAAAATAACTGGACTCACTCTGAGACAAATATTTTCCACAACTCTAATAATCATTCCTTCTCAATAATATTACAATAAAAAAGAGCTTGATGACATTTTTGGTGCTTAGTATTATAGCCTATATCCAACAGTTCTCAAAGAGTCTGGGTATTATTCTTTCTACAATGAAGCAATTATATTTTTAAATGGTCATATATTCATTTGGGGAAAACTTTGGATAATTTTTAAATTTTATTCTGGCAGTGGCATTGCAGGCTACTTCATGGAGGAGACAAAGCCTTATTTTCAACTAATGGATTCTGTATACATGGAGTGACTTAAATATTTACACAGTCTGAGGGATCCTGATTTCTGATTATGATGGTCAAGATCAATCTAGAGCCCAGGAGTTCTCTAACTAAATGTTTGCTGAATAACATCATAGTTGACTATCTACTTGGCTTGTTTCCAGGAACACCATTATCTTTGCAACAGATTACTACATGTCTCATGACCCTGATTGACTTTCAAGTGTTGCTACCCTCTGCAATTATTGTATTATAGCTGATTATCGCTGATTATTAAGTACTGCCAATGTGGTCTCAAAATCCCTTTATCTTCACTATTCATGAAGATCCCATTTCCATTGAAGCAATCTTCATAGATAAGTCTAACTATGGAAAAAAAAAGAAAAATCAGCTGCTGAAATTTAAAATATTTCAGATTCCTTTACAGAAACCTATCCTTTATTGCTCCAGTGCAAGAGTGTTCTTTCTTCTCAGAAAAAAAAATTATCTGTCCATTATAATATGTACATCTTCCTGATATATGTGTATATGTATTTTATATATAAAATACAAATATATGTATATGTAATTTGAGTTTTTCTCTCTCTTCATTAGCTTGGCTAAAGGTTTATCAACCTATTTTTTTCAAAGAACCAACTTTCTGTTTCATTGATTTTTTTTTGTTTCAAGTTCATTTATTTTGACTCTGATTTTAATTATTTATGTCTTCTGCTTCTGGTGTTGATTTGTTTTTTTTTCTGAGGGCTTTGAGATGTAAAGTTAGGTTATTTATTTGGTAACTCTCTAATCTTTTAATGAGTGAGCTCAATGAAATGAATTTTCCTCTTAGAAAATAGTAAAGAAAATTGGGAACCCATCAAACAAAAGAGGTAAAAGACCTCTACAATGAAAACTACAGAAAACTAAAGAAAGAAATTGAACAAGACCTAAGAAATGGAAAGATCTCTCATATTCTTGGATAGGCAGAATAATATTGTCATAATGACCATACTACCAAAATCACTATACATTTTAAATGTAATTTCTATTTAGATTCCAATGAATAGAAATAGAATAAGAATAAAAATAGAAATAGAATAAACAGTCATGAAATTCACTTGGAAAAATAAGAGATCCAGAATAGCCAAAGCAATCCTTAGTGAGAAAAGTGATGCAGGAGGCATCACAATGCCAGACCTTAAATTATACTACAGAGCTATAGTAACAAAATGGCATGGTATTGGCATAAAACAGATATGAAGACCAATGGAAAAGAATAGAAGACAAAGAGACATACCCACATAAATACAGTTATTTCATACTAGACAAAGGTGCCATAAACCTACATTGGAGAAAAGATAGTGTCTTCAACAAATGGTGTTGGGAAAACTGGAAATCCATATATAGTGGAATGAAATTGAACTCCTATGTCTCACCCTGCACAAAACTCAACTTAAAGTGGATAAAAGACCTAGGCATTAGATCAGAGCCCTTGCACCTACTAGAAGAAAAAGTAGCCCCAACTCTCCATTATTTTTTAAATTTATATACGACAGTGGAATGCATTACAATTCTTATTACACATATAAAGCACAAAATTTTCATATCTCTGGTTGTATAAAAAGTATATTCACACAAATTTGTGTCTTTATACATGTACTTTGAATACTAATGTCCATGACATTCCACCATCATTTCTAACCCCGTACCCCTCCCTTCTTCTCCCACTCTTCTGCTCTATCTAGAGTTTGTCTATTCCTCCCATGCTCCTCCTTCCTACCCCACTATAAATCAGCCTTCTTATATTAGAGAAAACATTTGGCATTTGTTTTTTTGGGATTGGCTAACTTCACTTAACATTATCTTCTCTAACTCCACCCATTTACCTGCAAAGCCATGATTTTATTCCTTTTTTTGCTGAGTAATATTCCATTATGTATATATGCCACTTTCTTTTTATCCATTCATCCACTGAAGGCCATCTAGGTTGGCTCCACAGTTTAGCTATTGTGAATTGTGCTGCTATAAACATTGATGTGGCTGTGTCACTGTAGTATGCTGTTTTTAAGTTCTTTGGGTATAGACTGAGGAGAGGGATACCTGGGTCAAATGGTGATTCCATTCCAAATTTTCCAAGAAATCTTCATACTGCTTTCCATACTGGCTGCACCAGTTTGCAGTCCTACCAGCAGTTTATGAATGTAGCTTTTCCCCCACATCCTTGCCAACACTTACTGTTCTTTGTATTCATAATAGCTGCCATTCTGACTGGAGTGAGATGAAATCTAAGAATAATTTTTATTTGCATTTCTCTAATTGCTAGTGACCCAACTCTCCATTATGCCGGCTTAGGAATCAACTTCATCAATAAAATTCCTAAAGCACAAGAAGTAAAATCAGACTTACTAAATGACATAATATCACACTAAAAAGCTGCTTCACAGCAAAGGAAACAATTAATAGCATGAATAGAGAACCTACAGAATGGGAGAAAATCTTTACCGCCTGTACGTCAGATAGAGTATTATACTGAGATTCTAGTTCAGTCCAGTCAGAATGGCAATTATAAAGAATACAAGTAACAATAAATGTTGGCGAAGATGTGAGGGAAAATGTTAACTCACACATTGCTGGTGGGACTGCAAACTGGTGCAACCACTATGGAACACTTGGAATGGAACCACCATTTGACCCGGTTATCCCTTTCTTTGGTATATACCCAAAGGACTTAAAATCAGCATGCTACAATGATGCAGCCACATCAACATTTATAGAAGCTCAATTCACAAGAGCCAAGCTATGGAGCCAACTTAGGTGTCTTTCAATAGATGAATGAATAAAGAATATGTGGGACACACACACAAACACACACACACACACATACAATGCAATATTACTCAGCCATAAAGAAGAATGAAATTATGGCATTTACTGGTAAATGGAAGGACCTGGTAGATATCCTGCTAAATGAAACAGAGCAGTCCCCCAAAACCAAAGGCCAAATGATCTCCCTGATATGTTGATGCAAATCCACCACAAAGGAGGATGGGGAGGGGAAGAATAAAACAAAGGGGAATGGAGGGAAAGGTGGAAGGAGGGAATAGGAAAGACAGTAGAATTAATCAAACGTATCTTTCCCATCATTGTGTATGAAACACAACCAGTGTAATGCCACATCATGTACAACCACAAGAAAAAGATCCTAATTAGAATAATTTTTACTTCTTGTATGTATAATATATCAAAATACATCTACTGTCACGTATGTTTAAAAACATTTTTTAAAAAATGACACAAGCTTCATTGCTCCAAGTATGTCTTATTAGCATTTGGATGTATTTCCTAAATATTTTTTTTGTACATGTCTTCCTTCTTAGAATTGGCATCAGGCTTCATGGGCAATTGTTTTTTTTTTTAAATTTATTCTAATTTAATGTTATATCTTGATCATTTTTCACAGTTCTCTTTACTTGTTGCACACACAAGTGGAACATGATGTTCAGCTACACATTGTGTCTCTTGGTTTATTATATTATTATATTGGTTTATTATATTATTATATTCATATTTCAATAATTCCATTTTATTTTTACAAATAGTGACTTTATCCATGTCTTTATTCTTGTTTTTTTTTCACAAATTCTGTTTTTACACAGAGATTCCTTGGGAGAAAATGTCTTTCTTTTAACTGATGCAAATTTCTGTATTGTTTTTAAACAGTGTTTCATACTTCTACTGATAGCATAAAGATGTTTTTACCTCACTAGGATATAGAAGATGGCATTCTTTTAAAATATTTACTGATTTAATACACACAAAAAATTTTCTGGTGATAATGAACATAAGTCAATTGAGTTCGCACTATGCATCATATTTCTCAGATATCTCTTATTCTGGGGTATCATGAAAACTGTTCCTCTTTCTTCTGGACAGTTGCTTTATGAATAAGCTTTGCATCACTGTGACCAAAGTACCTGAGAAGAACAATTTAGTTTTGAGTCCAAAATAAACAACTTAGCTGTTCTTGTTTATTTTTGTCCCATGGCCTCAGAGGTTTAGTCCATGGTTTGCTGGCTCAGGCATATACCCCACGACCTACTTTCACCAGTTACCATCTACTACAGTAGTACAGTAGTCCTTTCAAATGATCAATCCATCAGATAGATTAATATACTCATTAGGTCATAGGTTACAGCTCTCAAAACCTAATCTTCTCGCCTCTGAACATTGCTAGATTATCTATCATATGAGCTTATTGGGCAGCTCCTTGTATCCAAACAATATTAATTGATGGCCTTTGAGCTAGTTGTCCACAGAGATAAATTTGTGATTGTTTTAGTCTGCTTTGTGTCTCTGTGATCAAAAGACCTGACAAGAACAACTTAAAGGAGAAAAAGTTTATTTTGGCTCATGGTTTCAGAGGTTCAGCCCATGTTTGGTTGGCCACAGATCTGGGCCCAGGGGAGGTAGAACATCATGGGAAAAGGGTGCAGTAGAGAGAAACTGCTTTATTCAGGGCAACAAGGGATCAGAGAAATGGAGAAAAGAGGCAACAAGGAAGATGTACCCTTCAAGGTCATGCCCTCAGTCACTCATCTCCAGCTATGTCCCAAATGCCTACAGTACCAGCCATTCAGTTCATTCAAACTAGGATGGACTGATTATGTTTGAGCTCCCATGATCCAATCATTTCACCTCTGGATATTCCTACGTTAATACAGGAGTTTTTGAAGGATACTTCATATGGGAACTATAACATTGATGATATGTAATGGCTTATCAAACTTTAATCATTATGTCAGATCAATGGAGCAACTGAGAGTGTAGGGACACTGTGATCCTTGGCTCAAGGCTCTTTTCCACAACACACTCTGACAACCCTGTCCCTGATCTGTTTGGTTCTCACTCCATAGATGATGGGGTTGAGCATGGGAGGTACCAGAAGATAGACATTAGCAAATATGATGTGTACTAAATGGGGCACTTGATGGCCAAACCGGTGGGTGAGGAAGGTAAATAGAGCTGGGACATATAAAGTCAGGATAACACAGATATGAGAACCACAGGTCCCAAAAGCCTTGAGACGGGCTTCACCTGAGGGCAACTGAAGAACAGCCCTCAAAATCTTCATATAGGATATGCCAATAACACTGATATCAAAGGCAGCCACAGAGAAGGCCACAAAGAGCCCATACCCACGATTGACTCTGGTATCAGCACACACCAACTTCAGCAAAGCCATATGCTCACAGTAGGACTGTGGAATGACCTTGTTGGGGCAGAAAGGCATCCTGGAGATCATGAAGCAGAAGGGGCTCACCCACAGCAGCCCTCTCACCATCACAACTGACCCCAGTTTGATCACCACAGATGTGGTGAGGATACTAGAGTGCCTCAGTGGGAAGCAGATGGCCACATAGCGGTCCAAGGCCATAGCCATGAGCACCCCAGACTCCACAGAAGAAAAGGCATGGATGAAGAACACCTGGATGAGGCAGGCATGATATTCAATCTCATGAGCATGGAACCAGAGTATGGCCAGCATTTTAGGCTGTGTGGAGGAGGAGAGGACCAGGTCCGTGAGAGCCAGCATGGCCAGGAAGAGGTACATGGGCTGGTGCAGGGTGTGGTCGGTCCTGATTACATGTAGGATGATGATATTGCCAGCTACAGCCACGAGATACATGACACAGAATGGGAAGGCAATCCAAAAGTGGGAACTCTCCAGTCCTGGGATTCCAAGCAGGATGAAGGACACAGGATGAGAAGAGCTGTTCCCTGAAGTCAACATCAGGGGATGGGTTCCATATTCTCAGGTGTAAACATAATCTACACTCTGCAGGTGATAACAAACAAATCAATCATTGTTAATTATTTTGAATGGAGCAATTGGATTCAGTGATAAACCAAAACCAATTTCACTATTTTAACATGTAAAATTTTGTAGCATAAGATACTGCTGCTGCTGCTGCTCAGTATTTTGTATTCATATTAATGACATTCAAAATGGACTTTGAACATACCATCTTTGGGTATAATTATACTTCCACAATCAATATTTGTTTTGATAGTAAAATATGCTAAGGAAAATACATCTTGGCAAATGTGGTTTTACCCTTTAATTCTTCACCACAGGCATCTGATTGTTTAACCTTTCCCATATGTCCTTTTATTTCTCTGTTAAGTTTCTGAGGCAACATTTTAGGGTTTAAAAGCAGCAAGGATTGAAGGACCAGAGGTATGTATGAGTGATGTTGAGTTTGGGTTGACTCTAGGATGGTTGCCTTGAGGATTTGGGTTTGGAGATAGCTGAGGGACCAATTGTTCATCTATAAATAAACATCTTTAACGTAATGACTTCTTGCTTCTTTAGAGGTAACATCTGACCTGTCAAATTTCAGATTATAAATATTTTAGCTTCTGTGCCATCTAATCAGTTTATACTTTGTATGCAACCAGAGATATGAAAAACTGTACTGTATATGTGTAATATGAATTGTAATGCATTCTGATATCATTTATTTTTTTAAATTAATCAATAAAAAACAAAACAACAACAATAACAACAAAAAACTTTATAGTGCAAAATCAGCAGCTGTGGTCCATACATAAATGCATATGTGTGACTTTATTCCAGTAAAAGCTTATTTAAAGATCAGGATGCAGCTGGATTTGGCTTTCAGGCTATGGTCTGGCAAGGGCAGTCCTAGCTGTTGAATTCACATGGAATCAGTCTGGAACTCTGCACTATGCCTAACGCTTCTGTGCTTTGTACCAAGTAGAGGCTTAATAAATATTTGCTGAAGAAAATAAAAAATAAGTGTCATTATTTTGTGGTAACAGCCTTTTATCTATATAACAATATCCTAAGATACCCAGAAGAACCCACTTAACACTACTCTGAGTTCTACTCATAAGACAGATCTGTTTCTCATAATAGAGGTGGCCCTGCTGACAGTCAGCACACTGCTGCACTATCCTCTATCTGAACTTGCCTTATGTGATTTGACTCCATGTTAGATTCCTCTGATGAATGTTCCCTACTTCAGAATCCATAGGACACAGGTGACTGTTGTCACCTAGCACCTTATCACTACTTAACCTCAGTTTTCCTATGTCTTCAATTCAAAGCTTTAGCTTTTATCACTTTCATAACAGACACATCAAGGCAAGAAAAATATTACCTCTGGATATGAGTATATGTTTCATTTTACTAGAATGGCTATTCTTATAAATGATATTTTTGAGACCCCAAATAGGCTGAGACTTTTTCTTATTTTCCCTGGACCTATAACTATGAAGGAAATGAGATTCAGACTTTTGAGGTCTTTTCTATGCCTATAAATTTTCCCAACCTGCCCATATAATAGGCATAGGTTTGCTTAAAACAAATATCACTACTAAGCATATTCCCAAACTTCGTAAATATATTATTTGGAGCCTGGGGCCTCTGTGTTTTGCAAGGTCTGATCTTCTCAGTCTTATGTTTTCTGTTTGAGACAGAAACAGTACAGAACACATAGGTTATCAGATTTGCTTTGGATTCAGGGAGGGGAATGCACATTCCTTAAATGGTAAAAATAAAAGAATGACATAGTTTCTCATCTTTTGCAACACTCCTTCCTTCTCTACCCTGGTATTAAATATGTTCATTTCTCTTTTTTCCCCCCAAGATAAATTCTTTTAGCACAATGCACACTGGAAGCTGAAATTAAGTCATATTCCTTTCAAAGATTAGATCTAAGGTGATTTCACTTTGAACTTATGATTCAATTTTTTTCTCTTCTCCCAAATAAAACTTGCAAAGACACTGTGTAACTTTTAGTTGAAGAAATATAGTTACAAGAACCATTGTCCACAAATTGAGTAGAAGTCGGTTATCCTCTGGGAATATGGGTTTGAATCCAGGGATGGCTGGCTGGCTCTATTGAACCGGTATTACTCCACCCACTATGTGGAAGTAATTGTGTCCTTCTGTTTCTTGTGTTGCTAAAGACAATGAAGGAATAGAAGGTAAAATGGGCTGAGATCTTGCTAAAGAACAGCTTCAGGGAAATTTAGACTGTTATTTCAGTGTGGGGAACCAAAAACCAAGGTGGAAGGCAGGTAGGGTTCAGCTACAACTTCCTTTATGGGGAGGGGTGTGGGGAGGCAGCCTGCATACCTTTCTAGGTCTCCATGGGGGACACAGATGAAGCTCTGCTTCTTTGTCCTCATCTCATAGTAGAGTTCAGCGGTCATGGATCTCTGGACATGGTTTTCCCAGAGTCTGACCCTTCTGCACAGTGCACTTCCTTGCCTTCCAGCTTTCTGGAGGCTCTGAATCCCACTGCAGTCTTGTGAAGAGCACAGGTGCCTGAGGGACAGAAAATCAGTCACACTGAGCTGTGCTCTGTCTCTGACCAAGCCACATATATCCATAAGAGGATTTTAACAGGCCCCTGGGATTCAGCCTTGGCAGATACCACAGAGTAGAGTCTATTTAAAGGGTATGCCTGTTTTTTTCCTCCCTCCAAGCATTAGTTCTCCCCCCACCCCAAGTTCCACTGCCTCATACTCATACTGGCTTCCTCTGAGACTGGAGACCAAAGCTAGAAGGATTAACCCCTAACTATCCTCTCTCCTTTGTGTACACAATGCAAAGACAAGGGATTTTAATTCATGTGTAACAATGTGTGAAATTAGATGTGTGAGCTTATCTGTACACCTATATTTTTGTTATTCAGAGTATATATATATATATATATATATATATATATATATATTTGAAGGGATTTTTTTGTAATTTGAAAATATATTGATATTTCATGTGTTTTAGTATGCATTAGAGAGGTTTATCTATAAATATTTGTATCTGGGACTGGATTTGCATGTGTGTGTGTGTGTGTATGCATATGCTTGTGTTTTATGACAGAATTAAGTACTTCTTTGCTTTAAGCTTGCAGTATTATTATGACAACGTAACTCTGTTAGTGTGCAGTCACTGAATGCACATGCTTTATGAAGGCACATGCCTAGCTACATACCTAATAGTGTAAAATGGCATACTGGCATGCATGTATATGAGTATTATTTTAGTTATTTTTTATTGCTGTGAACAAAATACCCAACAAGAACAATTTAGAGGAGCAAAAGTTATTTGGAGCTCATGGTTTCAGATGTCTCAATTTATAGAGGGCCAACTGATTACTGTGGGCCCTAGTTGAGAAAGGACAACATGGCGGAGTTGAGGAAAACTGCTCAATTCATGGAAGTGTTGGGAAGAAGAGAGAGAAGGGTGGGGAGAAGGAGCCACAGGAAAGATGTACTCTTTCAAGACCTGTCCCCAGTGAAACTATCTCTTCTAGCCATGCTCCATCTGCCTAGAGTTTCCACCAAGTCAGTCAGTTCAAACCAAGATGAACTCAGTAAGTTATAGCTCTCATAATCTAATCATTTACTTAGACTATTCCTTCATTAATGCAGGAGCTTTTTGAGGAACACCACACCATAATAAGTGTTTATATATAAGGGGTATGGTCTTGATGAGGGTGTTGATTACCTACTGGTGCTTCACTGTGTACTGAGGTTGACATAGTTCCAAGACCCTCATTTCTGAATGGTTGATTATACAAAAAGAAATGGAATTCTGCTGGAGATACTGCTATGGTCATTTTTGAAACTTCCTGAGGCTGTGATGCTCTCCTCCGTAAAGCTAAAGAGTTAAAACCTGTAGAGCTCTCTCTCCCAATTCCTACATAGGGTCCTGTTGAGTTTCTCATATTAATTGTTTTTGCACATCACTGACTTTTTGAAATTTCATCTTACATGAATTGTCAAAGGAAAGTGAAAAAAAAAAGCACTTAAAAACAGAAGATTAATTTGCAGAAAAGAGAACTGTCAGACTGCAGAAGACACAAAAGCCAACATATATTTTTAGAAAGAAAATTGCCAAAGTTATTAAGATTATATTAAGGTGCTTATGGTAGATTATGATGATCTCTTTCACAAAGGTCAGGACATATCATAGATATCAGAATAACAAAATCATGGAATAAAATTGTATTTTAAAGGGGACTCTGGGTTTACAGAAAACATTGAAAATTGTATTATATTATGGAGCAGGCTGAAACGGTACATTGGAATTTTGGTTATCTCAGTTTATAAATGTAAATTATTTTTGTTTGTCTAGTCTTTTGTTTAGCTTTGATATATTAAGTCTAAGTTTAATGAAATCAGGTGAGTTTGCTTTCACTTTTTCTTCTTCCTTTTTTTTTCTGGCTAATACTTTTATTTATTTTTTATTTGTTCGGTTAAACATGACAGCCGATTCTTCTTCTTTTTTTTTTAAATCTTAGAAGAACTTTTGTCCCCAAACATATGTGACTACTGGGAGTAGAACTGGTGTTTTCACATCTTCTGATTCTTTCCCAGCCTGAAAAGACAGTGACCCCAAAAAGATATGATGTCCATTCTCCTGAAGAAATTACTTTAGTAGGTCAACCACACTACTTTTCAAACTTATTACAAGGAGTAAGTTTCCTCAAGGACGGAATGTGTAGTAGCAAGTTCAGTATTTCCCCAGTTGGCTGTCTTATGGTGCCCTTATCATTCATCTTTCAGAAGCTACTGACTCTACAGGATGCATTGAGAACTTAGGATCCTGGTTCTCAGCCCTGTTCTGAACTTGTCTCCAGTAGATGCACAAAGATTTCTGGGCAGTATTACAAGCCCAGTGAAACTGTGATTGTAGGCTTATGGAAGTGGTTCAGAGAATGGTTTTGGAAAGAAAATTTTGTGGAAGAAAATGTTGGTGAGGATATTAACATGAGGGTCCTGGGACTCTTCAATATATGTATGGAGAAAACTTGGTCACCCTTATAGCTTCACAGTTTTCATATTCTCACTGTCTTTGACCTTTGTGTCTATAGTACCTCAGTCAATGATGTACAAAATTGACCTGAACCTAGTCACAGCTCAGAAATACTAGCACTCTGTATTTTTGAGCACCCTCCTATTTAACCACCATATCCTTTTTTTCCTAGTGCTTTTGCTCATCCAGTGTTCTTCCTCATCATCCATTCCACACACATTATGTGAATATTTGTACATGTAGTATATGGTATACAATATGAAGATCATTATAAACACTTAATACACATTTAATATATAGTGATAGCTGTAGCATGTGTGTGTGTATGTGTATATATATATGTATATATACATATATATGTACTGTCAACTTTTTTCTTAAATTTCTTTGTATAAAATCTAATTTTTATAGCCTATCCTTTCAACTCCTCTCATGAACGTCCTGAAGAACTATTTTCCATTACAGCTCCCATTCAAAACTTCATTGTCTACTGCTACTCCTGTACCACTGAGCTACTGCTAAAAATGAAAACACAAATGAGCAGTTAGTTGATGTTGCAGGTTCATAGTGTCCAACCTTATGCGCACTTTCTAAACACCCATAGTTTTAGGGTAAGGTTTAGGTTTAGAGCTAGGGGTATTATAATGGTCAGGGTCAGGTTTTGGGTTTGGGTTAGGTTAAGGTTTATGGTTAGGGCTCAAATTAGTGTTAAGGTTAGAGTTAGGGTTAGGGTAATGGTTAGGGTTAGGTTTAGGGTTCAGGTTATATTTAGGGTTCAGTTAGGTTTAGGGTAATGGATAGGATTAGGGTTAGGCTTAGAGAAAGTAAATATTTCTTAAACAGGTTACAAAAACCATTTAACCATGAGAGGAAAAAAAATCAACAGTGAACTTTAATATTGTTTTTCTTCTAATATATGGTAATTACTACAAAGCGGGCAAATCCTTCTCCAACTAAAATCTTGCTTTCTATAAATTTAATTTTATTAAATTTATAGTTCATTTTATTAAATTTATATTTAATTTTGAATTAAATATAATTTTTTGAATTAAATATAATTTTTGATTCAATATTGAAGGTGGGGACAGTGTTGCTAAAAGACATTTATAAAAAGATTATTCATTAATTTTCTCTTAAAGACCAAACATTTAGAGTGCTCTAGGGTGGAACATGGAATGCTTAGGTATAAGGGACACTTGATGCTGGTGCAATGTAAAGATCTCAGTCACCACCTGGTAAGGTAGATGTTACAAATAATCTGCTCACTATAATTCATTTACAGCCCTGGTTCTGGTTCTTATGGTCTTCATTAAAACTGTCTCTGGAGTTTTTCAGAAAAACATTGAAAAGTGTGAATCAGAAGGGGTCTTTGATAATTACTGTAATGTTAGAATGACTTCAAGAAGGCAACAGTGACATAATATATGGCATTAACTCCCAGGAGTTGGTCCGTAGGTATAAGGTGGAATAAGAAGAAATGGCAGTGAGAGTGGACTTATCTTCAAGGCACTGAGAGCCCTTCCATATCCTGAGAGACCCCCATTTGTCTCCACTATAGCCTTGGATGTACTAAGAGACATCTTCAGTGCTGAGCAGTTGGATACAGGTGCTGTTCCATAGATAAATTTATCCATTAATGGATTAAATACCTAAAAGATAAAGATATCAAACAAGGTACTTTATGAAATATGGATAAAGTAAAGTACCTATGTGTACTTTAGGGAATTTAAGAACAACAACAATAAGCATAGCATTTGAGGTTGAGAAATACAGCAATCTAGGGAGGCTGACTGACTCCCTAGGTGTGTTACAGAGGTACATAGCCTCCAATATTTGTGGTCTCCAGACTATGTGGGAGGTTGGAATGTAAGGTAACATTCAGTTATGCATATCCCTGTGTTCAAATTGTTTCTCACTCTGTGTCTTTGCTGGGATGTCATGGGATTCAGCTTTGTCTGAGGAACCTGGGGATGAAGACCACCAGCAGAAAGAAGGCAAAAACCAGTCCACTTGTGGGGAAAGAAGATACCAACGCTGAAAGTTTTAGCTTCCCCAAACTGTACCAGAATTTTTGGTAGAACTATGCTATACAATTTTGAAGTATCCCTCAACCATAAGTTAGATCATCAAAGTAAGCTCCAAGTGGGTTTTAAACTGTGATATTCATTTTAGGGTCCTTAATAGCTAGCTTTTAAAGACTTTTACCCAATTCCTAATGCTGCATGCTTCTTCGTAACCCTGGCCTCTACTGAACCTGTGGTTGTATCTACCTTCTCCCCATTTTCTTTTTCAGGAACCAATTTAACATTACTGAGAACTCATGCTTCCAGCTCCTGTGGGTGTTCTGATATATTGTTTCACTTAGTTTTGGTAGGAAAGATCAGAGAAGAGATCATCAATTATAGTGCAGTGACTCAAGAGGAAACAAGCTTTTCAAAACTACTTAAAATATTAAAGGCTGGTGTTGTGGCTCAGTGGTAGAGCACTTGCGTAGCATGTATGAGGCACTGGGTTCAATTCTCAGCACCACATATAAATAAATGAATAAAATAAAGGTCCATTGACATCTAAAAATATTTTAAAAAGTTAAAGGGTTAATATTTTAAATGCTATAAAAATTCTAAAGAATTTCCTAAAACCTTGAACTGTGCAATATATTACCTTTAGAAGTGGGTCTTTTTCCTTAATTTTCTTTTTAAAATTTCTCCTTCATTCTGAAATCTTTTGTACTTAGGGACTTGGCAAATTTGTGTAGAGACCAATCTTCATTATTAGCAGTCTCAAGAAGTTATGAACTAGTAGCAATTTTACATCTACATTTGTAAGCTTTTGTGTATGTTATCATTGTCCCTTGTCATCCAAGTTGTCTGCTTTATTGGCTTAAACTTTGGAATAAATTATCCTCTTGATATAGTTTTGTTTTTCATAGTACCACCAAAGTCTGTCAGTTCAGTGTAATTTTTTTTTCTTTTGTGGGGGGAGAGTGTACTGGGGATTGAACTCTACCACTGAACCACATCCCCAGCTCTATTTTGAATTATATTTAGAAACAGGGTTCTCACTGAGTTACTTAGCGCCTCACAGTTGCTGAAGCTGGCTTTGAACTCATGATCCTCTTGCCTCAGGCTCCAGAGTCACTGGGATTACAAGCATGTGCCACCACTCCCAGGTTTCAGTGTAAGTTTTGAGGACAGGTGTTGCAATATCACACTGAACCCTCTTAGTATGAAAATTGAAACATTAATCAAAAATAAAATGTTTTTAAAGGGCAAAAGAAAAAAGAAAGTGCCACAAGCCTAATTTATCCAAGTATCTATTATTAGCCTTTGTATGTATTTCCCAAATGATTTTTTATACACGTGCCTCCGGTTTTGTGGGCAGTTGTTTTATCTTTTCTTCTTTTATGTTATATTATATCTTGATCATTTTCCGTGACTTTATTGTCAACTAAATTAAAATATAGTAACTAAGTGACACATGATATTTAATTTTACATTACTTCACTTGGATTCTTGTGGTATTTGATACTGTTCCTTTTTACTTTGATAAATAATGATTCTGAGCATCTCTTTAGACATGTTTTTGTTTCACAAATTCTTATTCTTAAAAAATTTCCAGATAGAGAAAATGTACTTATTTTTATGTGGTTGGTGACCATTTCTGTATATCTTTTAAACTATGTATCAACTTACACTTCTACCAATAATATTTTCACCTATATAATACAAAGATGACATACATATAAAATATTCACTGATTTACTAGTTGAGAAATATTTATCGTTTTCTTGTGAGGATGAACATAGATCAACTAGGTTTGCATTTTGCAACATATTTTTCAGAGTTCTCTTGTTTGGGGAATCCTGAAAATTGTATTTTTTCTTCTGAAGAGTTGTTGGATTCTGGGATAGTGATACATGGCTTTCTGATGATGCAAAATGGCCTGGAAAACACTTCTTATTATGTCCCCACATCAATGGAGCAATCGAGAGTTTGGGAACATTGTGATCCTTGGCTCAGGGCTCTTTACTACAACAACCTCGGATGACCCTCTCCCTAATCTCTTTGGTTCTAACTCCATAGATGATGGGGTTGAGCATGGGAGGTACCAGTAAGTAGACATTAGCAAACATGATGTGCACCACTTGGGCCACTTGACGGCCAAAGCGGTGGGTGAGGAAGGTAAAGAGGGCTGGGATATAGAAAGCCAAGATTACACACACGTGGGAGGCACAGGTGCCAAAAGCCTTGAGACGGGCCTCATCTGAAGGCAATTGAAGAACAGCTCTTAAAATCTTCACATAGGATATGCCAATGACAATGATATCAAAGCCAACCACAGAGAAGGCCACAAAGAGCCCATATCCACGATTGACTCTGGTATCAGCACACACCAACTTCAGCAAAGCCATATGCTCACAGTAGGACTGTGGAATGACCTTGTTGGGGCAGAAAGGCATCCTGGAGATCATGAAGCAGAAGGGGCTCACCCACAGCAGCCCTCTCACCATCACAACTGACCCCAGTTTGATCACCACAGATGTGGTGAGGATACTAGAGTGCCTCAGTGGGAAGCAGATGGCCACATAGCGGTCCAAGGCCATAGCCATGAGCACCCCAGACTCCACAGAAGAAAAGGCATGGATGAAGAACACCTGGATGAGGCAGGCATGGTATTCAATCTCATGAGCATGGAACCAGAGTATGGCCAGCATTTTAGGTTGTGTGGAGGAGGAGAGGACCAGGTCCGTGAGAGCCAGCAAGGCCAGGAAGAGGTACATGGGCTGGTGCAGGGTGTGGTCGGTCCCGATTACATGCAGGATGGTGATATTGCCAGCTACAGCCATGACATACATGATACAGAATGGGAAGGCAATCCAAAAGTGGGAACTCTCCAGTCCTGGGATTCCAAGCAGGATGAAGGACACGGGATGAGAAGAGCCGTTCCCTGAAGCCAACCTCAGGGGAAGGATACTATTTTCTCTGCTGCAAAAGTTACGTATTCTCTGCAGATGATAAAAACAATTATTATTATTAATAAGCCTTTTTAATGGGGTAATTGAATTTAGTGACAAATCAAAATAAATTCCATTATTTTAGTATGTGAAATCTTGCAATAAGATGCTGCTACCCATTATTTTGTGTTCACACTATGGCATTCTAAATGGTGTTACAACTTACCAGCTCTAAACATAATTAGTGTTTTAGAATTACTTTTTGTCTTAAAATTTTAATATCCTGGAAATTATACCTTGTCAAATAAGGTCATATTAAGATTTTTACTTTCATTCTTTACAACAATTGTCTGTTTAACTTTTCCCATGTGTTCTTTTTATGCCTTTGTTAAGTCTCTGGGGCAACATTTCAAAGTTGAAAGGCAGCAAGGAAGAATTAAAGGATCAAAATAAGGTGGGAGTGGAGGAATAGAAGTTCAGTGGATGAGACAAAGGAGAACAAAAGGAAGGGGGGGGATAGGAAAATGAAAGACAGTGAAATGCATCTGACACACCTTTCTTATGTACATATATGAATACACCACAGTGAATCACAACATAGTGTACATCCACAGGAAATTAATTAAGAAAAACTTTGGGTAAATGGAGGGAAGATCAACAGAGGGAAGGGGGCAGTAGGTGGGAAAAGGGAAGGGGAAGAGAGGTTTTGGGGGCTGAATTAGATTAAGATATATTCCATGCTTATATAAATGTCTCAAAATGGATTCTACTGTCATGCATAACTAAAAAGAACCAGTTTTACAGAAGGGACGAGAGTGATGTATGAGTGATGTTGTGTTTGGGTTGACTCTAGGATGGTTACTTTGAGGGTTTGGGTTTGGAGATAGCTAAAGAAGCAATTGTTCATCTATAAATAGACATCTTTAATGTATGGCTCCTGTTTCTTTAGAAGTAAAATCTGACCTGTCAAAGTTCAGATCACAAATATTTTAGCTTTGTGGGCTATGCAGTCTCTTGTGCATCTAATCAGTTTAACTTTGTAGTGCAAAATCAACAGTCATAGTCCATATATAAATGCGTGTGTATGACTTTATTCCAGTAAAAGCTTATTTATAAAAGCAGGGTACAGCTGGATTTGGCTTTCAGGCTATGCTTAGCAAGGCCAGTCCCAGGTGATGAATTCACATGCGTCCAGCCTGGAGCTCTACACTATTCCTAGCACCTCTGTGCTTTGTACAGGGTAGAGGTTTAATACATATTTGCTGAAGAAAATAACAAATAAGTGTCATTATTTTGTGGTAACAGCCTTTTACCTGTATAACAATATCCTAAGATGTCCCACCAGAGCCTACTTAACCCTACTCTGAGTCCTACTCACAAGATAGTTCTGTTTCTCATACTAGAAGTGACCCTGCTCAGCACACTGGGGCACCATCCTCTGTCTGTTCTTGCCTTATGTGAGTCGACTTTGTGTTGATCCCTTTGATGAAGGCAGCTACCTCAAATCCTTAGGACACTGGTAACTTTTTCTTAGTTTTTATTTCTTACTCTCAATTCTGTGTCTTGCATCTATTTTCACCTCCTTCTAACAGATACATGCTGGCCAGGAGAGTATCCATTTATATTCCTCTAAACAAATCATTTTTGGGAACAAACAAATGTTTCATTTTACTAGACAGATTGGTTCCTAGAAATGGGTAAATACCATTCTACTTAGATAGTAACTTTTGGTTTACTCTAAACAAATACTGTGGCCAAGAATACTATGAAAATTCATAAGCAAACATTGTTTGGCCCCCAGGGTCCTTGCTTTGTCTCCTCTTGCCAGGCCTGATCTTCCTCAACATTTTCTGTTGAGGCCAGTCTTTTTCCCAACTTTGCTTTGTTCTACTCTTTGTCACTTTTTCCTTGTGAGAATCCAGTTACCATGTGTCATAGTCTCTTGGAAAAACATTCTAGACCACCTTCATTCCTGTGCCAGTCACTGGAAGAGGTGCCAGCTTAAGCTATGGTTTCCCAATGTGTGTAATAATCTCATTAACTGTAGAAGGGATTGCTATTTGTTGAGGCCCAGCACTACAGACTCAAAAAGTTAATTGTTTCTAAGTAATTGTTTCTAAAATATCCCCACCCTCATTTTACCATGAGAAAAACAGTTCAGAGTCATTACATGATTTGCCTGGCATCACTTTCTAAATTTTTCTCCGAGTGTGCAACCCGATAGCAGGGGCTTCTGGTGATACTGAAGCCATTGCTACTTAGTGAGTGATTGGGGTTCCCACCTTGGTTGGGTGAGGCATGGAAGGCTGCCCTGTCATGACAAAGGCAGACATGAAGGGGGCTTGCACAGGTGTGCGCTCTGGATTAGAGACATATCTGCAGTTGGACCTGACATTGCTGCTTACCCGGGCTGGGTCTCTGTACCAGCCTGTGGCATTGCCTGATGGATCCTCTGGGGGATTTGCTACTTTGTCTGTGATCACATCACCATTGGCTTCTGCCCCTGAGCCTTAACAGAGGATTTACCTTGTTAGTACTCTCCGGGGGTGGTAACTCCCCTCTTGACCACATTTTAGCTACCTCAACTGGGCCGCCTCTTTCACTAGTCCGACTTCCTCTTTCCTTTCATTCATATTCCAGTTTTGATGAAGGAACTTTCCACTGGAAAGAGCTCACCCATGAATAGACGCCTCTCAGTCCCCCTCTTATTCTGCTCTTTCAGATTTCTTCTTCTCAGATTTTCTTTCTTAGGTGGACCCTGAAAGAGCAGAGCTGAACTGGGACCCAATCCTTGATCAGGATGGAGCCTTAGTTTTGAGCCTCTCTTTCTTCTCTGAGCTTTCCCCTGTTGTCACATGAAATCAAGTGCCTTCATTGTCAAAAATTCCTTCGATTTTTTTTTTCCTCAAAAACTTAGGAGCTCAACACAGGCAAATTTAAGACTGTGCCATGTGAAGTAGACAGAGATATAACCACTCCTTGGTTATTTTTGTATAATGTGGGAGCTTTTCATTATGAAAAGACAGCTTGCTTTGGTTTTAGGGATAACAATGTGCATTCCTCAATAGTAGGAAATAGACTGCTATTAATTACCCTTTTTATTCAACTTTCCTTCCTCCTCTATCTTGTTTTTTTTTTTTTCCTTTTTCATAGGCCAGAGTCTTTATGATCATAATGTGTACTGGAAACTGAACTTTATGTATCTCCATAATGCACTAATAAGAAAAATAAAACAATGTCATGTCCTTTATGAATCTTATGTTAAGGACAATCACACTTTAACTTCTGATTCATTTTTTTTTCTCTTCTGCCAAATAAAATCTAACTCATAAAAACTCTGCAGATTTTGGTGAGGAAATTTAGATATGTGAACAATGTTCTCCCACTGAGTAGAGCTCAGCTTTCACCTGTGCTTTTGAATCCAGGAATGGTACTGCTGGCTCTGTTGGACCTCTGCTGCTCTGCCCATTATGTGGGAATAGTTGGTTCTATCAGTCAGCTATGTGCTTGAAACCAGAGAAAAATTAAAATATAAAATGGCCTAAGATCTTGCTAAAGAATAGCTTTGGGGAAGTTTTGATGCTCTCTTCTTGCTTTAGGATATCTAAGACTAAGTTGTAGAGCAATAATAATGGAGCAGGTTGGGTTCAGATGCAACCTCGCCTCAGGAGGGGTTGTCTAAGGGGCAGCCTTTTTACCTTTCTAGGTCTCCCTGGAGGACGGTGGAGTCATGATTCTTTCTCCTCATCTCCTAGTGAAGTTCAGGGTCCATGGACCTCTGGGCCTGGAGCTCCCAGTCATTCAGGCCTCTCTGCACAGTGCACCTCCTTGCCTTTCAGCTTCTGGGAGACTGTGCATCCTACTGCTCTCTGAGAAGGGCACAGGTGCCTGAAATACAAGGAATCACTCACACTGAGATCTGCTCAGTCTTTGCCCAAGCCAGATATGCACATAAGCATTTCTAAAAAGCCCCTGGGACTTAGCCTTTGACGGAAACCTCAGAGCAGTGTCTATTTAAAGGACTATGTTTGGCCTTTCCCTTTCCCAAGCATTAGTTCTCTGCCCCAGCTCCCCTTCCTAAGTCCCACTGCCTCATACTCACAATGGCCTCCTCTGAGACTGGAGACTAATGCTGAAAACATTAACCCCTAGCTTTCCTGTCTTCACTGTAGACATGAATGCAAAGGCAGGGAATTTCAATTCATGTGCAAGAAGGTGTGTTGTAGTGATTACCTGGGTGTGAGCCATATATACATGCATTTTTTTTTGTTAATCTGGTGATGTGTATTTACAATCAAAGGAATATTTTCTGAAATTTGAAAGTGTGTTGATATTTCATGCATATTGATGTGTGAATCTGAGATTTGCTTATAAATATGTATGTATATGTAAATATGTATGAGACTGGGTTTGCATGTGATTGTGTATAAGGTTGTTTATATGTGATTTCATGAATAATTATTTGCTTTAAGTGTGCATAATGAATGTGAAACCATTATTCTCTGAGTGAGCTATCACTAAATACAGCTGCTTTGTGAAGGCACATGCCTAGGTACATACCTGATAGTGTGAGATGGCATATTGGTGCATGTGTATGATTATGATATGTGTGGGGCTTTATGAGGGTTGGTAATCAGCTTCGCTGTATACTGAGATGGCTATAGTTCCAAGCCCCCTCACTTCTGAGTGGGTGATTATCCAGAGAAGGAAAAGAAATTCTGCAGGAGATCTAGCAATAGTAATTTCTGAACCTTTCTAAGGCTGCGATTTTCTCCTCACTCAATCTGAAGATTAAAGTCTTCACCAATCTCTCTTTCATCACTCTTTCAAGCCTTGCTGGTGTTATTATTTTTCAGAATTCCCTGATTTTTAAAAGATTTCATCTTTGATCAGATATTCAAGGAAGATGAGAAAAGAGCATTTAAAAACAGAACAATAAAGGTTAATTTGCACAGTACAAAGCAGTCAGACTTCAAAAGATGCATTTCACAGAATGAAAAACCTAGCATATATTTTCAGGAAAAAAAACCACAAAAGTTGACAGAATTATCAAGTTTACATTATTGTGCTTATGGTAGATTATGATTATCATATTTTAAAAGGGCATGATTTGCTTTTGGATATCTACATAATAAAATAGTAGGGATACCAGTTTTTATTGGGGGTCCAGGTTTTAAAGAAATGTTCTGGGTTTTTGTAATTTTGCAGATAAGGCTGACATTATACATTGAAATTTTGTTATTGTCTCAGATTGAAATTTATATTTATTTGGGGATTTTAATTTAATTTAATTTGGGGATGCAAAGTGCTCAGTACAATGCAAGCAGAAAGCTCAGGTCTTTTTGATTCAGGTTTTTTCCTTACCTTTTTTTTCCTCCAAGGAAATTTGTCCTCAAACAGAATGTGATATTTACAAATAGGGCCTGTGTTTGCCCATCTTTTGACACTTTAATAGTCCCAGATGCACAGTGACTCCAAGCAGACATGGCATGAAGTCTCTTGGAGAATTCAATTCTCATGTTAGCCACACTAATTTTCAGTATTTGAGGAAGGCTTGCTGTAAGGAGTAGGTATTAGAAATTGCAACCTTTTCATGATTGGCCCTCAACAGGTACCTTATAATTTGTACCTTTCAAAAGTTGATACCTCTTGCAGAATTCTTTGAGAACTCAGGAACCAGGCTTCCAATCCTGTTTTGAAGTCTATTGTCTATTAGAATACACAAAGATTTCTAGGTAGTTCTGAGAGTTCAGTTAAGCTTGGTTACAATAAACTTATAGCTATACCAATCTGTGATTGTGAGGTTACAAGGGTAGGGCAGAAAAGGGTGTTTAATAAGGAAGATTTTTAAATTGCTTCTTTTTTAGTTATACATAACAGTAGGATATGTTTTGATATAATTATATAAGCATGGAATATATCTTACTCTAATTAGGACCACATTTTTTTGGATGTACATGATGGTGAAATTCACTGTGGTGTTTTCATATATGTACATAGGAAAATTATATCAGATACATTCCACTGTATTTTCCTTTCCTATGCCTATTCCCTTTCCTCCATCCCCCATTGTCTAGTCTAGAACTTCTATGCCCTCCTTAACATTGTGTTAGCTTCCACATATCAGTGAAAATATTCGACCTTTGGTGTTTGGGGATTGGCTTATGTCACTTAGCATGATAGTCTCCAGTTCCATCCATTTCCTGGCAAATGTCATAAAATCGTCCTTCTTAATGGCTGAGTAATACTCCATGATATATATATGTCACATTTTCTTTATCCATTCATTTGTTGAATGGTACCTATATTGGCTACATAGCTTAGCTATTGTGAATTCAGCTGCTATAAACATTGATGTGGCTGTGTCACTGTAGTATGCTGATTTTAAATCCTTTGAATATAAACTGAGGAGTGGTATATCTGCATCAAATGGTGGTTCCATTTCTAGTTTTTTGAGGAATCTCCATACAATTTTCCATAGTGGTTGCTCCAATTTGCAGTCCCACTAACAATGTGTGAGTATAACCTTTTCCCCACATCCTCACCAACATGAAAGAAAAGGATACTGCAGATATTGATATGAGGATCCTGAGTCATTTTACTGTATTTATGTAGAAACTTGGCCACATAGTTCCTGTATTTTCACTTATGATGACCTTTATGTCCACACCACCTCAGTCAGTGACATGGAAATGGCTTGGGCCTAGTCACACCTCAGAGATACTAGATCTCTGAATTTTTAAGCTTATTTTACTTTAACTACAGCATTCTTTCTAGTTATCTCACTTGTCCTATGTTCTTTCAAGTTATCCATTCATTATGTGTGTGTGTGTGTGTGTGTATGTATTTGTGCATATAGTATTTGATATAAAGTCTAAAATTATTATTAACACGCATATATAATGAATATGTAATATGGAGTGATAGATATTTTATGTATACACACAAATATCCTTTTAACTTCCTTTTTAAAATTCATTTGTATAAAATCTAGTTCTTATAGTCCATCATTTCAACTATACTCATGCTAATTACCTGTACAATTATTTTCCTATCATAGCTACCATTCAGTATATCACTGTCTCCTGCTACTTTTTTAACCACCTCTAAGCTGCTGGAAACAGTAACAGAAACAATCAGATTCTTGCCATTGCAAATCTGTGGTAACCAGCCTTACCTGCACTTTGCAAATGTCCAACATATTTTCACATTCTCTTTCATTTTTATGTATTTTTTATTTGTTCTAATTAGTTATACATGACAATAGAATGCATTTTGACACATCATACATTGATGGAATGTAACTTCTCATTCTTCTGGTTGTACATGATGCAGAGTTACAACGGTTGTGTAATCATATATGCACATAAGGTAACAATGTCTGATTCATTCTACTATTATTCCTACCCCATACCCACTCCTCTCCCTCTAATCCAAAGTACCTCTGTTCTTTCCTAGCCCTACCCTCTTGTTGTGAATTAGCATCCTCATATCAGAGAAAACATTTAGGCTTTGGTTCATTGAGATTGACTTATTTCTCTTAGCAGGATAGTCCAGTTCCACCCATTTACTGGCAAATGTCATTATTTCATTCTTCTTTAAGGCTGAGTAATATTCATTGTGTATATATACCACAATTTCTTTATCCATTCATCTATTGAAACACACTTAGGTTGGTTCCATTGTTTAACTATTGTGAATTGAGTTGCTATAAACATTGCTGTGGCTGTGTCACTGTAGTATGCTGATTTTAAGTCTTTTGGATATAAACATGGAGTGGGATAACTGGATCAAATTTTCTGAAGAATCTCCACACTGCTTCCATGGTGGTTGCACCAACTTGCAGTCCCATCAGCAATGTATGAATGTACCTTTCACATTCTCTTTAACTTTTGCAGTGAGACAATGTTTAAAATGTTATAATAATAATAATAATCTAACCTTCTTGCTAAGTGCATTGTCCAGACTTTACCTTTTATACATGGTAAATTTCTTTATTTCATGTTTCTCATTAGTAAGCAGGGCTTCTAAGAATGCTGTTAGAGGTAAACCTTCTCATTTTTGGCCTTCAGGAGCATATCAGACTTTGCCTACCTCAATTTTTCCTTCTCACCTAAATAAAGATGGTGACCTCAACATTTTCTTCTCCTCCACTTTAGGGCTTAGTACCACATTCCAAATGAAATCAAATCTGCCTAGAGGGGAAATGACTGGGTCCATGTGCTGCCTTCTTATTATTTCAAGGCGATTCTTGCTGTTATCAGCTGTGAAATAAAGTTCATA
Source organism: Marmota marmota marmota (assembly GCF_001458135.2). Taxonomy (NCBI): domain Eukaryota; kingdom Metazoa; phylum Chordata; class Mammalia; order Rodentia; family Sciuridae; genus Marmota; species Marmota marmota. The sequence continues at coordinate 16,922,466 of NW_026000174.1, forward strand.
GATATCTTAGAAAAACAAGATAATGTCTGAAAATGTTTGTGTCTTGACTGGACAATTATTTTTGGTGAATTTTATTCTTCCCACAATCATATTCTGTAGTTCTAAACCCCAGTACTCAGAACGTGATTTTATTTAGAAATAGTAATTGCAGATTTACTTGCTACATTGATGTCATTGTGGAGCATGCTGAGTTCCTAATTCAACATGACTGAAATCTGTAAATAAAGGGGGAGATGTGGATGCAGAGATAAACAGTGAGAATGCCATTGGACAAGAATGTAGAAAACAAGGTGATATATTTATAAATGTAGGTTTCCATCAAATCACAGGAAACTAAAAGAGAATCACAGAATTACAGAACAGATTCCCTTAAAAGCCAAGAAAAGGAACCAACCTGCTAACACTTTGATCTTGGACTTGCAGCCTCCAGAATTGTCATACAACAAATTTATCTTGTGTAAGTCACTTGGTTTGTGGCAGTTAATTGTAGCAAACCTAGCAAACTGATAAACAACAAATATATTTTTAGCTATTATCCTAAATTTCTATCTATAAAAAGTTATACCTCTTATGTGCAATTGTAATTTTACATAATTTAACTCTAATTGTTAATCTAGACAGGGACCCTAAAAACATTAATGTCAAGAGTCCCACATACCTTAGAGGTAGACTTATGTTTATGCAGAAATAAATCAACTCATCATTGGCAAAATGATGAAGAAACCAGAAACAGTTCCAAACATATAATTAAATATGAATAGAAGATTCAATACAGATCAGTGACAGAAAAATGTTATTATAATGATAAAACAACTGTATATCTATGCACAAAGAAAGCAAGATGGCCCTCAATCTCTATTTCACTATAAATTTTTTTTTGTTATAGATATAACATTAACCTGAATTTCAAAGCTAAAATTACAAAACTATAAAATACCTAAAAGAAAATAATATGATAATATTTTCATGAAATTGGGGAAAGCAAAGACATCTTACACAAGATAAAGGCATTAACTATACGAAGGGGAAATCTTCAACAATTGAAGTTCATTAACGTAAAAAAGTCTACCTCCAAAAATACTTTTATGAAACTAAAAAACACAAGCCAGAAACAGAGAAAATATTTACAACACATATAGCTGATAAAGAAAGACTCACAATCAAATAATAGACAACCAACTCATTAACTATACAAGCACTTCACAGAGGGTAATAGATGAATCATGAATACCCAAATAAAAAGTTGCATAATATTCTTGTTTGTTAGGAAAATTAAAATGTAAACCTTGAGGAGATGCCAAGAGAAACTTGTCAAAATAGCTAAAATTAACACATGGACAACTCTAAGTATTGACAAGAAAGTGGAGCAGTCTGAGCATTCAGGCCTTGAGCATGGTCATAACTGCCATTTTTGTGGCAAATTCTAATAAAATCAGACTGCCATGTGAACAAGAAATTCTATTTCTAGCTTTATACTCCAAACAAATGCTTTATATATCCACCAAAAATGTCTAGGAATGTTTAGCAACTGTACTCCTTAGAGTTAAAATGTGGAAACAACTTGATTATCTGACAATTGGAGATGAAACAAAAATTGCTACACTTATCACCTCGACAAGAAGGAAAACAAATAAAGAACTGAAAGAAAGGTGTATGTAAATTAGTATTGTGGAATTTGAAATTGTCAACCATAAAAAGTAGAGATTGACACTCTAAATAGAGGGTGAAAGAAGACCTATAAAGAAAATCAAATAAGATTAGTTTTATTCTACATGGGTCTCGCTGTGAATTGGTGAGATTTTTGTAATAGTTTCTACATGAAAATTTATATTTTAAGGGCCATTAGGATTTAAAAATTTTATCTGAATACTTTTATTGTTTATTATATATATATATATGTACAGTATATGTATAGTGAATTTTCTGTGGCCAGCATGAAGGCCACATTTACTATAATTACACTAAGACTGGAAATTGTCCAGATAAAAACATTTAAAACATAATAATTCTATACGTAGACAATCATATTATATAAAATTTATCATTTATGTACACTTATTCTCTGCAACAAAAAACCTGGAGTATGTGCTTCAGTGAATGAAGTAAGTATGTAATGGATTCAATCTTTGATAAATATAAATTCCATTTACTCAGAGGTGCCATGTGAAGTGGTCCCAGGAATAACATAATCTGACATACTGAGTAAAACACAGAGCAACTTATAACCTTGAACAAAATATGGCCTCAGAGCAACAGTAATGTCAGAAATCAGAAGAAGCCCCATTTCAGACCTAATGGATCAGAATTTTCATTTTAACAAGATCCTGAGAATATTTGTATGCTCACCATACTTTTATTCTCCTTGTGAACAAATCATTAGTGAGATAATGAAGAAAGCTGTCTTTTATCCTGTTAAGAAACAAAAGAAAGATAATTTGAATTCCAGAGACAACGTAAAAATTGTTCCAGAAAATCATGGTTTAAAATAAATTAAACAGAAATTTAACATAACTTTGGGCAATTGAATCAGTATAAAAGGAAAAACAATAAATTTGTTGATGAATATGTATCTTATAGTGAAATGTGTTTAGTAATATAGAATGATATGCCAGTTCTTCTTTCTAGTCCCATGAAGTATTCTGTATTCCGTGTTGGATGAGTTTTATTTAATTAAATTTCAGTCAAAATTTATTTGCTTTCAAAATTTGAATAACCTAAACACAAAAGAGTAAACAGCTATAAGGCTTTATGTCAATTTATAGGTCTTGTCCAGGGAAAAGTTATGTTGCATGTAATCAAATCTGAGAAAAGTGGGAGAAGATTAAAAGGGAAGTTTAAGAGCCTTTATTCCCTGGATTCTACATATCAGGAAGTAGACTAAATTTAATTTAAAAAATAGAATTAAAAACTCTTAATATCATGACATCAGGGAAATTCCAATCAAAACTACAAGGAGATCTCACTGTTATCAAAACCAAAAAAAAAAAAAAAAAAATGCTGGCAAGGATGTGGGGGAAAAGAATTTAATGCACAGTTGGTGAGAATGTAAATTTGTACAGTCATTATGGAGAACAGAATGGAGATTCCTCAATAAAACTAAAGATACAGGGCTGGGGTTGTAGCTCAGTGGTAAAGCACTGCTTAGTGTGTGTGAGGCCCTGGGTTCGATCCTCAGCACCACATACAAATAAATAAATAAATAAAACAAATGTGTTGTGTCCAACTACAACTAAAAAATAAATATTAAAAAAACCCCAAAAAACTAAAGATACACTTATCATAGGACCCTGCTCTCACACTCCTGGAAATGAGTTCAAAAAAATTAAATCAGCAGGGTGCTATTCATAACAGTTGATATGGAATCAACCTAGGTGCCCATCAACAGAGGAATGGATAGAGGAAATGTGGTCTGTATACAAAATGGAATGTATATCAACCATTAAGAAAAATGAAATCCTGTCATTTTGCAGAAACATGAATGGAACTGGAGGTCATTATGTTAAGTGAAATCAGCCAGACTCAGAAAGGAAAATACTGCATATTCTATCTCATACATGAAAGCCAAAAAATGTCAATTGAATGTAATTTCTAGAGGCTGGGAATTGTGGAAGTGTGGATGGATGAATTGGGGAGGTGTTAGATAGCAGGTAATAAAACACAATTATAAGGATTAAGTTCTGATGTTCTACAGCACAATTCGTTAACTATAGTTCACATATATCTGCACACACACACACACACACACACACCCCACACACACATATGAAGGTCTGCAAGAGAGGAGCATGAAGTCCCCAAACCTAAAAATTTATAAAGAGAGGGTAATGCTTATTGCCCTGATTTGATCAGTACATATTATATACATATGTTAAATCTCATTAATATGTGTAATTGAAATAGAGTAATAAAAATAAATTTTAAAATATTATAAAGATAATAAAATAATTTTAAAAGAGATGTGAATATGTATTCGACTTGCTTCAGCCTAGTGTGAGGAGCTTCCTGGGAAATTACAATTGTCATATCTAGTGTGGAGTCCCCAGGGTATCTTGGCAGCAAAGGAGAGTTACATGCTGGGATCCTTTAAAGAGGGCCAGGTCCAAGAGTCACCTACAAGCATACCCTAGGCAGGAAGTGGAAGAGGCACCTGTCCCTCTGTTGAGAGCCAGGTAAGATACTAGGACCAGAAGGAGGAAGCCTGACAGAGACTGTGGAATACAAAGCTACAGGAAGAGATAGAGCAGGGAAACAGGGATCAGAGGGCAGACAGGTGCTTAGAGGCAAAGGACTGAGAGAATCAGAATAAAGGGTAGCGATACTGGGGGGTGGGGAGGGTCAGAGTAACAGTCTCAAGAGGAAGGTTGTGGGATTAAGAGAGATCAAGCAAGAAACTTACAGACGCATATTTCTTTCCAGGAGAAAACTCAAAGCCCATGCCAAGGGAATGGGGTAGACTTATTGTGACTCTTCATGGCCCTAAAATATGATGTTTTGGGGGTAGATGGTACCGGGGCTTGAACTTAGGGACACTGGACCACTCAGCCACACCCCCAGCCCTATTTTGTATTTTATTTAGAGACAGGGTGTCACTGAGTTGCTTAGTGCCTCACTTTTGCTGAGGCTGTCTTTGAACTCACTAACCTCCTGTCTCAGCCTCTAGAGCCGCTGGGATTATAGGCCTGTGCCACTTTACAGGGCTAAAATGTGACATTTATCACACATTTTATATTGGCTTCACTCCTATTTTTAGTTAGGGTGCTTTCTGTATCCCTGTTTATCAGGAAATAGGTGTTCTGAGTCCTTTCATCTGGCATCAGTGCTACCTTTTCACAGGAACTCACACTCTGAGCTCTCCTCTACTTTCCTCCATTGTGACCATTCGTGTATAGAAAGACATATAGCAAATAAATCTTGACTTTTTTGACCATCATGGAAACAAGTGGAAACAGGTACATCAGAGATGTTTTTAAAGTTCAAGCCTATAGATGGAAATGAGTTGCCAAAGCTCTTACTTCCAGCCAGTAAAGAAGCGAGGACCTCTGTCTTCATGTTTGTTATTTTGCCAGAATAGTTACAGTGCCAGTGTCCACCACTTCCTCCACAATCAAAACTCCTGGACAAAGAAATTCTGTATTTAGTGTTGTTGCTTCCTGTGCCAACCTCCCTCACCATAAAGTAAACCACAGAACAACAGATACACAATTAGTTTAATGCAGATGCATGGGCACTATCACCAAATGCTTAGGTTCATATGACATGGGCTCAGATCTAGGCTTAATATTTTAAAAGCTTCCAAAGTGATTTAGTGTGCATGTGTGATTCACAAGTACTGATCCACTCTACCAATTATATTAAGTTTTAAGAAAAGTCAACAAAATGTGTGCTCTTCATTGAATTCATAAATATGTTTTGAAGCAAGTTGCCAAGATCAATACTTGTTTCACCACCACAATGGCAAGGATGATGAGGTCCTGGAGTAATTTTCTTATCTTCTTCCTTTTAATTTTCTTTACATATATGTTTGCATCAATATTTGTTTTTAGTGCAGATGTTTTACATAATGGCTTAAATGTAATCCTAAGAAAGTCATAAATATATTTCCTTTTTAAAATTCTAGTATTATTATAAGGCTATCTTTGCCCTGAACTTTTAAATCCAATGCAAGGATGTGTAAAATAGGACATTTTAACTGTTTTTAAGAAGTGTTAGTGGGGCTGGGGTGCACTTCAGTGGTTGAGTGTGGAGGCCATGGGTTTAATCCCCAGCAACCCAAAAAAGTATCTGTTAATTGTCTCAACCTCATTTATAACATCCTGTTCTTTTCTCCAGTGATATAAGGTATGATTGTAATCATATTTTTTATTCTCATTTACAGTAATTTGGAAATACTACTCATTTCTTGAAACTTTTATTTTATAGCTTAGTCAGCATTATACTTTATTAATTATAATAGCTTGATAAATTTTGATATGAAAAGTCTGACTTTTCAATTTTTTTCTTTTACTTTTTAATTTAATTTTTATATTTTTATGGTACTGGGGATTGAATACAGGGGTTCTACAGCTAAGTTACATCCCCAGCCAATTTTATTTTGTATTTTGAGACAAGGTCTCAATAAGTTGCCCAGGCTAGCTTTGAACTTGTCGTTCTCCTTGACGGCCTCCTGCATCACGGGATTATAGGAGTGTGCCACCATGCCCCAGCAAGCTCTGCATTTTTGTTATTTGCTGTATCATGTTGAATACATTTGCATACTTATAATATATGCAGAATACATTTCAGGATCTCTCCATCATTATCTATTAAATTTCTTGGGTGCCATTTGAATGATATGCTTTGAATTTATGTGTTTCTCAATGGGAGAATTCCTATCTGCTTACTATGAAAGATTCCTATCTTCAGGAAAGGAATTAACCAACTAAACCTTAAGATTTGTTTTTGTTTCTTTTCAAACATATAGATTCTTTTATTTGCTTGTGTTTTTTTTTGTTTGAAGCACTGTTAATAGTAGTTGTGATAGTAGATGTAGCATCTTGTTAATTATTTTGATGAAAATGCATTTAATAGATCACTAATAAACAAATATTCACAGAATTTCTGAAAGGTACTCCTTATTAGAGAACTTTTGTTTTCTTCATAAATATTAAGAATTTTATCTTGAATTACTATTGGATTTTATGGGTTTTCCTTGTCTCTACAGAAAATTAGTATAATCATACCATTGATGGATTCCTTAATATGAATAATTTTTCATTCATAGAACAAAGTCTACAATGTGAAATGCAATAGGCATTGGAAGTTTGCATCTGACTTGCTAATATGTTGTTTGTAATGTTTGCATGTGTCTTCATTAGCAATTAAATGAATATTTTTTTATCTTTTATGCTCTAGAATAGGGTTTCTCAGCCTTGATGCTCAGAAAATTTGAGGCTACATAATTCCTTGTTGTGAGGCGCTTAGTGAATTTAGGATTTTGGCAGCATCCATCCTTGACCTCTGCTTTCTAGTTGACGGTAATACCTTCTTCCAGTTATAACAACCAAAAATGTCTCCAGATATTGCCAAACGATTACTGGCAGCTGGAGAGAGGTTGCAAAAATATTCCTTCTGTAGAAGATGGAAATGTATTTTTTTTTTCTGCTAACCCTTATGGTTTGGATATGAGGTGTACCTTAAAACTGTATGTGTGAGACAATTCAAGATTGTGCCGAGATGAAACATCATGAGAACTGTAACCTAATCTGTGGATGAATCTACTGATGGATTAGCTGGGTAGTAACTATAGGAAGGTAGGGTGTGGCTGGGGGAAGTAGGTCATTGCATTGGTGTGCCTCTGGGGTTTATATTTTATCCTTGTGAGTGGAGCTCTCTCTGCTTCATGGGTGTCGTGCTCTGAGCTGCTTTCCTCTACCATGCCCTTCCACCCTGATGTGCTGCCTCATCCAGAGCAATGGCGTTGGCTAACCATGGTCTCAGCTTCTGAAATTATTAGCCAAAATAAAGCTTTCCTTTTCTTAAGTTGTTAGATCTTTTGGTCACAGTGAGGCAAAATTGGCAAAAATGCTAATATTATAGAAATAAGGATAACACTATTTTTCAAATCCTTTACCATGACAAGTCCTAGTAAAAGAGAATTATGTTTTTGACTAATTTTATCTGTATTTCTGTCATTATCATTCCATTTACGAGCCCACTGGACTAGCAATGGGGTCCATGGCAGGATGATATCTTTTTATAAGTACCTTGTTTCTGAGTTCCTCTGGATAATATCTGGTGAGTATTAACAGCCTGCTGTCTCCATTTTCTTAGCAAGCTCTTTATTTGACAGTCAGTGATGAAGCAAGTAGTGTCATATTTCCAGGACACTAGGTGTCTGTAAATTCCCAAGACTATGTGCTTATGCTAAAAATAATATGAGATTATAAATAAGATGTGGATTTCCACCAGCATGCTAGATCAGATTACCAGCAGAAGCTGCAGAATTTGGAGCCTTTCCACCTTTGGTTTGGAATAAAGCAGCCACGAGCCTGGTAGTTGTCCTGGAGTCCCACATTAAACATCCAAGGAAAACACGTTTTCTTTTTCTTTTTTTTTTCTTTTTGGTACTAGGGACTGAACCCAGGGCTACTTTACCACTGAACTACATCTCTGGTCCTTTTTTTTAATGTTTTGAGACAGAGTCTATCTAAGTTGCTAAGGGTCTTACTAAATTGCTGAGGCTGGCCTCAAACCTGTAGTCTCTGGGATTACAGCTACCATGCCTGGTGGGAAATATTACATTTTCTAATGAAAACACTGCAATTCATAGAGATCAACCTTATGTCTTTCAGAAGGCTGGAGGTAAAAAGTCTTCCTAAGTAATCAAGCTAATTTTATGGAAGAATTTATGGTTGAAAAGATGGGGATCCATATGTAGGATAGGCTATTTATTTGCATTTCCATGATGAATGTAGTTGAAAAGCTTAATATTGTCAATAGTAACGTTTCTTCAGTTACCTCAGTTAGGATGGGAGCTTGTCAAGAATGGCCTCAGACATGGCACCTGTGGTTTATTTTGAGGGGACTTAGAGGAGAGGATGCAAGGTGTGTTAGTACATTTCTCTCTCTGAATCCCACTTCTTGGTGCAGAGCTCTTACAAGGAGAGTTACCCAAGTAACTCAGTCAGTGATGATGACACCAGGAGTATGAGGACGATGAGGCCCATATGCCAGGGACAAGAACCTGAATTGGTCACCAATCCAAAGGGCAAACACAGAGAAGCCAACAACTGGGAAAGGAATCTAAGATTAGGGAGAGACAGGCAAGAGCTGTGACTGTTCTGAGCAGGGCCAGCAGCAGTTGCATGGAAAGGCTGTGAGTGCTGTAAGCAGCTGTGGTTTATGGTACGTGCCAAGGAAGCGTTGACCACATATGAAAGGCTGAGACAAATGGACACTCAGCACTATGAATGGGAGATATGTTCTCCTCATCCAGCCTTATCACTTCTTTTCTCCATATGATGTGCCCACATATACCACGAAACCTCCTTCTCAAGTCAACTTGAGACAGGTCCTTGCAAAACGTTTTCAGCAGAGAAAAGCTACCTACTCTTTTCTTTCTCTTCGTCACCATCACTATTTAATTTTTTCTATCCAGATAGATTCTCTTTCTCTGTCCTGAAACGTGCTCAGAGTACCCACGAAGGGGTCAATACTGATGCATGCCAACTGCTTCTTCACCATTTACTGTGCACCACCAAAATCACTTGCTGCTTACCTAATGATGGCTGTTGTCAGAGTCCTTCTGTCCCCTGAGAAGCTGTACTCATCCTGCCCTGCTGCAGGCAGCTGTCAGGTTCTGGCAAATGGTGCTTGGTACTCAGATCTCTCTGAGCTTTGGGGGTCTATATTTGTGGAAGAAGTGCTCACTAAGTAATTGATAAGGGTGCAGATTTCAAGAATACAGAGTTGTCTAGGAAATAATACCTATATTTTCATGGAAAATCTTAAAACATCTATGTTTTTACTTCATGTGTCTTATTTTTTATCTTTTGAATGAAAGAAATAAAATATTGCCCTTAAAACTGAAGTTCCTGTTGACCCATTTTCCATTTCCATCATATTCATTCACAGTACCATGGTTTGATGTCTGTGTGTGTGTGTCTGTGTGTGTGTGCGTGCACACATGTGTCCTTCACTTTCTGCAAATAGTCAGAATGTAAATATCTTATAATTATCAGGACATATATCTCACTTGCTTTTGTGTTTCCTTGTCATTTTTTAAAAGCATTACAGAGCTAATAGTTTGCACATCATGACACAGGCTGTTTAAGTCCACACTGTTGTCTGCAAATCTCTGCAATGCTCATTTTATATTTACACAAACCTATACCATGAACAATAATTTTGGATTTGGGCCTCCTTTAACCACTACTCCTATATACCTGTGGTTTGTGTGAGTTCATGACCATTCCATAGTCATGATATCAGAGCCCTTTAACATAACAGAATATCCTATTTAGTTTACTTAATGTATAAATCTCAAAAGCTGTGGTTTCAAAACAGGGGTCTTCCTAACTGTGGAATTGTTCAGAAACATGTGTAAGAATAAATATAGATTTGATGAGTAGTACAAAAGTCTTAAATAAATACCATGAAAAACCTGTTGAAACCTATTCCATACTTTTCTTTATATAGAAAAAGTTGTATTACAATATCTCTTCTCAATAAGATTTATATATATTTAATTTAAATCACAATTACATTTAGTTTTTTTTTAGTGAATATAACTAAGATAAAATATTTTCCTGTTATATTTTTAGATCCAGGATCAGCAAAACAAGACATATTTGAGATGTTTCTTCCGAATACCTCAGAGGTTGAAGTCTCCACATTCCTACTGATTGGGATCCCAGGGCTTGAGCACATGCGTGGTTGGATCTCCATTCCTATTTGCCTCATGTACCTAATGGCCATCTTGGGCAACTGCACCATCCTCTGTGTCATCAGAACAGAACTTTCCCTGCATGAGCCTATGTACTATTTCCTCTCCATGCTGGCCCTATCTGACCTGGGCCTGTCTTGCTCCTCCATCCCCACTATGCTAAGCATCTTCTTGTTTAATACCATGGGGATTTCTGCTGATGCATGCATTGCCCAGGAATTCTTCATCCATGGATTCACAGACATGGAGTCTTCAGTGCTCCTGATCATGTCCTTTGATCGCTTTGTAGCCATTCGTCACCCCCTGAGATATAGCTCCATCCTCACCAGCTCCAGAGTTATACAAATTGGACTAGTATTTGCTGTTAAAAGCATTCTCTTAGTGCTTCCTCTTCCTTTTACATTAAAGAGACTCAGATACTGTAATAAACGCCTGTTATCCCACTCCTACTGTCTCCACCAGGATGTCATGAAGCTGGCCTGCTCTGACAATAAGGTTAATTTTTACTATGGGTTGTTTGTTGCACTCTGCGTGATGTCTGACAGTGTATTCATTGCTGTTTCCTATGTGTTCATCCTAAAGACTGTATTGGGTATTGCTTCCCATGGGGAGCGGCTCAAAGCTCTTAACACCTGTGTTTCTCACATTTGTGCTGTGCTCATCTTTTATGTGCCAATCATCACCTTGGCTACCATGCATCGCTTTGCTAAGCATAAGTCCCCCTTAGCTATGATTTTGATAGCAGATGCTTTCTTGCTGGTACCACCCTTGATGAATCCCATCGTGTATTGTGTAAAAACTAGGCAGATTAGAGTAAAAGTCTTAGAAAAATTGGGTCTGAAGTCTAAGTGATAGGACAAAGGTGGAAGTTCCATTTTCTCTACAATAAATTGTTCTAGGAGTAAGATATTGTTCCATCCAAAAAGGAAATTGTTCCATTTACTTCTTAGTAATTAGCTTAAATTAACTAACCAAACAATCAAGTCATTATGCATCTAATATACCCACAGGTTTTTTCTTCCTTTGGAAAAATAAGAATATATTTCATAGCAACTATATGAATCCTTTGGAGTTATTTAGGTGATTGATAATATCTATCTGTGGGCACAAGAATGTAAAGTAAGAATATTAGGAATTTTCTAAGGAGGAGCCAGGGAATATAGCCTTGGTCTGTACTAGAAGAATCCTGAGAGATACTGGAAGTATTAGCATCTCTGTATTTGCCCCTTCTTATTTGAATAATCATTGTGATTTACATTAAATTCTTTACAATATGTCTAGGTGATTCTGTGTCCACTAATCAGCAGCAATTTTATTACCTAGAATATTGTTAAAATTGCAGAATCTCATGTGCTGCTGTGAGTCCATGAGTCAATTTGCATTTTAGCAAGATTTCAGGGGATTGGCATACATGTTAATGTTTAAGGAATACTTCCCTATGGCATCATGATAGGAAAATTTAGAAAAAGTATGTAATTTGCTAAAGTTAGTTTTGAGTGAAGTTGGGTTGGGGACAGGAAGTTATAGGAGGGCCTTGACATTTGGTAGCATTAATGGTAAAGATAATGGATTGAGTGCCTAGGGTTCAGTGGTTGGAAGCCCAGAGGCATCTCCAACACTGTACCTATGTTTCCCGTGACAACTGTGTTATGAATTCCTGCAGGGAAAGAACTGTAGCTCATTCCACTTTGAATTTTATTAAAGTACTTTGTGTATGTGTGCTTAGTAGATGTGTATCCATTTGTATTAAAAGAATAGTTTCAAGTAAAAGAGGTATTTTTTTGGTAAATAGTTGGCATAAAAGGGTAGAATAAATATCATAAAACAAATAACTTCAAAGTTTCTGTGATAAGGAAAACCTGGGGTCAAAGTGTCAAAGGTTTTTCAATATATTATGAAGGCCGGGGCCCACAGTCCCTCAGGTTTTGCTGGGGTATATTGGAGTGGTCATCACCTGGGTGCTACTCAGCACTCTCCTCTTCCCATTTCTCAGGGACCTCGTCCCTGATGTTTCTGGACCCAAGTGTTCCCCTGCCGACATTAATAAAAAAGTTTGGGGGGAAGGCTTCAGAGTAAGGCAAACATCTTAAATCCTCAGCCTTGGTATTCTCATTTGTGAAATGAAATGACTAACTCATTTAATAATTTTAATAAGAGAATGTATACTTTGAAGGGAAGCTTAGTTCAACTTGAAGATGTAACTATTTATATATTCCTGGAAGGTATCACAATATGATTATATCAGATTATATCATATTGTGTCTTGATATCTTCTTGTTTTGGCACTAAATGGATTCATTATGCTACTTTCATTTAAAGTGCATTCTTCTGTAATCACAAGAGAACAAGATTTTTCAATATTTTTTTCCAATTCATTAAGGAAGATATTTACATTTTACAGTGGATGATAAAAAACATTTGCTAGGATTCAGCAAGTGAACATTATTAAACAAGAAAATAAATTAACTATTTACTCAAAGATATAGCATAAAACTATTGTACTAGATTCTAATAAACACAAATGCAATTTCTATTAAAATCAGAAACAACATTTGAACATTCACTTTTACAATTATCTTTCACAATTGTTTTGGATGTTAGTGAATTAAATAGAAAATAAAATTACATAATTTATATGACTATTGGGAAAACTACCATTTATTTTTACTTATATATTCCATGTGCAAATAAAGTACAAATTTTGAATAAAATGGCCATAATGCTTGTGGTAATTATTAGTTAAGCATATTAATGCAAGAAAAGAAATATTTTGTTAGAATATCAACAAACCATTTATAAAATACATAGAAATTCATTTAACCTAAGCCAAAAATTTTATTGAGTAATATAGAATAGCTGTTTCTGAGACATCTATCATACATTCTTGAATATGAAAATCTATCAATGTTTATTCCCTTAAATTTATTCTATAAATAAGTAATTCCTCCTAAAAATCCTGAAGTTTTATTATAATGAGATTGTTTTATACCATATTTTTAGCTAAATTACATTACGAAGCTACTAAAATAAATCAGTGATATGTCATCATCCATTAAAAGATATGTAAAGCAAAGTCTATACATACATCCAAGGTGCGTGTGTGCGTTTTTGTATGGATAGATGGATAAAATTAAACACTGATATACATAGTTTTTTATTTCAGTGAAAATAAAAGAATGGATTTAATAAATGATTCTACCATTAGTACATTTGCATGATTAAGCTAGGTTGTGTGGCCTAGCAGTCTAAGTACATATGAATGATTAATATAACTTTCTTAGTATAATTGGTTAATATAATTTTAGACTTCTGATATTGAAAACATTAAAAGTTAAAATTATGAAACTATTATGACAATTTTAGAAAAAGGCATAACAGACCATATGTAGAACCTAGGAATCAAAATACTTTTGGTATCAGTGCTGAGAATAGAATCCAGGGCCTCAAAATGGTAGGCAAGTGCTTTACCACTCACTGGGTTACACTACCGGCTCAATGATATCTGTTTTAAAGTAACACATGAACCAAAAATTTTAAAGGAAAATGAAGGTAGATGGAATTATACAAAGAACTATTTGTTGAATTGGTTGTTAAACAAGGTTATGCACAAATATTAGAATGGGAAAAGCTTAAAACTTACCTTCTGCAAATTTATATTTAAAACATAAACAACCAAACAGAAAAATCAATGAAGTTTATTTGAATGAGCTCCTTATGAAAAATGAAACAAAATGATTAATAGATATGTGAAAGACATTCTTTCTCACTAATTGAAAAATACAAAATAAAGTAAATTGAGCACAATAAAGTATAATTCTTAATAACAAAACTGATGAGAAATTAAAAGTGCTAGAACAGTCAATTTTAGTGACTATGGGGAAAAAAGACTCTCCTCTAAGTGTAAAAATATGAATTGATAAGGTCTTTTGGGAAAATGCTATATATTGAAATTTTAAAAAATGTTCAGTCATTTAAAAAGAGCAGTGATCTAGAAATCAATCTTACAGAGATATTAACATGAATACACATGGAGAACTGCAAAATACAGCTCATGAAAAATGGTTTGGAACAACATAAAATACATTTCTAATATCCATTAACAGAAAACAGTTGAATAAACTATAATTAACCCATAATTTCAAGTATCATGTAGTCATTTGAATGAATTAAATCCATTCCAATAAATTTGGAGGGATTTTAACTTTAAGAAAAAACAGATGCAGAAATACATGTACAATGTTATTCAAACATTGTGCTACAAACAAGGTAAGTTGCTCATATCTGTGTATTAATAATTGTATTTACATAAAGAAAAAAATCAGGATATTAACCATCTTTATAGAATAAAATTACGTTGTCTACTTGTGCTGCATAGTAACCATACAACCTCAGTTGCTTGCAACTAAAGCATTTGTTGTAATGTTCTCTGGACATTAAGTTGACAAGGGTTCCTCTGACATAGGCTGCTTTGACTTGGTGGGTCTGAGTCAGTATCCAAGTGGCAGGGACTAGCCACAGGCTGTGGATCTGACTCAGGTCTGCACCTTGTATCTTATTCTGGAGACCAGGTTGAAGAGGCAGACTCTACTAGGGAAGCACTATTTATTACAAGAAGTAAAATTCCTTGAAAAATCACATTGAAGCCCCTACTCTTATTACATGCATTAACATCCTATTTGAAAAGAGTGAATTATGTGCCCATGCTCAAATTCACAGTGAAGGTTAAGTACAGTGTGCCCACTCTGATCCTCAGGATGTGTGTGTGTGTGTGTGTGTGTGTGTAATACAGCTACTAAGAAATAAAGAATTAAGATAAATAACTCCACATACAACATGTGAGATTACTTTTATATGGACATTGTATTTCTTAATATTCACTAAAAGGTAATTATGCTTAAACCTGGATGATATAATTAAAGGTGATTTTTATTAATCATAAAATTTTAACAACAAATATGCACATATTAAAAAATAAACACTTTGAAAACCAGATAACAGATGAAAAATATCAACTGTTTCTTTTTTCCAGCCCAATCAGTTAAATGGCCTATTCTTGGTTTGAAGAGACTAAATGAGAGACTTACTATATCCTCCTTCATTTAATCCTGAGGATCAGTGAGTACACTATTTATGGGGGTGAACACAAGTGGAAGATCCCCATCCAGCTGGGCAGAATGCTGCTGTTCTCTCTTTTACTGTGCAGCTTTTTGAACTTCTCCAGTTTCCTTAGTTATTAAAGTATAGACAGAGAAATTCAATGAACAGCAACTGAACAACAACAGCCACACTCTTCCATGGTTGTGAGAAGATCTGGAATTTGGTCCTTTTTATGCCCTTTTTAATGCAAAAAAGGTGGATTTCTTCCATTCTCTTAGACTTTTTCCTTCAATATACATATGCACACTTCTAGGGTCAGGCAGAGTCATCCATTCACGGGTACTTGTTCACTTGAATGGCCATTTTATGTGTGGTGAACTGAGTGCAGTCATAGAAGCCTTTGTAGCAGAAGCCCTCTACCACCAAATATGGAGGGACACCCTCCTCACTGAGTACAACCCACCTTCTTGGGCTGGAACCTCTTGAGTATTCTCTCTCTAATCTCCTTCATCTTGACACTATAAAGGACAGGGTTTATCAGTGGAGGAAGTAGGAAGTGGACATAGGAGAGAAGAGTATGGGCAGGCTGAGGGAGTGGCAGCTTGAGCCTGTTAATGAGTGCCAGGAGGATCATAGGTGTGTAGAAGAGGAGCACAGCAGAGAGGTGGGCAGCACAGGTTTGACCAGCCTTCCAGCAATCCTCGCTGGATCCCACACCTTGTAACACCCTGCCAATCAGGCCATAGGAGAAGAAAATAAGCAGAGGATCTAATGCCATGGCTGACAGGACCACAGAGAGGCTATAGACTGCTCCCCAGGCTCCTGGGCAAGCCAGATGGGCCACATCTGGGTGCAAGCAATAAGAATGTGTGAGGATCTGTGGGCGACAGTAGGACATGTGGGCCAGGAGGAATGGCAAGGGTATATGGAGGCCCAGGCATCGGAAAGCAATCGCCATGCCAATCTTTTTAATGGTGCCATTGGTGAGTAGTGCTGGATAGTGGAGAGGGCGGCAGATAGCCAGTGCCCGGTCCAAGGCCATGGCAAGCAAGACAGAGGACTCCATGACAGAAAAGACATGGATAAAGAATATCTGAAGGAGGCAGGCAGAGGCAGGGACAATATAAGCATCAGCAAGGGCCAGGCCCAGCAAGGTAGGCATCAGGGATGTGACCAAGCCAATGTCAGACACACTAAGTAGAAAGAGGAAGAAGTACATTGGACGATGCAGGGTGGGTTCCAGGGCGATGACACAGAGGATAGTACCGTTGCCCAGGGCAGAGAGAAGGTAGACAGCGATGAGAGGTATTGTCCACCAGGATGGTGCAGCTGACAGGCCTGGCATGCCCACGAGCAGGAAGGTAGGAGCCATTGATGTGCTGCTGTTGGGGATTACCTGGGTGAGCAGTGTGGACATAGTTCAGGGTCCACAATTTGAACTCTGAAACATAAAAATAGATGCACTTAATTTGGTGACATGTCTGCATGATGCCATCTACCACAGCCTGTTTCACCCCTCTCCTGCCCCACACTTACTCATGTGGATACACTCTCTCGCTGTGCACACACTTATTCTAATAGTCAATGAATACCCAGCCCTTGCCTTAGAACTTTCTCAGCTGTTTCTCTCCCAAAACTTTTCCATAGTCCTTTAACCCTGCCTCTCTGTTTCTTAATTAAACTCCCTCTCTTTTTGACAAGCATTGGAGGAGAGGGTCTACATTCCCATAGTGGCTTTTTTCTCCTTCTCTCAACCCCAAGAAATCTGTCTTATGTGCTGGCTTAACACAGTCACATTTAGCTTACTTTACCTGCTCTCATTAAGGTTATCAATTACCACTTCACTTCTAAAGGAAGAGGCACTCATTTTTCCTAAGCAATTTATTTCTCAGTGAGCTTTGTCTGCTATGAATCTCCTTTCTCTGTTTCTTTTTAAGTTTCCCCAGCAGAATTTAATCTCACAGTTGACCTTGCTGTGAACATAAAATTTATACATTGGTATTTTTGAGGGCTCTTTCTTGGCTCTCTTCCTTTTCCCTCAATGGTCTTATCTATTCTCATGACTTCAAGTAAATTCTGTAAGCTGATGAATCAAAAATATACTGGCATGCTTATATATCTTAAATTCAAATAATTTGACATCAATTTTAAAACTCCTTCTATTTTCCTCAGGAGAAAATTTGAGGAAAATTACAACAAAGGCATAGACAATGGTAGATATCTTGCTTAACAGGTCATTTAGGGGCATCAACACTGATCAAGTTCCCAAAATAAAAGCCTTGACATTAGTCTCATTACATATGTATTATCCAAATATTACTTATAATTTCAATAAGAAGGATTGGTCACACACTATAGTCATACCTACCTCCCTCTCCTAGCCCAGAAAATTTGGGAGTAAGATTCTGTACTAAATGACAATAAAAACTGGATGGTAGACTAAAGCAAAATACAAACATACTATGTTCTCAAGGGACATGATATAGATACACATTAATCTGAGACTTTTAAAAAAATTCTAAAGGTGCTTGTCCTAAAATATAAAGGTAAAAACTTAAAATACAATGTAAAGACTTTCAAACTGAAGAAGAAAAACAAATATAAGAAAGACCTTAGTCAATCTAAGAGAAGACAGTGAAAGAGGAATGAAAACCAGTTATTCATTTCTGGCATGACTGAGTGACAAATCCTCTCCTCCCCAAAGCAGCTTATAGCATCTATGAACTGACTGTCAATCACACCCATTTCAGCACTTTGCACTTTGCCCATCAAAGACATCAACCTATTTAATATAACTACTCAATATTAGGACATCACAGCCATGTTCCTGGCATTCAACTGAGAGTTACTCTAATCATCCACTGTCTCCAGCTCTCTCATCAGTGGTCAAAGGAAACCCCAGGGCTTTGCTCTAGCTGCCTGAAGTTAGGGCCTTCCTTGAGTTGGAGCACTGCCACTGCTAACTTGGTGGCAAGCAGGTAGTGGTGGCCAGCTACTTACTATCCTGAGGTTATGATTCTTTCTGTAGCAAGCCATAGGCAGGAGACTAGTTGGGGATTTATAGGGAGTACAGAAAAGAGTAAATATATGGGTAATATAAAGGACTCTATAAATATGTTAAATATAAATATGTTAAAAATTTATCTAAATTTCCTTGAAATAGATTATGAGGGGAGATGATTATAGCAATGCATTGTTTATATATATGTATATATATAAATTATATGTATACCTATTTACATATGTATATATACACACAGATGCATTCTTGCTTTTATTTTTAACATATGCCTCTTGACTGACAATGGGATTGTGTTTTAGTAAGTTCATTGTGAGTTGAAAATACCATTGGTGTTTAATACACCCAATGTGCTGAGTGAACATCATAGCTTAGTCTACCCTACCTTACCCATGGCTCTAAAAACTCATATTAGCTTACAACTGGGCACAGTCAACTAACAAAAAACCTATCTTATAATAAAGTATTAGATATGTCATGTAATTTATTGAATACTAAACTTGAAAAATGGAGTGGTTGTATGGTGATGCTTCTGCAACACTGTAAAGTTAAAAATCAGAATAGAAACATCATTAAATTGGAGACCTATGTGTATTTTATATATATATATATATATATATATATATATATGTGTGTGTGTGTGTGTGTGTGTGTGTGCGTGCATAAAACACAAGATTAT
>NW_026000174.1:16942775-16948776 GCF_001458135.2 Marmota marmota marmota
ATTATATATATATATATATATATATATATATATATATATACAAGATTTGTATTACTTTGGATAGATATTACTTTGGATCATATGGTAGTTTAATTTTTAAAATTTATATGCACCTGCATATTGTTGGAGATGAACAGCAAATTAATATTCTTTTCATGAACACAGGGAATGCTCTGTATGACATATTAAAGACTGTGGGAGAAAATAAGTCTCAATAGGTTTAAAAATATTTAAATTCTACCAAAGGGTAAAATGAAATTAAGTTAGAAATCCACAAAATCAAGAAATTTGAGCTTTAAACAACACTTCCAAACAACTAACAGATCAAAGTAAAGTTAATCAGAGAAATAAAAATCATTTTGAATCATATAAAAATTAAAACACAAATTTTCAAAATTATAATATACAGCTAGTACAGGGCTTTCAGGGAAATTTATGGCTTAAAAATACCCATATCAGAAATGAGGTTATCAAGTTATCAATCTGAACTTGTACCATAGTAGTTATAAAACATCAACAATCAAAACTTGAGATAAACAAATATTGGCATGGAAGTGAAGAAAAAGTAACATTTACACATTGTTGGTTGGAATGTAGATAAGCATAATTATAGTGTTTTAAGAAAACCATAAGCAGGTGCCTCTAAAATTATAAATAAAACTACCACATGATTCAACAATCCTATTTCCTTGTATCTTCCAAAAAAATGAAAACCATTATCTCAAAGAGATATCAATCTAAGTGTCTTTCAATGAACAAATGGATAATGAAAATATGAGTATTGTTCAGGCTTAAGAAAGAAGGAAATCCTGCTACTTGTGATAACAAGGATGAACTCAAAAGACATTAAACTAAGTGAAACAAGCCAGACAGAGAAAGATAGCACTACGTGAATTATATATGGGGGAGAGAGTGAAAAAGAGGGGAGAGAGAGATGATAGAGAAAGAGAGACAGAGGAAACAGAGAGGGAATTTTTCAGGAAGGGTTTCTCAAAAATCGAAGGGATGTCAAGAGTAGAAGAAGGGGATTGAGAGGAAGGGAAGAGGGGAGAATATTAGATTTATTGGGAAACAAAATCTACCAAATTTTGCTATGTTCATATATGAAAATACTTCAGTGAATCTGCTTATCTACAAAATTCTAAGCACCACAATAATAACAATGATGACAGTGATAATAATAGAAGGGAGATCTGTAGTGTGGAGCAAGTGGATGAGGAGGAGGGAAGAGAGGAGGGAAAAGGAAGTTCTGGGAATAAGATTGATAAAATTATGTTATGTGCATGTATGTATATGTCATAATGAATTCCACTATTATGTATAATTTAGTGCACCAATTTTTGAAAAAAGCCATGCTAATCTCACAGCATCCACCAATTCTGTAGTAATTATTAAACCTGTCAATCTACCTCACTAGAGCGTGGCTTCTCCCTGCAGCTTGAGGTTTCAAACTGTTTCTTTAAACTGTAATAAGATTTACATACAGAAAATTAAAAAAAAATTTCTCCTTTGGAAAAAAAATAGAAGACTTTGTAAATTCCAACTCAATTAAGCAGTATAATGTGATCTCAATTCTAAAGCTAAATAAAGACATCAAAAAGAAAACTATAAACATTTATTTGTCATAATAAATATGCAAATGCTTATCATAATATTATCAACATAAAATTCAGCAACATATAAAGGAAATTATTTACTGTGCTTAAGTGGATTTTATCCCAGAAATACAAGTATTGGTTTTACATTTTAAAATAAATTAATACAATACCCATCTTAAGAGAAAAAAATGACAAAATCCCTAAGGTCATCTCAATAGACACAAAAAAGCAAAATATTATTTTCAGTTCTTATAAACCACACTTTATATAAAAACTTTTCTAAAGCTAAAAATAAAAAGGAGCTTCTTCAGCCTGATAAAAGGCATCCATGAATAATCTAGGAAAATATCATATGTAACTATATAAAATTTGTTTCCTTCCTAAGATTTAGAGTTAAGAAAATATGCTCTTTCCACTTTGATTCCAAATTATACTGAAGAGTCCAGGTAATACATTTAAACAAGCAATTTAAGTTTCCAGTTTTGAAAGGTATATATGGTATTACTTCTAACTACAGATGACATGAATCTATATGTAGAAAATCCTAAGGAATCCATCAAAAAAGTTGATAAAACTCATCAATGAGTTTATTAAGGTTATAGGATACAAAATCAACCTATAAACATCAATAGTAATGAACAATCTAAAAGTAATATTAAGGAAATAATTGTATTAATAATAGCATTAAAATAAAAAAGGACAGGAAAATTTATAAAATAATACAAAATTCTTATTCTGAAACACACAATGGTAAGTTATTAAAGAAGTTTTAAATAAAGGCAGGAATATTTTTTATTTACAGATTGGAAGTCTCAATACAGTTAAAATATTAATTACCCTAAAATGGATCTTTACTCATAAAAATTCCTCACAAAGGGCCACCAGGCCTTTTTGTAGGATTTGATGAGTTTATCCTGAAATTTGTATAAAAATATAAGATATTTATCATATCAGGCAAAATAGTTATTCAAAACTAAACATGATAAATTCAAACCATAAATTAAGATATCAGTAATCATGGCAATGTCAAATTAAAACAAATAATATGAAAACGGATATCATATATATTGTTGAAAGATAAAGGGCAGAAAGGAATAGACAATCCCAGAATAGAAAATATTAGTAATTTTCATTACTAGCAAAAGATTAGATTTGGGAATATAAAAAGAATTACAAATAAATGAGAAAAGACTGAAAACCTAATATAAAATCTGGCCATATATGAACAGTGAGTGATTTATACAAGGATAAATACAAATGCTAACAAATGTATAATAAAATCAACCTCAATGGTCACTGACAAGATATGTATTAAAAATGATAAAATCCTCTTTTACATGTTATATGGGAAAAATAAAGAATTTGATAAAACTAGTGGTAGGAATGGTTATTAAGACTACTTTGAATCAGAGCTGTCAAACTGTGTAGACTTTCTGAGAGTAACGTGGCAGACCCTAATGAAATAAATGCATTTGATTTGGCAATTTTAGCTTCTCAGATATCAACCAAAAAACTCTCACATGCGTAAAGAGGCATAGGAAAAACTGTGGTTTTCAAGAGGAATAGAGTTGTTATTCATAGGGGGACAATTCATTCATCAGGGAAATGGTCATGGTGCATCATAGTTTCAATGATTAATAATAAAGAGAAATTGCTAAGTCTAAAAAAGTTTTAAAATTATTTATTCCTTATGGCATGTTGTAAGTTTTTCAAGCCTCCCAAATTTTGCCATTATCTCCCAGATAACATTTTATGGAACTGCTTAGAGATGGTCCCAGAAGAACACATATTAAATTGATCTGATCAAATTAGTAATGAACAATATTGAATCTTGTACAGATTCTAAGAAGTCTTTAGCCTCAATCCTCATACCTTACTTTCTCTTAGTAAGATGAGTTATTATATAAAAAGTCATTATTAATTATTTAGAGAGCTCTACTGTTGTTACTCAAAATTTTCACCTGCATCTAACTTTATTCATCAACAGTGTGGTGGTCTTTGCTGAGACTTTCATTTGCATTATCCCAGTCCCTGCTGCCAATCCTTTTGCCTTCTAATCCTTCCTTTGTATCCATTCCTGTATGATTGAGTGCTATTTCTCATTAACAATCTGATACCATGGCTGTAGCATCTTTCTTAAAACTCTCTGATAAACAACAACAACAAATGCTCTAATTTTTTACTGCTTTTCTCCTATCATGAACTCAAGTCATCTTTCCACATTTGCTTCCAAAGTAGCTGGGGCTACAGATATGTGCCCCCAGCTTAAAGGCCACATCTTGATTAGTTACAGAAACATTCTCACCCCCTGGGCCTAGATACCCATCACTTCTTAACTCCTGTCTGTTGTATTTTTATCCAGGTACCTGAGCCTTCCTGAACTACTTGGTTTCCTCAGATGTCATTGGTTTTTATACTTTCAAATATTATATTTTACAAGAGGAATTTCCTCCCTCTCTGAATCCTTACATCTCACAGGCATCACAATTTTCAACTCAGACATTGCTCCTCTTTTTCCTAAATCCCCTGCTGACCAGCTTTGCTGAAACATACATCGGGGTTGGGTCTTTACCCTGTGCTGTCACACGAGGGTACAGTGTGTGTTTTTTTTCTCTGTCTTCCTCAATTATTAGTATTTCTTTGCCTTTCTCCTCAATGAATTGCACCTTCCCAAATGAATGTTTATTTACTCATTGCTATGAATCCTGTTCCTGGTATACTTTAAACCTCAAATAAAATAAATTTCATAAACCTTTAATATGTCAATATGACACTGTTTCTCTAAATTTTTTTTCTGGATTTGGTCACTTTTTCTGAACTATGCATTCAGCTTCTTATTCCTTCCTCAAAACGTCCCTATCTGCCCCTCATCTACACCTCATATATCTTTCTCCAAAATGCCAATCTTTCCTTTAGTGTAGTCCTTTCTCCCTGACATATCTAGTTCCCCCTCCATTCTCTTGGCTCTTGGAATCTCTGACACTCTGTGTAAAGTACACTCTAGATGTAGCTCTGAGTGACTGGGCTTACATTTAGGAAAATTAAGGCCCTGATGCAAAACACACATTTCACAGAACACTCTTCTTGTTAAAAAACATGTCAGATTGTGAGTGTGCTTGATATAAGGTAAATTAAAAAGGAGGTTTGGGGCAGCTGTCCGTCATTAATAATCTATGAGGTTTAGATGGGACTATTTAAGTCACTGCATGAGAACTTTTACATTAGACAGGTTCACCCCTTCCCAGAATTTCAAAAGTCCTCCATAGACACCTAATTAGCATAAAAGATAAACATTTACACAGAAATATATATTTAGATTTAGTAATCACTGTGCATATAAAACTGACATATGCACAAGTACTCATATCAAACATTTTATATACACTTAACAAAATTCATATACAGAAACATACACATACATACACACATGTAAAAATGTTTATATTCATAGAAATATTTTAAGGCAAATGTATATCAAATTAAAATAAAAATGTACATTTCTATTCGTATCACAAAGTTATAAAAACGACAGACACATGCTCATTCTTTAAAACAAATGCACTTTTGAAATGTATGTATTCATGTAATCACATAAAAAGGCAGTGGAAACCAAAGCACCTGTACATAAAGCACTTGTGTACTTTATTATCAAACACATATACACACTCATATGTCTATAAATCCTGAATAATAATGTTCTTACTCAATCTCTTGCTGCCTTGAACAATTACAAACAGGTAAATACAAAGACTCAATTTTTACACAAACACCTATGCAGACATTTAGTAACTCTTACCTTCTCACACACATATATTTTCAAGAGTTCATAAACATCCCTTCAATATGCAACATCCATACATGCATAATTTATACATGTAAATGCAAAATTAATAAACATTCCTTGTGATAATATTTCATATCACAAATTAATAGGTCATTCTTATTTTCCTTTCAATATATGGTAGATTCCTAGTAAATGTCCAACTGAAATCTTATTTTTATAAATTTATTTTTGTGGATTTGAAATTGAAGTTAAAGTCATCACTGCCAACATTTACAAATTACTGAAAACATTTTTTTTTTAATTTTTTATTGTGGGTTGTTCAAAACCTTACAAATTTCTTGGCATATCATATTTGACACTTTGATTCAAGTGGGTTATGAACTCCCACCTTCACCCCATACACAGATTGCAGAATCACATCAGTTACACATCCATTGATTTACAAATTGCCATCCTAGTGTCTGTTGTGCTCCGCTGCCTTTCCCATCCTCCACCCTCCCCCCTCCCCACCTCTCCCCTCCCCTCCCCTCCTCTCTCTCTACCTCCTCCACTGTATAACCCTGAGGGTCTCCTTCTATTACCATGCAATTTCCCTTCTCTCTCCCTTTCCCTCCCACCT
>NW_026000174.1:16951345-16977557 GCF_001458135.2 Marmota marmota marmota
CTGGGCCTGCTCCGGGCGCTGGCAGCGGCCCGGCTTCTCCCCTCTGGCTCAACGACAAATTGAGGAGACTCGGGTGTCTGTGCCTCACCCCCCCTACCAGGAGACCAACTGCTTATGTCACCGCTGGAATTGATGAAGTTCTCTCCTCTGCCGCTTTCTGCTGACATCAGATCTCTGCCATGTTGGTGTCCTATGCGAATGGCAGCATTTCGTTCCTCTTGCCGGGCAACCAAAGCAACGGGTGAGTCCTGACCGGCCGTCAGCAGGACCCGTACGGAGAAGCAGTTTCCGCGGGCTCCTAGCCCCGGTCTAGGGAAGTTCCGGGAGCCGGAACTCGGCCGCTCCGTGCTCGGTGTAAGCTCCTATAAGTGTAAGCTCCAAGAAGCAGTCCCCGCGGGCTCAGTTCCGGGAGCCGGAATTCGGCTGCTTAGTGCTTGTTGTATGCTCTGATAGGAGCAGGGTCCAAGAAACAGCCTCCGCAGGCTCCGCGGGACGGTTCCGGGAGCCGGAACTCGGCCGCCCCGCGCTCGGTGTTCGCTCCGATGAAAACATTTTTTGATAGAAAAAAAGTGTTATACATTATCAGAGTAGTTTACTGCAATCTGAAATACATGCTGAGACTAATAAATGGTTGGAGTATAGAGTATTTAGTTATAAGGGAACTTGATTTTGGTGTAATGGAGTGAACTTTGCAGCTACTTGAGGATGGCAGATGTTAGAGGAAAATTTGCTCACTATAATTTGTGTCTAGATCTAGTCTTTGCTATTAGTCTCTTCATCAAAATTCTCTTCAGTATTTAGATGGACATTGAAGAGCATGGGTCAGACAGCGTCTTTGGTTGCAGATATATGCTGCAGGATTTGAATGGCTTAAGAAGTGGACAATGTGATAGAATCTATAGCATCAGTTCCCTGGAAGTTGAACCATTAGAGATTGACCAGAGTAGGAAACAATGGGTGAGAGAGTGGGCTTATCTCCAAGGCAATGATTGCCTCTCCATGTCCTGCAGAACCCCCACTTGTCTTCATATTAACTCTGAATGTACTAAGAGAGACAATTGCAGTGCTATTCATCAAGCAGTCCACTAGAGACAGGTGGTATATCACATAAATTACTTAACAATAAGATATCAAATCAAATACATCATGAAATATGGATACAACAAAGTACCTATGCATAGAGCAAGCACAGCTTTCACCACCACCACCAACAGAGGAAGCACAGCATCTGAGGTTGAGCAATAACACTACCTAGGGAACAAATGACTAGCTAAGTTATAGGTCTTAAATGTTCTTAGCTTCCAATCTTTGTGGGTGGTTGGAATACAAGACAATAGTTAGGGTGGATCTCCCTATTACTTCTCGTATTATATCTTCACTGGGGATGTCCATGGGATTCAGGTTTACTCTGAAAAACCTGGGACAAGGACCTCAGCAGATTATCATTGGGGCAGGAAGGCAAAACAATCAGCTCAGATTTAGGGATAGAAAATAGCACCACTGAATTTTCAAGGTTCCTAAAATCACCATCCAGGACTTTGTCCATAGTAAGTTTTTGAGACAGCTCTCAGTCAAAAGTTTGTCCATCTAAATCTGCTCTAAAAGACTTTCTATTTCTAAAGAATGTTATTCAATTTTAGAGCCATTTATCTCTTTGTCTAGAGGCCTTCACCTAATTCGAAATACTCCATGATGCTTCAGAGCTCTGACCTTTATACACACACACACACACACACAACTATAGCTGCTTTCTCCCTATTTTCCATTTCATGACCCAATTTTACCTTCCCAGAACTTATGCCACCAGATCTATTGGACATTCTCACCTATTGCTCCCCTCCAGATGAATAACCCACCCCTCTTTCTTCCATCTCTATGTACAACCTTCAGGCATCTTTATAGCAGAAACCAACACACTATTGTAACCCTTTTCAGGCCTTGCTATTACATCATGAGCTATCTGAACATAGAGACTAACTTTTATGTTTTTCATTTTTATACAAACAGCCTCTACCCATTACACCTGATATAAATTTGTTGAATTCCATGAGTTGTCCCAAAGAAATACGCTTATACACATATTCCTCTCATTGCCCATAGTTCTATATCTTCCACTAAGGGCTCCATACTTTTCTTTCCATCTGCCCCAGCCTAATTTCTTAGCCCCAGTCTCCTTTTTAATTCTTCAAAAACCAAAGTAACTTTCTGAGAAGGATTTTTTCCCTGTCTCCTTCCTGTCCTTCTTGGCTTTAAAAAGAGGCATTTTCACTCCTCTCTCACCTTCTTTTCTCTCTTCCTTTGTCATCTCCCCACTTCTATGCCTCTCCCCATTAGTTGCTCACTCTCACCCTATCTCATTCTTCTTTCCCATGTGGGTTTCTCCCTTTTGCAGTTCACTCACCACACATAGTTTCTCTCAGCGACCCTCATACATTGTAGTGTTTATGTCACTGTTTCTGTACCGTACCTGGGGGTTTGGAGATGGGATGTGGGGTACAGGAAAGGAGAGCACAGGTGTTTATCCTCTCTTTGCCAGAGCCCCATGGGGGAGCCAAGGTGAGAATGTGGTTAGTTAAGAGCCTGCTATTCTGCCCAGCAGAAGGACCATGATGACCTTTAAAACTGCTGCAGAAATGGAAGAATCCCTCCATCACTACCATCCAGTCCTGCTCTCACAGCCCATGAAGCAGGTCCCCCACCATCTCACACTAGTTTGGCACTCATAAACCCTAATGCCCTGTCTTCTCCTGACCTATCTGCCCTTTGGTCATTATCAAAACTGCTTTCTGTTCTTCTTTTTGTTTTTTCAGACAGTGGCTAATGAGCTGCAGAGAGTGCCTTGGGCTCAGTCCTCAGGGACATCTTTTGGTTTTGCAGCTTCTGGTTTTAACTAATTGCCATTAGCTCAGTGTGGTACCACATGGTGTTAATAACACCAAGGTCACAGGCTCTATCTCTGTCAGGATCACTTATTCACTTTGCTTTGTAACTTCAGGCTCAGGTCATAATCAAGTTCAAGACCCCTTGGGCTATAGAGTGATTTCTTAAACCTTTTTATGGTCTGATCGCCTTCTCTGGCCATGTGCACACTGTTTCATAGAAAGTTAGATCTCTCTAAAATATATCAGCAAGTTTGCCTTGGTCTCCTCTCTCCTCTGGCCCATTTATTTTGACTCAATTTTATTTCTTCTCTCTGTCCTCTGCCGTTTCTTATTTTTCCTATCATCTCTTGTTCTTAATAGATGCCCTGGATCATGTATCCTAGTTTGTGGTTTTCTGTCACACTCTGGGCATGATCCCTCAAATCCCTGTAAACAGCTTGGGCACTACTGCTCCTCCCTCCCTCTGACCTTCCAGGGATGCTTTTGTTCCTGTAATCCCTGCAACAGGCCTGGGTAACCAGATCCCATATTTCAGGTTTATCTTGGCTGGTCCCTGTCACTCCTATATTCCCTTTCAGGAGATGGTGCCTTAATCTTTCTATCCCCAGGGTACAGTCAAACATCCCTGGGATTCAGGTTACTGCATCCCTCCTCCCATTTTTTTTCCAGACCACTTCAGCTGGTATGATCCGTTGGGCCTGGATCAAACATGCCAACTGTAGTTTAACTCCATGGTAAATGGAGCAGGGGGTATTAATTTAATTAATTAAATTGGCTTTAGCTCCTCAGAACCTGCACAGCTTTTATCCAGTTCCTGACTTAGGATCCTCCTTCAATTAAATGTACTTTTTCCTATCTGTTCAGGGCCCTGCGATACAAGGCTGTCTTTCCTTTTCAGGGCCTTTTGTTTATCTGCAGACTGATATCCTTGATATTGAGGCAGTAATTTATTAACACGACAAGTTAATCTGCCCTAATAGTTTAGAGGGTGGCTCAGAATGAAACTATCCCTAGGTCCTTCTTTTTCTCTTTTTCTTAGAAGGACATGTCTATCTTTTTATATTACCTTAAGAGCCCACCATATGGTGCTGTGGCATTCAGATCTAGCCGAATCTGGGTGATGATCCTCTCTTTCCTACTTTCTCTCTATGAGGATGTGGATCAGCTACTTCACCTTTCTGATCTTCATTTTTCTCATCAGTAAAACAGGTGTAGTAATAATGTTAGTGCTATACTCAGCATAAAACATAACTCCCATTTCTTACAGTATTTCCACATCAATCTCTGTTCCTTTCTTTGCTCTCTGAATTGGCTCTCACTCAACAGATGGTTTAAGCACCTGATATATGTCAGGTATTTTTCAAGGACATGGTAGTAAACAAGGGATGTGAGATTCTTTTTGGATTTCACATTCCAGTAGGGAGTGACAGAAAATAAACGAGTAAACTAGTCATGACAATTCCAGTTGACTCTTTATAGGGCATATGAAACAATCAAAAAACAATCGTAAATGGAGAGCAGCTGAATTCTATACAAAGGGTAACATGTTGGAAGAGGTGATATTTAAGCAGAGACCTAAATGCTGAGAACAGACCATCCATGTGGAGATATGGAGGAAAAGAGTTTCAGCCAATGTGAAGGCAGCAAGGCAATGAGTTTGGTGTTTCTGAGGAGCCAGAAAGTGTCTTGGACTAAAGGGAAAAAGGAAAACAATTACATGAGCACTGAAGATATTTACTGGGCTTTGCCAGATAGTGTCATCAGACATGGTTAGGAATTTGTATTTTAAGTACATGAAAATATAATAGGGGTATTTTTAAAGCAGAGGAGTGTGAGGATGTGGTTCATGATTTTAAAAAATGTATTTCCACTGCCACATAGAGTAAGGGTGGACTTTGGCAGACAGAAGCAGAAAGACTATTTAGAATAAACCATCCAAAACAATTAAAAATGGAGGAAAAGTGACTCATTATGTCTCCAAACCAACATGTTTCTGCACTACCATCCGTCTCTGGCAGGTAAAAATTATAAAGTTATTGTTACATCTCCTGACTATTTGCTGAGTATTTAGCAAGTTAGGTTGGGTCTCCATGGTACTACTAACCCTGCAACTTGTTCTTCTACCTTGTTTTCCACACATCATTTGTGCTATATTAACCTTGTTTTGTCTCCAGTTCTCCATTTCCTCCTCTTTTTGTACAGAATATATCTGATCATTTAATTTTCTCTCACAGGATTTTTCCATTGTTCACTCTTTGCCCCTTGGTCAATTTCACATTCCTAAGGCATTCAAGACTCTTGATGCTCAGTTTTAGGGTTTTCCACTCTTCCTTAACCCAGCTGCTGCCAAAAGCTTGGTCCTTGTCCCTGATGTCAATCCAGTAACAAGGACATGGTTTTTTGAAACAAAGAAAAAAAAAAAGGTTTATTGCTTTCCTAGCAAATGGAAAACATAGGGGACTCCTGTCCCAAAAGCTGTGATTCTGCCGATCAGCAGGAACAGGGGACTTTTTAAAGAGGTGACTCAAAGGCTGCATTCCACATATTCTCTGTCTGGAGTTGTAATTCAGATGTTAATTTGGGAGACTTCTGAGATCTTCTGGTTACTTTATTCCTATGGTGGATGTGTACTCAGGGACAGATAACTCTACCTAGGATGGGGAAGAAAGGTAATCCTATTTCCCGTGAGATTAGGGATGGGGAGAGATTAGGGAGGAGCAGGGAACCAGGAAGAGAAAGAAATAGGCCTGTTTAAAAAATAAATTGCCGTGGCAGAGAAGCAAAGGCTATCTTCAAAGCATAAAGTGAGCCAGTGTTAAATCATGAGCCACAAATAAACTTTTCCTCCTCTGATTGTTCTCCTCAGGTCTTTTTGGTACAGTGACGAAAAGCTGACTAAAACACAATCCTAACAAATCTAATTTCTCTACCTACTTACTAATGGCTATATTTTTTTCTAGCATTTGTTTTTTTGTTAATTGATGTGAAGAGATATTGTAGTTTGATGACTTGCATTTCTCTGATGATTTGTGATGTTGAACATCTTTTCATATTGTTGTTGGCCATTTATTTGAAGCACATTTATTCAAGTACTTTGTCCCCCCACCCCCATCCATTTTTGTGGTGGGTGCTAGGAGTTGAACTCAGGGCCTCACACATTCTAAGAAAGCACTGTACAATTGAGCTTCAACCCTTACCTTATTTTGCCCATTTTAAAATCAGATTACTAGATTTTCTCATTGTTGAGTTGTAAGTGTTCTTAATGTATCCTGGATATTAATCTCTTATCAGATACATAATGTGCAAATGTTTCTCCCAGTCTTTTTGACTCTGTTATTTGTGTTTTTTGATGCACAAAGTTTTAAAGTTTGAACTAGTCCTGTTTGTCTATTTTTGCATCTCTTTGTTATTTTTGTATCATATCAAAGGAGATCTTTGACAAATCTAATGTCAGAAGCTTTCTCCTGTGTTTTCTTCAAGCAGATTTAGATTTTTAGGTCTTACATATTGTTAGGTAATTCATTTTAAGTTAATTTTTATGATGTATAGGATAAATATTCCCTTTAAATTTTTGCATTTTGATACTCAGCTTCCTCACAACTATTTATTGAAAATACTGTCATCTCCCCATTGAGTGACCTTGGCATCCTTTCAAAGGTCATTTGACCATGTGTATAGGGTTTATTTCTGGCTCATGGTTCTATTCTTCTGGTCTATTTGTCTTTTAACTCGTACTACACTCTTTGATTACTGTAGTTTTGTAATTCAGGAAGTGTAAATCCTTCTGTTATGCCAGATTCATGGGACCCCAATATACCTCCAGGAGCCGAATCCAATGCAAGCACACAAGAGTTTTTATTGCAAGCTCAAGCCTGGACTCACAACCATTCCAGATGCAGCTGTCCCAGGGAGTGAGTCCTGGTCCTTTGTTCAGTGAGATTTTATAGGTTTTGGGGGGATACTCTATGCGTCACAACATCACACAGCAAATCATTCCATACCGAGGGAAAATCAAACAACAACTCTTAATATTGATTAGCATATTCACTGGCAGGAACAAGTTGAGTAGGGGTGATTGGCTAGTACAATAGCAGGGTTCCTTTGAACTGATTGGTTTAGGCCACGAGGGGTGTACGCACTAAACGTGGTTTCCCAATATGTTATCAACCACAATAAACTACTTGGGGTCATCTGGCATTCCAGGTATTTTCCCTGTCTCATGCTGATTGGTGGTTGCTAGGGGGGTTGCTATGGGTCCTCACCTAGCCTAACTGAGTCAGGGACACCTGGCGCCTCAGACCTCTCCTGTTATTTACAGACAAACAACTCAGCAGGGTGGGTATGTGCTTAGGAGTGCTCTGTGGGTTTTTCCAAGGATAAGGGTCACGCCCCCTTACTTAGGACAGGCCTTGAGGTAGAAGCATTTTTAAAAATGGAGTCACATTAGTATCTCACTTCAACTTTCTTTTTTCTTTTTCTTCCAAAATCAATTTTGCTCTCCAAGATCCTTTGGGATTTATAGGAATGTTAGGGGAATATTTTCATTTCAGTGATGTATATCATTGGGATTTTCATAGAATTTCATTGCACCTGTAGATTGCTTTGTGTCATGTGAACATTTAAACAATATTACATCTTTTAATCCATAGATATCATGTCTTATTATTTATGTGTGTTCTCTTCAATTTCTTTCAGCAATATTTTGTAGTTTTCAGTGTATAAATATTCTCCCTCCTTGAGTAGCTTGTAAAATATTTTATTTTCTGTGATGCTATGTTAAGTGGAAACACATCTGGGTTTTGTGCATTTATTTTGTATCTTGCAGCTTTGCTGAATTCATTTATTAATTCTAGGAGGTGTGTGTGTGTGTGTGTGTGTGCGTGCGTGCATGCGTGTAATGTTTTAGGCTTTCTATATACAAAATCATATCCTCTGTGACCAGAGATAATTTTATTTTCTTCTTTCCAATGTGGATTTTCTTTTTTTTTTTTTTTTAATTTCTTTTCATTGCCGAAGAGCTTTGGCTAGGACTCTAATACTACGTTGGATAAGAAGTGGTGACTGTGGCATTTTAGCAAATGGTCTTTATTATGTTGAGGTAGTTTCCTACTTTTCCTAGTTTGTTGAATGTTTTTTTCATTAACAGACATTGAATCATGTAAAATGCTTTTGTTGCATCAGTGGTTTTGTCCTTCATTCCTCTAATATGGTGTATCACATTGACCCATATTCATATGTTAATTCATCCTTGCATTCCAGATATAAATCCCCTGTGGTCTTGGTGTATAGTCTTTTCAATGTGCTGCTATATTTATTGTTAGTATTTGCTGAGAAATTTTGCATAAAGATTCATTAGATATATTGGTGTATAGTTTTTTGGTAATGTCTGTTGGCATTGGGGTAAAGGTGGCTTCACAAAGAAGCTTGAAAGTGTTCCCTCCACTTCAGTTTTTAAAAAGAGTTTTAGAGGATTTGTGCCTCTATTTTTACACTTTTGAACAACTTAACTAATTAAGGCATCATGTCTGGATAATTTGCTACCCTGACTCAATGATCTCTAATAACCTATCTTAAGACTTTGTTGATTATTTTCTCTGCCTAGCAAAGTCTGCTGTTAAGCCCCTCTAGTGAATTGTTCAATTCACTTACTTTATTTTTCAGTTGCACAATTTCCATCTTGATCTTCTTTAAAATGTATCTTACTTCCATGTTGATGTTCCTCTTCTGTTCATGCAGGATGTACCTGATTTTAGTTAGATTTTTTTTTTTTTTTTTTGTGTGTGTGTTGTCTTTTATTTCAGTGAGCATCTTTATGGTATTTAAAAAAATTTTTTTTTGTTAGTCAGCTCATAAATCTGCATTTTTTTAGGGTTAGTTTCTGGTTTTATTTTAGCCCTTTGACCTGTTTCAACATTTATATGTCTTGTAATTTTTGGTAGGATCTGAACATTTGAAACCAACAACAACAACAACAACAAAAACTTACTCTCTTGTTTTTTGTATAATGGCTTCCTGTAGGAAAAGACCCTCATGGAACAGCCAAGCTAGAGATTCTAGGATCTCTCAAGTCTTTTCTGACCTTTTGGTCCCTCTGGTGTCTGCTTAGGGGACTGCAGCTGTACCTTGTCTTTCAGCAGCTTTCAAACTCTATTTCAAATCATATCCTCTGTGACCAGAGATAATTTTATTGTGCATAATTTGTCTGTGCACAAGTGAAACAAACCAGTCCTTTGAGAAGTTCTCAGACAAGCAAAAACCCTGAAATTATGGTTAATTTCTTTGTTTTTATCCCAAAGGAGGAGGAGCCTAAGGATGGGAAGCTTCCTCTTGTTTTAAAGATACTTCCTTGGGTAGGTAGAAGAACACAAACAGAAATGTCATGAATTTTCTTAACTTTTTGCTGGAATGACTTCTTGGTTTTATGCTGGCCTGGGTACTGTAGTTACTCAGCTGACACCTAGCATTCTCACAGCAATGTTATCACCTGTGTGTTGTGCTAACTTGTGACTATGGAAGGAGAACTTGGAGCTTCATCATCTGTCTCTTATTGACATCATCTTCTTCATGAGGTCATTATTTATTATCATTATTTTTTCTGTATACATTTCTGTATTTACCAATATATCTAGACAATGCCTTTAATAAAGTATTTTCTCAGTTACTATTTAATTTATCTATAAATAATTGATGACAGAGATGTCCCAGGAAGCTGAATCTGGCAGCTGTGAGTAAACTGGACCATCAGGGCAGAGACTAGCAACATAGAAATAGTCAGAAGTCCAGCTCAGCTGGGCAGGAGGTAATGAGTGCCTAGTCTTGGGCTATTGGAGTGTAAGTATAAACGAGTAGGTAGATGTTCAAGAAGCATTTTAAAGAGGAGTGGCATCAGGGCACGGCACAGTGCATGTGAGTTTCTGCTGGTGCTGTTGTAACCTACTAGCCCATATACACATGTCTGCTGCCTATTTCCGTAACAGTTTTGCCTGTTATTCAAGATCAGCAACTGTCCATTTTCTTTCTCTCGCTCGCTCTCTCCATTCTCTCCCCCTGTCCCACAACATGGATTCTATCCATGTAAAACTAATGACCTCATGTTATTTCAAGTAAGTGCAATTTACATGTGGATTTGTGCCTTTGTAAACATAGTAACTCTCTGATAAAGCCCATATCAACTTATAATCGAATTCTTTACAACTACCAAACGTTCAATTTGTACTTTTTCTGACAAGCTTCTAATTTCTACATAAGATCTTATAGTATTCTCATTTTGTGAATACCTGTGACCCATATTTGAACACATTTATAGGGTAAATGATTTCTCTGAGAGTCTCAATTATGTACTTTGCCTCCTTAATGGCTAAGTTCACTCTTCTCATTATTCCCTAATTCAAGAATGGGTACAGGGACATAAGGATATGTTTTATACACGTGTTGAATGGAACTCTGAGGTCAAGTAAACTTTTTGTCTCAGACCTGAAAAACCTATACAAGTAATTTGATATTTCCTGTATTTCATGAAGTCAGTGGTTTAGTTAGCTTTTTTTTCAAGAAGGAAAAAGTTTATTTGGCACTCATTATTTCAGAGATCTCAGTCCATAGATGGCTAACTCCATTGCTCTGGGCATGAGATGAGGCCAGACAACATAGTGGAAGAGTGTGGTAGAGGAAGACAGCTCAGGACATGGCAAAACAAACAAACAAACAAAACAAACAAACAAACAAAAAACAAAGGCACACCCTCAGTGACCTATCTCCTCCAGCCATACCATACCTGCCTTCAGTTACCAACTTCTATCAGTGGATTAATCCACTGATTAAGTCCCAACTTATTAGTCTACACAGATTCAATTATGGTTTTCATAATCTAACCATTTCACCTCTGCATTTCTTGCATTGTCACACATGAGGTTTTGGTGGACATCACATTTCTAAACCATAACAGTCAAAAATCTATCTTTTCTCCCAGGTCCTATATTCCATTTCTAGATTCTTGAAAATAAATTCTCTTCTGTGTCTTACTGCCCAAACTACATCTACATCATTGTACTCAATGCCTTTCCTAAACAACACCAAGTGCTCAAATATACTAATATAAAAAGTAGTGATTATTAGACTGCAGAGTAGCAGACTCCATGTTCAAATTTAGCAACCACATCAGGTCATACCCTACCCCTGGTAGTTTAAATTACACCTGTTTTTCTGCTTCCATTAATTTATTCCTTAAATAAACATGTACTTCCTCCACATATCTGCACTGACTCTGATAACATTCAGAGATTCTCTCCGGAGTCCATAATGGAATAATGGAGTGGTAATAATCATGAAAACAAACTATTGAAAAGGATGTGCTACAGTGCTACAGTGGAAGGGGCAGAGTCTATATTGTTAAGAATGTCTTTCCTCTTCTAGTCAAGGAGAGAAGATCATGGTTGTTTTATGTACACCCTCTCCTGCTATCGGCCTGTAAGTGAGGGAGAGTGAAGACATCCCTTCCCACCCCATTCTTTACTACACTTTCTCACATCCATACAGCAGAGTGAAGTGGTGGAGTAGGGTAGAGTGGGGTATCACTGTCTAGCATTGCCTGCTCAAATCTCCACACCCACATTTCAACCGAGCCTAAGAAGAGGGAATTTACTTAAATTCTGGAAAGGAAAGGATGGAGATGGATGTATTTCGATAAGTAGCTTTGGGTGGGGGATTGAGAGAAATCAGATCAAATCACAAAATTTTTGAATGAGTAGGAAAAGATTTTTGAATAGGAAGTGATGGGTGAAAAGATTCAGTTGAGGAGGGAGTTCAATATGTGGTAAATTTTTGAAATTGCTTTTGAGATGAGATAATTAAATATATATAAAGAAGGTCTTTTCTTTTCTTTATTTCTTTTTTTAATTGCTGTGACAAAAAGACCTGACAACAACAATTTTCAAGAAGGAAAAGTTTATTTGGCTCTCACGATTTCAGAGGTCTCAGTCCGTGGATGGCTGACTCCATTGCTCTGGATGTGAGATGAGGCTGGATAACATGGTGGAAGGGTGTGGTAGAGGAAAGTAGCTCAGGGCTTGGCAAACAAACAAACAAACAAACAAACAAACAAAAAAAACAAAAACAAAAACAAAGAGAGCTCTGCTCACTGGGGATAAAATATAAACCCCAAAGGCATACCCCCAGTGACTTATCTCCTCCAGCCATACCCTACCTGCCTTCAGTTACCAACTAGTTAATTCCTATCAGTGGATTAATCCAAGTATGATTAAAATAATTAATAAAATATAAATTCCCTAAATTTGTAGGGCCATAAAATCTGGTCTAATACATATCCTTTTCAGCTTTCAAGAGGTTCAAATTTAAAAAGAGGCATGGTAAACTTTGCTCAGTTTTATACTCAAGTTGATATTGTATGACAAAGTTAAAAGAGATTATAATCCATATTAGATCATAAATGATGAACTTAGATAAGTGATAAGACAATTTGGTTGAACAATTAGAAGAAAACTATAAGGATTTAATCAATATCTTATGTGTCCATATAGAAGAAAAATATGAATAATAGTATGACTGAGCTGCAAGATGATATATGAATTTATAAGCAGTAGAAAACAAAGAGGTAGGGTATGCAATGTGTTAATTAATTACTATGCAAATTAATACGTTCATTAGTTCAAATCTGCTGAAGGAGTGATTATGTGATGCGAATTAGAACTTTATGGTATTGAAAGAACAGTCTGCAACAATTTGCAGTCCCACTAGCAATTTATGAGTGAACCTTTTCCCCCACATTCTTGCCAACATTTATTGTTACTGGTATTCTTTATAATAGCTTTTCTGACTGGAATGAGATGGAATCTCAGTGTAATTTTAATTTGCATTTCTCTAATTGCTAAAGATGTTGAACATTTTTCATATATTTTTTGACCATTCACATATCTTCTTATATGAAGTGTTTGTTCAATTCCTTTGCACATTTATTGATTGGGTTATTTGTTATTTTGCTGTTAAGTTTTTTGAGTCCTGTGTATATCCTGGAGATTAATGCTTTATTTGAGGTGCAGGAGAAGATCATTCTAAGTGAAATAAGCCAGTCCCAAAAAACCAAAGGCTGAATGTTCTCTGTGATATGTAGATGCTAACCCACAAAAAAGTAGAGATAGAGAGGGAAAGAGTGAAAGTCTATTGGGTTAGACAAAGGAGGATGAAGGGAAAGGAAAAGGGAGGGGAATAATAAAGACAGTAGAATTAATCAGACATAACTTTCCTATCCTTGTATATGAATACATGACCAGGGAAACTCCACATCATGTACAACCACACGAATAGGATCCTAATTAGAATAAATAATACTCCATGTATGGACAATATGTCAAAATACACTCTACTCTCATGTAGATCTAAAAAGAACAAATGAAAAAAAGAAAGAACAATCTGCATTGATTTTGA
The DNA here is from genome assembly GCF_001458135.2 of Marmota marmota marmota. NCBI lineage: Eukaryota > Metazoa > Chordata > Mammalia > Rodentia > Sciuridae > Marmota > Marmota marmota. Next base: position 16,964,665 of record NW_026000174.1, read on the forward strand.
GTTCTTCTGGGACTGCCACGTAGAAGAATGGTAGATGACTGACAGTAGTGTGTGAGTCTCATTCTTTTTTCTTTAATTAATTAATTAGGTGTAATTTCTTATACATGACAGCAGAATGCATTTCAGCTCATAGTACACAAATGGAGCACAATTTTTCAGTTTTATGGTTCTACACAAAGTAGAGTCACACTATTTGTGTCTTCATTTATGTACCTAGGGTAATGATGTCCATCTCATTCCACCATCTTTTCTACCACCCTGCCCCCTCCCTTTGCTTTGTCCAAAATTCCTCCATTCCTCCCATGTTCCCTGCATCCCTCCCGTGTTCCCTCCATCCCCATTAGTGATCAGCATCCACTTACCAGAGAAAACATTTGGCCTTTGATTTTTTGAGATTGGCTTACTTCACTTAGCATGATATTCTCCAACTCCATCAACCAATCTGGAAGGCAGTATGGAGATTCCTTAGAAAACTTGGAATGGAGCTTCCATTTGACCCAGCTACCCCACTCCTAAGTTTTTACCCAAAGAACTTAAAAACAGCATACCACAGTGACATAGCCTCATCAATGTTTATAGCAGCACAATTCACAGTAGCTGAATTGTGGAACCAACCTAGATGTCCTTCAATAGATGAATGGAAAAGAAACTGTGGTGTGTGTGTGTGTATGTGTGTGTGTGTGTGTGTATATATATCAGCATTAAACTGTGGTGTGTGTGTGTGTGTGTGTATATATATATATATATATATATATATATATATATATATATAAGCATTAAAAGAGAATAATCATGGCATTTACAGGTAAATGGATGGAGTTGGAGAATACCATGCTAAGTGTGTGAACTTCATTCTATATGAGCATTTCTTTCTTACACCCAGGGTGACCTTCAAGAACTGGGAGGTCTAGAATACATGTAGGGCAGTGAGGAGCCCTTGCTCTTTTACTTCTATCCTAAGTGATTTCTATAATCTAATTCTTACAATTACCCAGAGTCTGGGTCAGTTTCCAGTGTGATCCTCTTTTGTCTCTTCAATAGTGAGGATGATAATACTATTATCATCTACTTCACAGGAGAATTATTGTGAAGGTTTATGAGTATTATGATGATTAAGGTAAAAAATGAAAGTGATAAATAACACTAATGACAAAGTTCAAAATTAGTATAGGATATTGTTGGTTATTACCATTGCTGTGGATGAATTGCTTTGTTATTTGCTATTATTATTATTCATAGGGCATATAAGGAGAGAAGTATTACCTGAAGATTATAATGAGTTATCAAGAAATATTCATTGTCTTGTGATTGATTGCATTGATTGATCACTTATTGAAGGGCTTTCTGCTTTCCTTTTGCAGAGGACATGACTTACTATTATTGGGTTGATATTAAAACCTGAAAATGTAGGTAAAATAATCAAAATAATTATTTGCTGGGGAGTTGTTTCAACTTCGGAATAACCTTTAAATGCAAAATCCATGAAATCACTTTTTCTTGAGATTTTCTTTTGTTAGATTTGCTGATGTTTGGAAAAAAAAAAGGCATGGTTAGAGCATGGAAACAGTGGGCTTCACCACATGGCCCCAAGACACTGTGATTGGGCTGTGACTAGATTTTCCCATCTCTCTCTCTCTCTTTCTCTCTCTCTCTCTCTCTCTCTCTCTCTCTCTCTCTCTCTCCTGTGTCTCTTTCCTAATAGCTTCCTTGGTGACTCTTATTTCCCATATGTGATAGCTAGGGGTGATTTTACAGACCTGGAGAGACTTCCTCGGTCCCGGAAGCTCCCGGGATTAACCCTGCTTGTTGATCTGTGGATCTCTGTGGTACAGTAAAGCAGAACTGGAGCAGCTCAGGCCATAAAAGTCCTCACAAGGTAATGGCAATGTTTTTGCCAGGTGAGCCTCAGGCTTTTTAGGAATCCTCATCTACAAGGGCTCCTCTCAGCAGCCAGGTCAGTTTCAAAACAAAAGGATAAAGTGGGCCATGGACAGCATATTTTAGGGTATCATCGCCCGCAACTTCTTTCTGTGACTCTTTTCTTTCCCTTGTTTTTCATTCCCCAACCCAAACATGCTTTTTCGTGTGTCTTGTCTTCTTTTTCACTCAGACCTGCTTTAAAAGAAAAAAATATGAAGCCAACTAATTTTAATCTAATGACACATAAGGTGACCCTCTTCTAAGAGAAGGGTAGATATTTGATTCTTTATAATGACTGCATGCCTCTGACAGGGAATTCCTAGCCACTGGAATTAGTGTAGGCAGAGGGCTCCTGTCACCTGTGGAACATGCTGTGCATATCTCTATATTTGTTAGACACTGAGTCTTTAAAATTCCTGTCACTAGAGCCTATGATGTTTGGAGTTTGGGATTCCCCCCACTTGAGAAGGGAATTCATGGTCCTACCATCAAGTAAGGGATGGTTACAATTAATCTTTACATGAAGAGAGTTTTTATTCCTATTTTTTCCAGTCCTCCCTGCCCACCAATCATCCCAGAAAAATGAAGGGTAAGTTTTTCCTGTTAGTTTCAGTCTCCATCTTACTCTATTATCCACCACAGTCAGAATGCCTGGAATCCTGTATATTCTTTAGTGTTTACAGCAATTAAAGTTTGCTTTTGTTTCATTATTTGCTGTTATCATATAATAGATTTTATAATCTTATTCTATTCTCCATGTGCTTCTTCAATACAGTACCTATAATGAGGCCACATGATTTGTGGAACCTAAAGGAGAGCTACAGATGCTTGTATGATCTGTTTTTCCCCAGATGCCAGAGATGAAGGTCAAATAAAATGCCAAAGCATGAACTTCAGCCTAAGAGCCTAATATTTGAAGATAGATTTGAACTCTATTTTCTAGGTCTTGGACAATATAGATTAATAACAACATCTGAGGACTCATATCAGAAGGTCAGGGTCTTGGCCAGGAGATGTGATTTGGATTGTCCCCTCTGATGGAGTCCCCAGCTCCTGGTGTACTTAGTTATAATCTTCCTCAACAAGGCTGTGTAGTTTCTTCCTCTATTTTCTCCTCTGGTTTGCTAGTAACAAGAAGTGAGCAAGATAAAGCTATTTTAATTTTCATTATGTAACAAATAGTGAAATAGATTGATTTTTTTAAATCTCTGCTACTCATGGATTTTTTTTCTTTTTCTCACATTTCTCTTTTCTTCCTCTCACCTTATTTTCTTCTCCTCCTGTCATTTTCTCACCTCTTAAAATTTTTCCTCATCCCATTTTTTATAGTTATTTGAAAAATTTAGTAGGCACTTTCTTAAAAAAATTACTGAGACACCCCAAAACTTAAACAACAGTTTATCAAGACAGACAGAACATATATGGCAGGGATCTAATAGATCATGTATTTGAATAGTTAGTCTTTCATAATAATAATGGAAGGAAAGGGATATTTTATATAAATAGATAAAATGTTCTGGCTGGGGAAATCTTAATTACAAATCTTTAGAGAGGGTATTTGAGGAGATTTTTGAAAAGTTCTAATTTTTTTTGTTCATCATGAGAATGTGTCAGCCAGGGATGGGAACAGAGTCTGGGAGTGGGATATTCAACAATTGCACAGTAAAGAACAAAATACTTTATTAAAAAAATTTACAAATTAATTGTTATTCTTTGTGGCAGGAGAGTATCTATTAGTTCCACTTCCACTGATTGAAAAGAGCTCTTGCCAAAACCTACAACAACAAAATCAAGGAAAAAAAAGAAACAAAAATCTAATATCAATACTAAGAATACATGAGAAACAAAAATTTTTATTCCTAGTGATCATAATAAAAGCACACATTTCTTTCTATAGCCTTTACGTTTTAATTCACACACTTGATCCTATGGGACAGACACTGTTATTATCCACATGTTCACATACAGGGACTGCATAGGAGGAACTTAATATGAGATATATGTATCTAGAGTTTTCAGCAAACTTTATTCCAATCAATTGATAAAGACAACAGATGAGAATCTTAAGGTTGAGAGCTTTTGAAAGAGGGCGTGTTCTGACTTCAATCATGTCAAAACTCCATCAGGGGGCTCTTTAAGATAAAGAGAGGTTACTGGTTCTGGCAATATAAGCACATCTTCCGAATCTCCATTAAGGCCTCTATAATACTCCCTAAGTCAGATGTGGCATGATCGCTGTGCTTTCGCTGTAGAAGATTATGATTTCAATCCTGAAAATATCTTTAGGTGAGCCCTGGTGTCTTACTTCTGTTTGGATAGAATGGATTACTCTAAAAAGGAATCTTCTTGTTGCTTTCCCAAGTATAATTTACTCTCCCTCCTGCTAAGATCTTGCTAATGTAGAAACAACAAACTCATTTCAATTTAAATGATTTAAGAAGCGGTCTGTGGTGTCTGGGTTAAACATGATTCTGAGAGCATATCCAAGCTCAGGGGGGATGAAGGAAAGTTATGCTCAAAGTGGAAATATCAGCATGTGAACTGGACATTTCCATCTGCCCTAGATAAAGTCCTACTGCCTTCTAGAAAGCTCTGGGCAAAGAGTATGATTTGTTAGTAGTTGAATCATTTATGGAAAATCAATTTCATATTTTATATTGATTCTGTTAGATTTATATGACTGTGTTATTTGTCCTCAGCTTTCAATTCATCAGCTTATAAGATACTGATTAGAAAGAAAGGACAGGACAGATAGAAGATTTTTACTGAATGGATTTGCTTAAATTGAATGTGACTTATTTGTCCTTGGGTAGGTCATTTTTCTCTGAGCTAGTCAAAATTTCCTCAGTAGGCCATACCTCAGAGTAGTAATCTCAGGATCTCTGTTTTCTTTTATGTTACCCTTTTCCCTTGCACACAGCCATGGGGACATAGAATGGGTACAGGGAAGTCAGGTTTTAACATATCATTAATCCCTGTCACTGTATTTTTAGGAAGTCGCTCATCAGGATCCTACCAGCTCCCCATGCCCACATCACAGTGGTTCCATGGCAGGTAATAACTACTCCCACTTTCAACACCCATACTTTGTCTTAACTGGAATTCCAGGACTTGAACAGGAGTATTACTGGATGGCATTCCCTCTGGGTGCCATATATGTCATTGCTCTCTTTGGCAATGGCGTCATCATCTCCACCATCAAGTCTGAATCATCCCTGCATATCCCCATGTACTACTTTCTGTGTATGCTGGCCTTTGCAGACATGGGGCTCACTCTTTGTACTTTGCCCTCTATGCTAGGCATATTCTGGTTCAACTACAAGTTCATTGCCTTTGATGCCTGTCTTGTTCAGATGTATTTCATTCACACCTTTTCAGCCATTGAGTCAGGTGTGCTGGTGGCCATGGCCATTGATCGGGTAGTGGCCATCTGGAACCCCCTTAGGTACAGCACCATCCTAACCAACAGAGTGGTCTGCAAAACGGGGATGGCCATTTTGTCAAGGGCAGTCTGTGTGGTCTTCCCAGTGCCTTTTCTCATCAAGCGGCTTCCCTTCTACCGCTCCAACATCCTCTCCCACTCCTTCTGCCTCCACCAAGATGTCATGCGCCTTGCCTGTGCCAGCACTCGTGTCAATAGTCTCTATGGCCTCATTGCTGTTGTCTTCACCAAGGGTTCAGATTCCCTCTCTATCCTCCTCTCTTATGTGTTCATACTCCGGACAGTGATGGCTCTTGCCTCCAGGGAGGGCCAGTGGAAGGCACTCAACACCTGTGTTTCACACATCTGTGCTGTGCTCATCTTCTATGTGCCACTGATTGGGGTTTCTGTCATTCATCGCTTTGGAAAGCACCTGTCACCACTGACCCATGCCCTCATGGCTAATGCTTACCTTCTTGTACCTCCTGTGCTCAACCCCATAGTCTATACCGTGAAGACCAAAGAAATTCGAAAGAAAATCATCCAGATATTTGTTCAAGCCAAGATTACTGCAGAGGGATAATCAATCAGTTTTAGAGAGGAAGAGCCTATTCTGTGAAAGTTCAGTTAAGACTATGAGAAATTTATTTTTTTTAAGTTTTCTGTGTGATATGAATTGGGCAAAGAAAGATTTTTCTACTCATGGAGAATACCTTCTTTTTCCTAGGCTGAATTGTCTTTTATTTATTAGAGAAAGAGTGGCATCCATAAGAGTTGCACTTCTCCATAGTCTTATATTTAAGACTAGGCACATGCCAGCTTAAGGCAGGAAATATTAATAATTCCACTGGTAAAAGCAATTCCTTCGAACTGAAATAAGGCAAAGGTTTTACAACTTTTAAATTTGAGTTCATTAAATTAACATTCTAGTTTAAGACTTAGAAGTTGCCTCTATGAATTTAGTTGAGGAGGAAACAAACTGTATTCATTAAATAATAAGAAAGAACCTGAAGAGTATATGTTATTAAAATAAAATATGAATCAGAAAAATAATCACATTTTAGAATTAAGAATCTATACATAATGAGCAGGAGTCAGTGGTATTGTATAATTTGAGATCAAAATATTGAGGGTGAGTTTTAGCTATTCCAACTAAGATCTGTATGACATTGGGAATTACCTTAGTTTCTCTTAGCCACAATTTTTCATTTTGAAAATGGAAATAATATCACTTTGCATCCAGCATTTTTACAAAATTAAATTTAAGAATTATAAATAAAACTATCAAATGTTGTGTAATTGTAAGAAATATTCAAGAACATTGAATATAAGGGAATAAGAGGGCTTGTATTTATAGGTTGTCTATGAAGTAAAAGACAAGTTGCCAAATCCTTTTAGGTTATTTTATTTGATAATCATGGTATCTTTAGGAGCTGGGGAAGTGGGGCAACAATGATAATACAAGGGATTTGAGAGGCTGAGGCAAGAGGATCACAAGTTCAAGGCCAGTCTGGGCAATCTAGAAAGGTCCTGTCTCAAAATAAATAAAAAGGACTTGGGGATGTAGCTCAGCAGTGAAACACCCCTGGGTTCTACCCTCAGTACTAAACACACACACACACACACACACACAAACAAACAAACACAAAATAGTTTATTTATTTACTTTTTTGGCTAAGGCATGGTCTGGAACATTTCTTGTAGAATGTTGGACATCAAGGAGACAGATAAGATGGGTTAGGCAGAAAGATGGTGAAGATATTCATAGAAGAGATTTAAAGATTCATTATGGCTTTTATTTGAAGGCAAACAAAGTATAAGAAATGGAAAAAAACCAAGGCATGTGTATATTCTGAACTACTTGTATCTGTTTACATGGTCAGATTTTTAAAAAAAAATTCTTTTTAGTTGAACATAGACACAATACCTTTGTTTTACTTATTTTATGTGGTACTGAGGATTGAACCCAGTGCCTCACATGTGCGAGGAAAGCGCTCTGCCACTGAGCCACAACCCCAACTCCACATGGTCAGATTTTTTTTTATAAAGTATTTGTCATTTGATTGTTAAAGTGAAACATGATAGACTCTTTGATATTTTGGCAACTGTTGCTCAAATTAGTGGCTATTTTAGAGTTGGTAAGATTAATTCATGAGAGATTATGCATACAAATAAAGAGTATTTCCATTTACAATATGCTTTCAGGCACATGAGGCCTTACCAAAATAATTTTAGTTAAGTAAAAATAAGCTTTTATTCCTAATTATATAAGCAAAAGAAAGTATATTGCAGACATACATCAAAATAATATAAGTATAAAATGTCATTTAAATGTTCTGGACCTTATAGATGACTTGAGGTCCACCATGCCTGGAGGGCCTTCAGGTCACCAACACTACCATAGTGGCCTTGAGTCTGGAGCAGGGGATACAGCTCCACATTTCTTCCAGTTGTTGCTAATAAGCACTGCATGATGCATACCTATATGAAAACATCACATGGTACCCCATAATATGTACAATATTTATGCATCATAAAAATAAATAAATAAGTATAAATAAATAAATAAGTATAAATAAGTAAATATAAGTATAAATAAGTAAAAATAAATAAGTATAAATATATATTAAGGATAAAAGACTAAACCAAGATGTATTTTCTCCAAATTGGGGGAACAGATCCTAGAAGCAATAAAAAGTGTCCAATATTTTCGAGGCATGAGCCCTGTCTCTTTGAGCACATATTGGTCTTAGGTATTTTCATCCATTTGGGAACTTTACATTTATGTGAAGGCAAAGAATTCCAAAAATCATAGTCTGCGCTTTAGAGACAAACAGAAATGTCCTTCGTAGCTATTTGAATTTGGTGCCTTAAGTAAATAAAGATTGGCCTCAGAAACAAGTGTCGTGGTGAAGGAGATTGGATGTTTCTCTCTACCCACTTTCAGCCTCCTTCTGCTTTGGAGGTGAAGATGATAGCTGCAAGTGAGTTATTAGGAATAGCGACAGTATGGTCTAAACCATCTGTTAATAGAAATAGCTGACATTTTGTATATTATCTTATTCTCCCCCAAATTAATGCTGTGAGTGAAGGTATTGAAAACAACAGCTTAAGTGTTACATACCTCTGGATTTAAATCCTGTCTGTGTCACTTGTTAACTGTAATCTGGAGTAAAATACAAAATTAATTCAATGTATCTATTCTAATCTACAAAATCTTCATAAGGATATTGTTTATTTTGTAGAGTTAAAGAGATTAGGGAGTTAATGTACATAAGATCTAGCTCACGGCCTGGGAAGAATAAACATTCAATAAATATCAATTGATATAATAATTATTATCAGTTGAAAAATAGACCAATTTTGTATAAAACTATGATGCACCAATTAAAACATAAATAGAAGGGAGATCAATATTGTAGTAGAAGGGGATCAGGTAGAGGGGGGGTGATAAGGGTAAGAGAAAGTACTGAGGATTGAAATAGAATAAGCTATGTTACATGCATTTATGAATATGTCAAAATGAACCCCACAATTATATATAATTATAAAGCCCTAATAAAAAATACACCAAGGCACAGTTTTGTAACTTTATCAGGCTCAAATGGCAAATAAGTGGGCACAACCACAAGATGAAACCACGTCACTCTGCTGCAAAGTCCATGCTGATCCCCAACCTTGTCTCTTGTTTCCTCTCCTGTGTATACTCAGAGCCTTCTTCTGCTTCAGGAAACGACTGCATAATATTCTCAAAGTAAGGCAGTTAATCTAGTCCCTCTCTAGGTAACATTTCAGCTCCCCAGTACATAGCAATGAGAGAAGCTTAAAAAGTGGGTGAGTTAGTGCAGTGTGATTGCAAGTAAGGTCTTGGCATCAATACTGACTTGGGAATGGTCTGTTATCTATTTGTGCTGAGCTCAGAAAGTGTGTTTGGAAAAGTTTATGACTTCTCAATGATACTGAAGCACCTAATAATAATAATAATAATAATAATAATAATCGTATTGATCTAAATAATTTGGAAAATAAAAACAAAATTCAAAAGTATTTTATTATGGATAGTTTTGAGAAACATGAGTTTAAAAGGGATGCATTCTCTATTATTTTTGTAGTTAGTTTAATATATATGTGTCTATGTATAGACACATACACATATATTCATGCACTTGAGCTAAGATACTACATAATAATGAGGATAAAATCTAGAAGTCAAGGGCTGTGGAAAAAAATAGTCTAATATTGGAAACAGGCATGTAAGCAAGAAGGATGGTTTCTGGGTATCTGAAGATCATCTTGAAAGTGAGAAGTGCTATCTTCTTTCCCAGGTAAGGATGTCCTGAAGTCAGCATGATTTTGATTTGTAGTTAATCCTTTCAGTGCTGCAAATAGATCCTATACTCAGAATTTCCAAGCTAAATTTATTGAGCCATGATATAATCCCAATTTTTCTAGCGTTAGGGATCTAGATTATGATTTAACATTAACACCTGATAATCAAGAATCAAGGAGTAGCCAGATGCTGTAGCACATGCCTGTTATCCCAGCAGTTCAGGAGGCTGAGATAGGAGGATCATGAGTTCAAAGCCAGCCTCAGCAATTTAGTGAGGCCCTAAACAACTTAGTAAGACCCTGTATCCAAAAATACACACAGACACACACACAAACACACACACACATGAACTTGGGGATGTAGCTCAGAATAAATAAATAAATAAATTGAATAGAGGAGGAGCTCCAACTTTATCTGGAGTCTTTCAGACAAGCTTTTATCCTTGCTCCGTTTTCACATTTCACTCTTGAGATCAGTGGCTGTGATAAACAAGAAAATTGCCATCTAAAGAGGTCTATGACCTAATTTCTGGAAAGTATGTTACATAGAAACATACTTTCAAGGTTGCTAATAAAAATGACTCTAAGATAAGGACACTATCCTGGTTTACTTAGGTGACCCCAGTCATCTAAATGTAATAAATAGGGTCAAAAGCACACATGCCAGGTTGATACCATATGAAATAAGGATGACTTGAACTGCTATAGTTGGCTTTTAAGGAGACCACAAGCCACGGAATGTATAAAGCCTCTAAGGGCTGGAAAAGATAAGGAAATGAATTCTCCCCCACAACTTTCTGAAATTAAGCCCTGTTGAAACTTTAGGCTAAATTGCTGAGGTTCCCACAAGGTTGCCAAGACTTGAGATCTTCCTGCCCCAGTGTTCCAAGTTGCTGGGATTATAGAGCATGCTTCACTGGGCCTGTCTCTACGGCCAACTTTCAAATAATAATAATAATAATGATGGGGCTGGGATTGTGGCTCCGCGGTAGCATGCGTGGGGCCCTGGGTTCGATCCTAAGCAACCACATAAAAATAAATGAATGGAATAAAGGTATTGTGTCCAACTACAACTAAAAAGTAAATATTTTAATAATAATGATGATGATGATGATGATGATGTCTCTCTTATCTTCAGTCCTCATACAAATAATTATCTTCAATTGATATTTATTTCTTATGAATAATTATATAATCTCCATTAGTCAAAAGCCATGGAAAAACAGCTGTTTGAGATAAATCTTTCTTTGCCTTGAATTTGAGGTAAGTTGCTTTAGGGTGATGTCCTTCAAATTCTTAGAGGGCCTATTATTTAACAGAGGACATTTGTAAAGTACATTCTTAAGATCCATAGAGGGCCTTTTATCTATTGTCAAATTTCACTGGGCACCCTCTTTTCCCCTCTGATGTTCAATGAAAAGATCTTATAGTCCTATTCCAGAAATGATCTTTGCCTAGAAGCCATTTTTTTCAAATTTGAGAATATGATAACTGGAGGTCTGGAATAATAATTCATTGTTAAATCTAATAAACCCTTGTTCATTTATCTGTCCTGTATATATTATTAAAGGGAAATATGGGTTTTATTCAGCCCTTCTTTCTCCTTTTGTATGATACTGTAGGTAGGTAGAAGATGAACATACCTTCTACAATCTGCCTGCACATCTCAACTAAACTGTTGGTTCCATTAGATTGATTTCCTGTTTTCCATAGTATTATAGACAATTTGACAAACTTTCTTTCATAATATGCCAAAGGTGAACTTTCCTCCAAACTTGATTAATACTTGCCATGTTTTTTTTTTTTCTTTAAATGCTTTCTGATAGCCCGGAGAGGCCCTTGGGCTTCTGTTACCACTGAACTCAAAGCCCTTTAGTCTTTTGCCTACACTTTTCTGCAGGCCCTATAAGCCTTTCCTAAGTCTCACTGATGCCCTCTCAGCTTCACTTGCTGCTTTCCCCCCACCTCCCTGTAGGTGAAACTCACTGGCCCTGTGGAGGCAATGCCAAATGCTGCAGTTGTTGATTACAGCAGCATCCTACTCCAGTTGACCCACCTGTTTCAGTTACCAGTTACTGCATAAGAAGTCACCTCCAAAGTAGTGGCTTAAAAGAAGAGCACTCATTTATTTTGCTTACTTATCTGAAATTTGGACAGAATTTTAAGGCACTGCTCTGGAAGCTTCAGATAGGAATTTTATTCTTTCAATACTGAGCTTTAAACCCAGGGCCTCCTACATGTTAGGAAAACACTCTACCACTGAGCTGTATCCTTAGCCCAACCAGCTGGGGAAATTCAAAGGCTGGTGTGACTTCACCTATGAGGGCTATAATCTTGTTTACAGGGATATTTGTTCTCTTGAAAAGTTGACTTTGTGCTGGGTAGGCTAAATTTGAGGAGTCCCTGAGAGGGTCAGTGAGTATTTGAACTCTATTAATAAATAGAAGCTCAGATGTCTAGATTAAATATAATGATTTCAGGGTCAATGAAATGTAAATGTCTGTTTAACCATTGGTAAGCAGATGAGTGGAATAGAGACATAGAAAAAATCACCAGTGAAAATGTATGAGTGGAACTCATAAAACTATTGATATTTATGGGATTACACATAAGCATGAAGACTGAAGACTCATGTTCCAGAAGAAAGAAGAGTACTTGGATTGGTGATATTTTACCAGCAAAAAAATGAGGTGGGGGAGTTTTAAGGAAGAAGAAAGGAATGTCAGCTGGTTAACTTTAACTATAGCAGATAGATAACAAGGGTGTGCATGTATATATACACACACACACAAATGGAAATTTGGGGGTACATTAATCAGATTTGGTTAGTGTTGTAGTCAGGGTAGAAATATGATGCCCACTGAGTAGCAATTAATAGATAGTCAGCCATCAAGTATACATGTTGAGCCACAAAGATGTTCAGTGCTGTTTAGAGATGTGAGTGTTTGACAGGTGATCAATCTGGCATAAAAAAGAGATGTCAAAAAAGCCCAGGACCGGATGGGTATACAGCAGAGTTTTACAAAACCTTTAAAGAGGAACTAATACCAATACTTTTCAAGCTACTTCAGGAAATAGAAAAAGAGGGAGAACTTCCAAATTCATTCTACGAGGCCAACATCACCCTGATACCTAAACCAGACAAAGACACTTCAAAGAAAGAAAACTACAGACCAATATCTCTAATGAACCTAGATGCAAAAATCCTCAATAAAATTCTGGC
>NW_026000174.1:16978953-16994483 GCF_001458135.2 Marmota marmota marmota
GGGGGGATAGTAGAGGATAGGAAAGAAAGACAGCAGACTACAACAGACACTAGTATGTAAAAACGTGGATGTGTAACCAATGTGATTCTGCAATCTGTATATGGGGGAAAAATGGGAGTTCATAACCCACTTGAATCAAATGTATGAAATATGATATGTCAAGAGCTATGTAATGTTTTGAAGAACTAATAAAAAAGAATTCTATTAAAAAAAAAAGAGATGTCAAAAGAAGCTTCTACAGTATGAAGCAAGAAGAGTGAATAGAAGGAACTTAACTTCTTCCTCTATTTTATTCTAAGATTGTTTTCAAATGCCAATGCTTTTAAAATGAGAGAATTTTTTTTTTTTGTTACCAGAGATTGAACCCAGAGGCACTTAACCCCTGAGTTGCTGAGGCTGGCCTTGAAGTGTGATCCTCCTGCCTCAGCCTCCTCATGGCTGGGATTACAAATGTGTTTCACCATGCCCAACTAGAAAACCAGGCTTAACATCACTGAAAAAAAGAGATATGAGTGAAAGATTATGGCATGTGTTATTTTTTTTAATGATTATTTGTTTTTAACACATCAGGACCCCCATGGCTCCATCTCTGCTTGGTGTTACATTCAGTGAACAAGATCTCCAACGGACTTTCTTGAAGAATAAGGCCAAGAAGGTGTTTACTGAAGGTGTCTTCAAAAGATTGATGTGGGCTTTTGGTAGTGAAATATGTATTTAGACTTCATAACTCTTTTTTTGGGTGTGATGCTGGGGATTGATCCCAGGGCTGTGTGCAGGCAAGGCAAGCACTCTATCAACTGAGCTATATCCCCAGCCCCCAGACTTCATAACTCTTTGCACATCTTTTTCCATGTCCATTGTTTTTCGCACGACAGCTCCTAATATAGTTTACATTTCTCCACAAGATCTTCCTATCAAAGCCAGCTTGGCTGCTCATGTTCTCGTTCCCATTTCCTCTCTCCTGACCTGGCTCTTCCCAGCTATGTGCAACTGTCCTGAAGTTGAAGCACATGAGGAAGAAACATTTTTCCCCAAACTGAAAATTAAATAGTATCTAGAAATTTTGTATTCCAAATAAAATTGAGATTAAATTTATGTGTTTCTGTCAATGTATTTATGTGCAGCATTTTGTTGGGGAGGGGATTCTGTGGCAATTGTGTTGTTTATATGTTTGGTTGGTAGTCACGCATCAATTAGATTTTCTTTTATTTTCAAATTTATAGTGAGTTAGTTATGTTTAATGGTTCATATCTGATAAGCAATTTGAATTGTGTCCTGAACTGCTTACAAGTGATGAACACTGGTGAATGACAATGACAGGTTTACATGAAATTTACTATGAAATAAATCAGGCACCAGCCTAGCAGTTCGGATGCTCATGTAAATATTCCACATCTAGGATGTATAAACCTGTTCTGCCCAAACATTTTAGAACATGCCTGCTACACCTTCTTGTGCATCCATAATTAACACATAATGAATTTGATCATGCATTCAAAATAAACTTTTTTTAATTAGTACATTTTAGGCACACATGATATTGCGTTTCATTTTCACATAGGCATACAAGTATGGAATAAAATTTGCTCCATTTTTTCCCTAGTACTTCCCCTTGTCCTCTCCTCCCTGCTTATTCCCCTTCCTCTACCCTACTGATCTTCCTTCTATTAGAGCTTTTTTAAGATTGGTATTTTAGAGATATACATAAATGTGGAATTTACTGTGGTGTATTTATATTTGTACATAGATAATTTGGTCAGCCTCACTCTGCAGTCCCTCCCTTCTCCTGTCCCTGTCCCTGTCAGGAAACCCTGAGACATGGATCAAGTCTCAATTTACAAACTTCAGAATCAATAACTCTTAATCTGAACTTAGCCATTCCACAAAGAAACTGCAAGACCTTGAACTAGTTACTTAACTGATCTGAGTCTCTTTTCCTCTCTGTGTAAAATGTCCATGACATCTGTTTTCAAAGGTTGTTGGGAGAATCTACTGAAATAATATATAAAAGAATTATTAGTGTTAACAAATTAAATATTATACTCTAATGTAATATCACTTGCCTTTTAATTGTCTGTATGCATATTTTCTAGATAAATATTCTAGAAATTGCGTGTAAAATGGATGCATTTTTCTCATAAACCTGGAGGTTACCATAATGACTGCATTTTGTTAGTGTTAAATACATACTTGTTGAATGAATAAATAATCCCCCTGCAAGTTGGTTGAATAATTTTTAACACAATTCTTAAAACAGGCATTAGCATCAATGTAAAAACACATTGCATTTGACATATTCATCCCCACACATCTGTGTATTGCATCTTTAAATATCCTTCTTGTGCTGAGAATTTTTAACATTCCTTACATAAATCCAAGAAGTAGTTTTATTCTGTAAAATTTTTACTGGTATAGGCAGAATTGGAGCCATTCATATTGGGTCAAGAGAGTAAAGGAAGAACGTGTATTAGTAAACTAAGTATTTGACAAAAACTAGAACTATGTTAACTCTATAGAGAGGTGATACTACTTAAAAGAAAAGGTATGTATTAAGTAACCACAGATAGAATCTGATTTAATCTCATCATAGACACCCTTCACTCTTTAAATATCTAGAAACATAGATAAATATGCTTGATCCTGTAACAGTTCTCTTTTCTCTATCTAAAAATGAAATATTCCATATACTCAGTCTTTCAGTAGAACTATAGGGCTTATTGAATTTTTCTTGATGTAATTATTATTTATTGATAACTATAGGAAAATATTACTTAACATTACAATAATAAACATAAGTGTTATCTGTATAAACATATAATTTTATATCAGTGATGTTCATCTCCATTCCAAAGAATAAAAATTACTATGTTCCTTAATTAAACTGGATTTTGTGATACCATGTATCAAAATGCATGCATTCCAAAACAGAATATATGCAGAACAAGAATGACTAGTTTTGTATCTTCTCCCATGAGCCTCAACAACCCCACATTTTACGAGATGTGCAAAATTTGATTGCAGTGTAAGTGCTGAAAATGGAACTATTAACTTCTTCAGGGTCAATTTCTTTATCTTACATGTGATTCTGTCCCACTAAGCCCTGTTTTTTCTCCCCTGGAACACATGGATGATCCGTCTCCGTATCTGCTTGGTCCTCACACTGTAGACAATGGGGTTCAGCACAGGGGGAAGTAGCAGGTAGGCATTGGCCATGAGTGTGTGCACTACTGGTGATAAGCGTTTCCCAAACCTGTGGATCATGGTGACACCAATGAGAGGAACATAGAAGAGAAGCACAGCACAGATGTGAGAAAGACAAGTGTTGAGGGCTTTGAGCCTTTCCGCTCTGGAGGCAATGCTCAGCACCATCTTCAGGATGAGTACATAAGAAAAGAGGATGATAAGGGCATCGAGCCCCAGCGTGAGAATGACGATGATGAGGCCATAGAGGCTGTTGACGCGGGTGCTGGCACAGGCTAGCCGCATTGCATCTTGGTGAAGACAATACGAATGAGATAAGACATTGGAATGGCAGAAGGGCAGTCGCTTTATAAGGAATGGCACAGGGAAGACCACACAGAATGCCCGGGTGAGGACAGCTATTCCAATCTTTCCAATAACACCATGGGTGAGGATGGAGGCATAGCGTAGTGGGTCTCGGATAGCCACAAATCTGTCAAAGGCCATGGACACTAGAACTCCGGATTCTACTCCTCCTAAACCATGGATAAAGAACATCTGTGTGATGCATGCATCAAAGGAAATCTCAGGGACATTGAACCAGAAGATGCTGAGCATAGTTGGCAAGGTGGACATGGAGAGACTAACATCAGTCAGAGCCAAGAGAGAGAGAAAGTAGTACATGGGCTCATGGAGACTCTGGTCCACCTTGATGACTGCCAGGATGGTACCATTCCCCAAGAGGGTTAGAGTGTAGAGAAGTCCCAGTGGAAAGGCCATCCATGGGTTCTTGTCTGGCATCCCTGGGATACCTGTCAGAATGAAACTATGGTGATTGGCCTGTGATGTGCTCAAGTTCATCATGGTCTTCTCAGTACTGGATGAAGTTGGACTCTCCCACTTAGCTCACAGCTCCTAAATTGAAATTATTTTCTCATATGAGATAAGTAAATGAGTACACAGATTAAAAAAAAAAAAACAGAGGGAAGAATTAGGTTAGATACCAGAGTCAAGACACTTTCTGGTTTGTATTTTTGCTTCCTAAGAGAGTTGCATGTAATTGCCTCCTTTTTCTTGAATTTAACTTGTTCTGAAAAATTGAGATGAGACTGAAAACCCAGGGTTCATACAGGAGAGAATTTGGATTGCTTCTCCTTTGGCAATCCTCAAAGTTTGGCAGAAAAGAATCAGCCATATCCAAGGACTTAATAACAGAGCATTTAGTTAAATAATAGTAACTTTAAAATCTCACTTAACTCAATGCCATCACCACACATACACCGATACAGAATACCACTGCCAACACAAATCCACATCATATAAGTCTCTGTGACTATATTTTAAAAAAAAGAACACACGCACACACACACACACACACACACACATACACATTGCCTAGGCATTTATTGAACTATATTTGTAATGAATTACATGTGCAGATAGTCACATTTAATTCATGTATTTCAAAAACATTATTTTTCCTAACTTCATTTTAAGATAGTAAAAAACAGAATAAAATTTACTGACCCATACACAACCTCATATAAGATACACAAGAATGTATCATACACACAGATTTTATTTTGAAAGTCTTCTAACACATCAGGAGTTTGGAAGTTATTCCTGGAAACTCTTCCTTCATCCTACCAATATTTAAACAATTTTCATACTTGTCTCTAAAGCATATAAACTGTATTTCTTCTTCCTATTTTTATAACTAATAAATGTTATAGCTTACTTCTTTCAGATTCCCATAATAGATCTTTCTGTATCCACTAGTGCCATTTCTCAATAGATTCTTCATTCTGTAGAATACGTTTTAGAAATCTGATTTATTCATTCAGAATATGTTTTAGAAATCTGATTTATTCATTATAACAAAGGTTACTTCAGAGGCTTCCAATGTACTTAGAGTCCTAAATATCTACATTAGTCTTCAGGGTGAGCATAATTCAGCCCCAAGCTGTTTCTCTAGCACCACTTTATACTATTTGATTTCCCTTTGGTCTCTCTTTTTTTTGGTGGGGGGTTACCAGGCATTGAACTCAACTCTCAACCACTGAGCCACATCCCCAGCCCTACAATGGATGCTTTAAACTATTATTTTAGAGTTTCTAAATATCATGACAGACTTATTTAACTTTACATAATGTTTAATTTTGTATTATATATTTTGATACTGTTATTAGATCTGGAAAAATTATTATTTTCTTTTAAAACCTTTTATTAATATTTAAAAATTATCCTGAATAAATTTTGTCCTCAGTATTCACATAATATTAATATAGCAGAACCAAATTATTTTTCCTTTTCTAGTATTTGCCTGGCTTATCATTTAATATTCCTTTATTTTCAAATGTTCTTTTTCATATATATATATATATTAGTTGTTGATGGACCTTTATTTTATTTACATGTGGTACTGAGAATGGAATCCAGTGCCTCACACATGCTAGGCAAGTACTCTACCACTGAGCTACAGCCCCTGTCCTTCCTGCTCCCCTCCAGTACTTTTTAATTTACTTATTTATTATTTTTTGAGATGAGATGTGGATAAGTTGCTGAAACTGATTCTAGAACTTATGATCCTCCTACCTCAGCCTCCCGAGTAGCTAGGATTGTGGGTGTGGGCCACCATGCCCAGCTTGATATAGGTTTTCTACAAAATTTTCCCCCAGTTCCCTTTTCTTTCTCCTACTCTTTCTAATGTTTCCCTTTTCCTAGCCTATCTGTCCTTCTTAAGTAAGTTATTTATAAGTATTTATGGTAGTTTAAGACTTCTTGGTATGCTGCTTTCACATTCTGGACTTTTTCTTCTTATAAATGAATATAGTTAATTGTACATTATGTAAATATTTATTAAATTTCTCTTTCTCTCTTCTTCTTCTTCCTCTCTCTCTCTCCCTAAAAATTAAATTCACATGAAGAAAATATTTTTTATTCATCACCTCTTTGAGCACATGCAAAGCTTATATGAGCATTTGCTTACGAGTTGAATAAGAGAACAAAAAAATGAATGAATATGGATAATTGAATGTCATTCTTTTTTCAAGGAGTCTTGACAAGCTGCAGACATCTCCTTGATCTTTTTCATAATGATTGGAAACCATTAATTAGGGGGAAAAAAACCTTTTCTTCTAAAAGGCCACAGATTACAACTTAAGTGGGAAATTTTTGAGAGGTACTGTAGTATCTTTTATCTCACATTTGTACTTGTGAGAAAAGAGAGAGAAAAAAAAAGTCTTAAGAGCTGGTCTAGGGACCTCAGTCTAGAAGGGGATCAGACCCATTCAACCAGATGGCTTGCCCACTTCTTCTGCTCATGGTTTCTCTGTTGTAGGATAAGGATTTGCTGTTTGGGAAACATGATTACAAAGAAACTATTTTCTGTTCGATATGTTAGGAATCTTGAAAAGTAGTGGAGTTCACTTACGAACGTTGTGTTGTTTCTTGTAAAGAGAATTCAGGCTTCTCTCCAAAAAATAACCAGAGCCAAATCTAAGCAAGCACTTTATGCTTCTGGCTTTGTGCTTCTAATCTTCTTGCTGTACTTTGAGGAAGGAGCTTTGATATACTTGACATGGTAGGTGGAACCATGCTTCTTCAGGTCTGTTGATCCCTCATTCAAAACAACTCTAATGGGTTTCAGTTGGGAATGATCAGTTGGCTCATCCGCACTGGTTATTTTTCTTGGGAAACTCTTGAAAAATCATGAACTCTTAAGTCTGCAGGGCCAGCTGAAGCACTGTCCTTCAATGCAAATAGTTCATTCTTGTTTTCCCCTCCCTTTTAACCATTTGCTGGTCTGATTTTCTTTATCTTAATGTATTCTCCCCATCTTCTCCATTTCCCCCCCTCATTCCTATCCCCATTCTCCAACTTTTCTCATTTATTTTCTTAACTATTTAGCCCTCTATTTTCTCTATCATCTAATGAAATTTCTGTTTATTCTTTTTCCATCTAATTTTTATTTCATATTTTTCTACACACTATGTCCTCTCCTACACAATGTCTTCTTTGGTTCCTAATAATGACACTCATATTTTACCTTGTCTTTATTTCTCAGTTTTCCAACAATGAATAACACTCTAGAATATTCTCATCTCTCTTGATCATCTCTCTTTCTAGAATTTCCTTGAGAATTTAATAAAGTAATAAACATAAATAATCCTACCCAGAATTTCCTATGTATATATGGTATGAAAAAGGTCTGTGCCCCAAGTCAGCATTACTTTGGCTCTGTCCTTTATTGAGACTAACAGGCAGGGCACTTATGAAAATTACTCAAACCTCTGGTGGTATATGTAACCATCATGATTCTATAAGGATTTTAAACTACTTTGGAAAGTATCCCTTGAGGGGTGTAATATAGTCCCATTTGGGCCATTCCATCCTGATGTCCCTGAGAACTCTCAATCCTTTCTACAGTTGACAACTCTCAAATTTTCTTAATTTTGATTATACTAGTATATTCTCTCTCTCTCTCTCTCTCCCTCTCTTTCTCTCTCTCTCTCTCTTCCAGCCCAATTTTGGTACAGGTCTTTTAGCTCTAAAGCTAGTCTCAGTCTCAATGATGACATTATGTTGAAATTTTCCCTGTTAAAATAGTGCTGGAGACCACTCTTGCTTTTGGTTGGAGAGGATGATTGTCTAGACACTGTCAACCAAAAAAACATGAAGTTCTTTGAAATTGTTGGATTTTCAAGGTTATAAATTGAATCTACAACATATAGATTGTTTCACTTGTTTTAATGCATTTTGATGTAATGATATTTTTTGTTAATAAGACAGTTCTTAAAATTACAGGAACAGCTGGTTCCTCCACCTTGTGCTTTTGTGGAGTCAGTCCTTAAATCATCCACAAGGAGTTGTGTCCCTTTTGATCTCATTTACTTTCCTTCTTAGGTACCTTCATCTTCTGGTAGTAGATATCAAAAATTCAGATATAAATAACTGTACTTTTTAAATCCATGACTTAGAGTGTATGGTAGAATTTTATGTATTTATCTTTTTTGACTATTTTTAATCACTTAATTTAAATGTTATATTAAAAGAAAGCATTGTGCACAATGAGTTAATATGATTTTTTGACAGAGGTATGCATTGTATAATATTTAAATCAGGTTAAATATATCTATCTCCTCAAATATTTCTCAATTGTTTATGGTGAAAACTTTCATAATTCTTTTTTATAGTTTTTTGAAATGTACACTAAATTACTGCCATTTATAGTCACCAGAATCTCTTGCTCCTATCATCCTGTATTAAGTACTCATTGATTAACTTTTCCCCATCCTCCCCTCCATCCTGCTGTGGTAGGCACCATTCTATTCTCAACTTCAATGAGATCAACTTTTTTAGGTTCCACAAATGAGTGCAGTCATCCATGGTTTATTTCACTTAACATAATGTTATCAGTTTTGCAGGGGGGGGGGTAGTGGGTGGAATGAGGTGTTCTGGTGTCCGTGCCTTTGGTTGTCATGTGGTCATCTGCTTTCTTTTGAATTCTTGCCATGATTGGCAAGATTGAAGCAGCAATCCTGCTGCAGAATTTGGGAGCTGTGGTCTTTGTGCATTGTCTCATGAAAAGTCTTCCAATTTGCCTTCTAATGTCTCTCCCACCCACACTACCTCCATTAGGAAGCCAGGAGGCATACCTGCACTGACACCCAAGTCAATGGCATGTATTGTCTGTTGCCTGGGATCTTCATCATTGTCCTAGATACCTTGACCCTTTTGAACCCTTACATTCTAACATTCTGGGCAATATGGGGCATTGTTTCCCAGGAAGAGTCTCAAGACGGTCAACATCTCTCTCTCTCATATCTGTGCAGCACTAATCTTCCAGTGCCTATCATTTGTATGATCCTGATTAATTACTCTGGGAAGCATTTAGCACCAGTGATATGGAATTCATTTCATATTGTACACATAGAGCACAATTTTTCAAGACACTGTACACAGAATATTTTCACACCATTCTTGTCTTATACATGTACTTAGGGTAATGATGTCTAACTCATTTCACCATTGGAAAACTGGAAATGGAACCACCATCTGACCCAGCTATCCCCAAAGGACTTAAAAATATCATCCTACAGGGACACAGCCACATCAATGGTCAATATCTACTCTCTGGTCCATCCTGTTGTGTACAGTGTCATGACCAAGCATATCTGATGGTGAATTGTACAAGTATTCTCTGGCAGCAGAATTGGCCCTTAATGACATCTACTATTATTTCTTGCAGTCAAATCAGAGAAGTATCCAATGAGCACTTCATAATAGAAGTTCCTAAAGAAATGTAAATACTCTATTATCTCCACTAATATAATAATCATTAGGCACTTATTATTGAGCACTTGAATCTTGGCTGGTGCAAATGAACAACTAAATTTTAAATTTAATTTTAGTTAATTTAAGTGTAAATTTAAATAGCCTCATAAGGTTACTACTAGCTACTTTATTAAGCAGCACATATCCAATATATTATATCATGTCATTGCCTAATAATTTTGATGAAAGCAAGATAGTTTGATTAAATTAATACTTTACATCCAATCTGGAAGTCAGTATGGAGATTGGAAAACTGTAAATGGAACCACTATCTGACACAGCTATCCCACTCCTCAGTTTATACCCAAAGGACTTAAAAAATAGCATACTACAGGGACATAGCTACATCAATGTTATAGCAGCACAATTCACAATAGCTAACTTATGGAACCAACCTACATGCCCTTCAGTAGATGAATGGAGAGGAAAACTTTGGTATATATACACAATGGGACATTACTCAGCATTAAAAGAGAATAAAATCATGGCATTTGCAGGTAAATGGATGAAGTTCGAGAATATAAGGTTAAGTGAAGCAAGCCAATCTCCCCCCGAAAAAGGCCAAATATTTTCTTTGATATGAGGACACAGATGTATAATGGCGATTGGGGTGGGGGGGAACACCCCAAAAGAATGGAGGAACTTTAGATAGGGCAATGGGGAGGCAGCAGGAAGGAGGGGATGAGGGGGCAGGAATGATGGTGGAATGAGTCAGATATCATTACCCTAAGTACATGTATAAGACAAGAATGATGTAAAAATATTCTGTGTACAATCAGTGTCTTGAAAAATTGTGCTCTATGTGTACAATATGAAATGAATTGCATTCTGCCATCATGTATAACAAATGTATAACAAATCAGAATAAATAAAAATTATACTTTTTAATAACAAAATGTTACATAACAATTTTAAAGTTATTAATATACAATAAAATTAACAGATTTTTGTTATATGCCCCTGTAAGTTTTGACAAAGGCATAGAGTCATGTAACCACCACTGAAAACAAAATAGCCGAAGAATTTTATCACATCTCCAAATTTCCTCGCATTTCCCCTTTGTGGGTGACTCCTCTATGCGTACACAACCCCTTGGCAAACATTGATTCATTCTCTATTCCTGTAATTCTTCTTATTTTCAGAGTGTCATACAAATGGAACTCTCTAGTATGCAATCTTCTGTGTCTGTTTTCTTAGCATGATGTACTTAAATTGAATCCATGCTGTTGCATATACTGAAATATTATTTATATTTATTGCTAAATATTTTTCTGTTTTATGTCATTGTTAATAACTTTTTCAAGACAAAATTCCAGACTATTCTGGCTCCATTATAATCACTCTAGTGTTCAGTGCTGAACACAGGGTGTTTATTTTCTTGTGCCTGTATTTATTTATATATCTTATAAAACAGTGTATACTTCTAAGGTGTTGGAAGCAGGAGAGGAAAGTTAGAAATATCATATACAAAGGATGAAAGCATGGAGTATCAAGTGAGTTGGGAAAATATGGAATTCCATACATACTTTGGATAATTTCAACCTCATTTCCATGTGTACAGCTATTCTGACTTTCTTTGATTGTAGTACTGGGCATTGAACTGAGGGGTGTTTTACCAATTAGCTACATCCCCAGTTCTTTTTACTTATTTATTTTTATTTTTGAGACAGAGTTTCATTTACTTGCTGAGGCTGACCTGGAACTTGGAATCCTCCTGTCTTGGTCTCCTGAGTAGCTGATTTATAGTAGTGTGCCACCACACTCTTGTCTTTTTTATTATTTTTGTGGGTGGGTTACAGTTTCTTGCACTGTAGTATGATAACCTAACAGGATGTGTTGCCTCCCTGCTATTCTAAATAATTCATATGAATAGGAACCTTTCTACTTCATTGTATTCCAAGTGCTTAATGTGGTTCAGACCATATGGTGGGATTATAATGTATTTTCTTGAATGGAAAAATCAATGAAAACTGCTTTATTAATGTTGATTAAATGTTTCTCTCTGTCCTCATCCAAACTTCATGTTTCTTCTGAAATTTTCAGTCACTCAAATTTGCTGATGGAACCAGAGGAAAGGGTGTTATTTACCTATCATTCTGAGCATTATTTGAGGTAAAATTTATGGAGTTAGTTACTCTTTCTAAATACTGGTTGTAATTAGCACTTTTTCTTAGGGAGCTTGGCACAGATTCAGTGAGAATATGGTTGCAAAAATGTTTCAAGGAGTATAAAAAGTCATAGAAAATTAGATAACATCAGGATTATTACTTTACTCCCTGTAACAGAGAGTTGGATTCTGATTCACATGAAGCTTAATTCAGATGTACTTGGGAATCAAGCAATCTATAGGATGGGTTGATTGAGAATAATATATTGAAACCATTTTTCCTGAATATATGCATGGAAATATTTACAAACAAGTGTAGTGTAGCATATTTTTTAAGATCAATTGCTTTGAAATAAGGTAGACATGGTCTTAAGCATAGACTCTGTAGTTTGTTAACTTTTAGCTGGGCAAAGTTATTAAAAATCTCTATGAGTTTTCACTTCCTCATTATGAAATAATAAAAAATACTCATAAAGTTGATTTTAATTTGGTACAATGTATTTAAAGGATATATATATATATATATATATATATATAGAGAGAGAGAGAGAGAGAGAGAGAGAGAGAGAGAGAGATGGTGTGGGGGGAGTGTTGTGTGTGTGTATGTGTATATACACATACATATATACATATGTGTATATACACATACATATACACATACACACATACATATACACACATATATAGTTATATATAACATATATAAAGTTATATATAAAACATGATTTTCAAATGTTAGATTACTTTTGCTTGCAGGGTAGGTTGCCTGCAAATGTGACTCAGGATGACTTCATAGGAGCGGTTCCTGTGGGGAGGGGATAGAAATGATTAGATAGATAATGAGACCTGTTAGGAAGAACACATATTGGAAAGAGAGAACAGAAGAATTATTCTTACTGTCCTATCCTAATCTCGCTCTGACATTCAGAGAGCCTCTCTGACTGAGACTCTGTAGCCTGAGGCTGGGGGAAGAGGAATAGGTGTAGTTATCTGACACAGGCAGGCTGTTTTTACAGACTCCTATTATTTTCAGTCCCTGAGGCCAGAACTTTCTCCTAGGCCCTGATAGATGGGGTTTGCCTTGGGCCTAGGAGCAGGGTTTGAAGCTGTTTCTGAGCTGCTGTAGAGGAGCATATTCTTATGGGTCGCATCACTCTTGCTCCAAGCAGCATATTTAAGTAATCAACTTTACCTTCTGTTGCCTGGTGACTCTACTGGGTCATTGCCTATAAAGAGCCCACCATGGGAGCTGGCTTATTTTCTGCTCTGTGCTGGGGCTGAAGAGAAGCTGGTGGTTCTTCCCACTGATGTGACCAGGTAAAGAGAGTGCAAGAAAGATTTAAATGGAGAAGAATTTTAAAATGAGGAATAGTAGAAGAGCAGGAGGAAGAAAAAGCAATGTGTAGATGGGAGTTATGACTAAGGCAAGTGAAGAGGTAGTAGTAATGGTATAACGAATCAGGGATGAGATTGAGAACAGAAAGGAAAAGAAGGGGCAAAGAGATAAGAAGTCAGGACCCAGACCTCTCTGCTTGTGGCTAAAATTTTTTAGCAGCTAATTTTGTTAATTGAAACTGCTTTGTTTGAGATCTTGCTTTCATAGCTAACATGGAGAGAGAGAAAGAGTGTATGCTCAAACTATAAAGAAGCTCACAGTCTAGGCAGAAAGAAGAGTAGATACCTTGACATAAAAATTATCAATATTCACTCTGCTTCATTATTAAGAATCAAAGTAAATGTCCAAGCATTAAGATGGATAAAGATTAGAAGCAGAGGGGAATTTTCAGTTTAACACATTCTGGATTTGTCAGGGAAAGTTTTGGATTGTGGAAGGTATAACAGCTAGTGTTGATGAGTGAACAGAAGATAGAAGTTGGTAAATGAAGAGAATGCCACAAAACAAGGATGTTGAGTTATATATCATGAAGGCACAGAACTGGGTGGGTCTTTTTCAGATAATTTTGCTTAGCCTTTTCTTAATGTATGGGCAGATGCTATTTTCTACCGAATCAGTCAGATGGGCACTTGTACCTGAAGAGAGAAAGCATTAATCCATTTTCCTGGTTAGTGAGCAATGTAGAGAAAACCTTAATGAGCTGTGTCCTACAGGCAGCTCCTGAGTGTATGAGCTTAACATGAACATGCTGCTTCTCCTCCTGCCTATACATGTCCATTCATAGGACACAAGTTCTCCAGCAGCAAAGTGAGACTCTGTCACCTTCTCTTTTCCTACCCACCTCTCATTATCCGGGGACTTTTTTTTTTTTTTTTGGTCCTTTATGACATGAGATACTATTCAAACACCAAAAATTAATTGGTATCTGCTTTATAGGAAATTTGTCCCTTGATTACTCTTCCACTCTAGAATTCTCCTCTACATACACCCAAGACATGAAGACACACAATACAAACATATGCAGACATTTACACACATTTCCAAACACACTTGTACTCCACAAATATTCTTTAGAGAGCCATGAGGACCGAGGTTCTTATGCTCATCTCTATCCTTCCTTTGAATTATAGAGCTATATAAAAATAATATGTTTTTAAAAGAAGAAAATATAGCATCCAACTATCTGGATTGTCTTATAAGGCTGACATCTCTTTTAGTCTGAAGTTTGGTAAGATATAATAAACTTTAGAGTTAGTAAATCTGATATTGAATTTTTATCTATTTACGTTGGATACATTAATTACCATGTTCTATTTCCCTTTCTTCAAAACAGGAAAAAAACTCATTTAAAAATTTTCCTAGATTTTTTGAAAGTACACAAAAAGAGGTTACCAAAATGGATAGTATGTATAAAAAATCTTAATTATTTTCATTTTCTCTTAATTTACCATCTTTCTCCCAATTAACTAGATGATCTTCAGGGTGTCTAGAGAGATTATTTCTCCATGGATCATTCTTCCCTCAAAACTTCCAGATCCAGTCTATATTTCTCTAATCCATTCTTTATCTACTTTTGTCATTTAAACATCTGTCAGTACATCTAATTGATTGATTTTTTATTAATTGCCAGTCATTGTGCTTGTCTCTGAGAAAATATAAAGATGAACAACTCATATGTTTTTTTGTTCCCAAAGAGATGACATTCTGGTTGGAGAAAGAAATGTGATCCAGACATAAAAAATTTAGATCTTATAAAAGTATATGTAAAATACTGTTGGAGGAGATTCAATATGTTAAGCATTGTAGAGGGATTCCTGGATGTTTACCATAAAGAAAGAGATATACTCTTAATGTCTGTGCTTAGTAGCCAAAAAGAGAAATAATGACACAGAAATCTCAGCTATCTTTTGTTTTCCTATCTTCCTTTGGGTAGGAATGGCTATTCCATTTCTCCAGGTAGTAGAAGTTCTTAATTAAGGTTTGCCTTGGCTTCTTGCCTCATTTATTCTCACTAGGTTGAGTAAATTTTGAATGTGGAAACTATTCTTTACTCATTCCTGTCTCCTTAGCTTTCACTACAATTTGACAATTAAAATAATGAGGGTTTGATTTGATTCAGCATGTTTGTGATCTGTATCTCATTTGGCATTGATTTTTCCTGATTCTTAGTGTTCTTTTCCAGTCAAATCACAGACAACTATAATACAATAATACTTAAATATAACATCATAAAATATTTATTCCTGTTGAGGTAAGAAGTGAGTATTTCTATTACCATCATCAGTAGGCTGGAGGAGGTATACAAATTAACATTGCTCATGTTTATCCTTTTTTTTTTTTTTTTTTTGGTTTTGGTACCAGGGACTGGAATCAGGGGTGCCTCAGCCCTTTTTATATTTTATTTAGGGACGGGGTCTCACTGAGTGACTTAGGGCCTCGCTAAGTTACTGAGGCTGGCTCTGAACTTGCCGTCCTCCTGCCTCAGCCTCCCAAGCTTCTGGGATAACAGGC
>NW_026000174.1:16997471-17025541 GCF_001458135.2 Marmota marmota marmota
GCTCTGTTCTGCCCCTACTCCAATTGGGGTGAGGAGTGTACCACGCCGGCAGGCCACCGGTTCTGATCCGCCAGTCGGTTGCAGGTTTGCCTACCCTGCAGACACGGGCGGCGGTTCTACTCTGCCCCTATTCCAAATGGGGTGTCGTGACTACCCCGCCTGCAGGACGCTGGGCCTGTTCCTGGCACGGGCGGCGACTCTGTTCTGTCACTACTCCAATTAGGGTGGTGTTTGTACCACGCCGGCAGGCTCCTGGGCCTGATCCGCCGGTCTGTTGTAGGTCTGCCTACCTTGGAGGCGCGGGCAGCGGATCTGCCCTGCCCCTCCTACCACGCCTGCGGACCCCTGGGTTTGATCTGCAGTTTGATCACTGGTCTGCTCACCCTGCGGGCACGAGTGGCGGTTCCGCTCCGCCCCCACACCAATTTGGGTCACGTGACCACCCCACCGGCAGGGCCTGATCCGGGCGTGGGAGAAGGATCTGCTCTGCCCCTACTCCAGTTGGGGTGACATGTGTACCACACTGGCAGGCCACTGGGCCTGACCCGCCCGGCTGTCACAGGTCTGTTTACCTTGCAAGCGCGAACGGCAGCTCTGCCCTGCCCCTCCTACCACGCCCATGTACCACTGGGTCGCGGGTCTGCCCCCCTTGCGGGTGCAAGTGGCGGCTCCGCTCACACCCCCTCTCCAATTGGGGTCACGCGGTCACCACGCTGGCGAGCCGCTGGGCCTGCTCCGGGCGCTGGCGGCGGCCCGGCTTCTCCCCTCTGGCTCAACGACAAATTGAGGAGGCTCAGGTGACTGTGCCTCACCCCCCCTACCAGGAGACCAACTGCTTATGTCACCGCTGGTATTGATGGAGTTCTCTCCTCCGCCGCTTTCTGCTGACATCAGATCTCTGCCATGTTGATATCGTATGCGAATGTCAGCCTTTCGTTCCCTTTGCCGGGCAACCAAAGCAACGGGTGAGTCCTGTCCGGCCCTCGGCAGGACCCCTACCGAGAAGCAGTTTCCGCGGGCTCCCAGCCCCGGCCCAGGGAAGTTCCGGGAGCCGGAACTCGGCCTCTCCGAACTCGGTGTAAGCTCGGCCTCTCCGAACTCCTGTCATGTTTATCCTTATATGATGCTCTGGAATTAGAAAATTTCTTATATTTACTGTCAGCAGGGCATAAATCTAGCTACTGGAAGATGAGGTCACTTAGAACTGACCATGTCCATTCAATAACTAGGCCAGATACATCACTCCCAGTCAGCTCTTTAAAGATGACTACTTGGCCTAAATAAAAACAAAAATCAGGAATTGTTATTCTTTTGACCAATGGTTGTCAAATAATTTCTGAATGGTCATCTTAAGTATAAATTCTATACTTCTGCCTCCTTAGGACACCATTTCTGGGTTCTCTTGTATCTGTCTTTCTAGGGATTTTCTCATCCATTCAACTACTTGTTATTCCAACTTGTGATGTCAACTCAACCTGCCTGTCCCTGACTGGTCTCCTTTATTCCTTCTTCCATCTCATTTACATTTTTTCCAAAGTCATTTATGGCACGCTCATGAGAGCCTTCCATACATTTCATCTTGCTTGTAAATAATCTCAAGTCCATTCCAACATGGACATGCAAGGCACTCAAAAAATTTCATCAATAGAATAAGCATTCAAATTAACAAGATTGTTTTAATCAACAAGAGAAGAAAAACAAAGAAGGAGGAATGCAGGATTTGTTCCTGTATCCTCCCAATAACATAAAATGGTGCCAACATTCGTGGCCCCATCACATTGTAGTTAATGAAGCAAGACATGGTCTCCACAGTGGTTCATTAAATTCCTGTCATGACTTTAAAACAATAGCAGAACTGAGGTACAAACTGATGTGGCAGGGTATTTTGTCTAGGCTTACTTGCTAAGACTAAATAAGGATATCTGAAGTTGTATATTCCAGAATAATGTTTGGAAATCTGGACAGGATTCATTAGGACAGTCAAGTAAGTGGGTTCGAATTCCCCTGGTAGATATTCATGAGAAGGAGTAGAAACAAAAACCCTGAGGTGTAAGATAGAGGAAAAAATAGAACCTAGTTGTGTTGGTAGACCTGGAAAGCCATATAGAGAGACAGAAATAGAGGACACAGTGAATCTCAGGCTCAAAAATATGTGAGATGGTAAAAGACAGAGTTATTAGAATGACTTTCATTCAGGAAATGAAATAACAAAGCCCTAATACTAAAAGGATATTTCTAATAGGAGAGTATGAGGAGAGTGTGGTACAAGGATACCAGGTCCAAGTATACCTCTGGATACATCATCCAGGACCAGTTTCTAACAAAGACATTGTGGAGTACGCCCCACAGGTGCCCAGAGTGGTGCTTGTGTACTTCTCTATTATTTTTTTAGTGACTTATATAGCTTGGAGACTTAATATAAAGACCCCCCCAGGTTATATTTCTTATTATATATGCCTGTGTTTTACCTGTCTATAAAAATATTTTATTTCAGGTCAGGCTAATCTAGGAAATAAGGTGAGAATGAAACTAGGAAGACTAATGGATATAATCTGGAAATGATTATAATCTGGAGACAGGAAAATATGGCCAGGTTCTAAAAAGAACAATCCAAAACACTGTAGAAGGATCTGATCTGATAGACACAGGGATTAGATTGGGAGTGTTGAATAAAGAGATACAATTGTGTAATCAGGGAAGCGTTTATGAAAAAGCTAGGATTATAAAAAAAGGATTAAATGGCAAATATTATCTTTATTGTCTTTCTTTCCAGGGTGTGCCCTCAACTCAGCATGTTCATTTTCAATAACACCACGTCCTCCTCCTCCGGCTTCCTGCTCACTGCGTTCCCTGGACTGGAACATGCTGATGTCTGGATCTCCATTCCTGTCTGCTGTCTCTATACCGTTGCCCTCTTGGGAAACAGCATGATCTTGTTTGTCATCGTTACCGAGCAGAGTCTCCATAAGCCCATGTACTATTTCCTCTCCATGCTCGCAGCTGTTGATCTGTGTCTGACCATCACCACCCTTCCCACTGTGCTTGGGGTTCTCTGGTTTTACGCCCGGGAAATCAGTTTAAAAGCTTGCCTCATTCAGATGTATTTAGTGCACACCTTTTCCTTTCTGGAGTCCTCGGTGCTGGTAGCCATGGCCTTCGACCGCTTCATGGCTATCTGTAACCCACTGCAGTATGCTGTTGTCCTCACAGACATGATGAGCTTGGTGATCGGACTAATCATCTTCATACGACAAGTAATTTTCATGTTTCCCTGTGGTCTCGCCTTGAGTAATGTGTCTTTCCGTGGAGGCCAAGAGCTTTCCCACCCGTTTTGCTACCACCCAGACGTGATCAAATACACACATTCCAATCCCTGGATCAGCAACTTTTGGGGCATGTTTCTTCAGCTATTCCTGAATGGCACAGACTTGCTGTTCATCCTTTTCTCCTACGTCCTGATCCTCCGCACTGTTCTGACCATTGTGACCCCCAGGAAGCAACAAAAAGCTCTCGGCACTTGTGTCTGTCACATCTGTGCTGTTACCGTTTTCTATGTGCCAATGATCACCCTGTCTTTAGCACACCGTCTCTTTAATTCTACCCCAAGGGTTATCTGTAGTATTTTGGCCAATATTTACCTACTCTTACCACCTGTACTGAACCCAGTCATTTACAGCCTGAAGACCAGGATGATCCGCCAGGCCATATTTCAGCTGTTCCAGTTCAAGAGTTCAAGGCGCCCCAATATGAGGGGCCTTCGAAGAAGATGAGATTGAAGAGAGAAATGGATTTGGTGACTGAGGCAATTCCATTTGGAATATAGGCTTGGGAGAACAGGATAGTGTTTCCTTGAGCTTATCAGAGTTTCATAAATACCACAATTCAAAACCCATTTAATTGTGTATATGTTCTTCAGACATTTAACAAAATGACAGAGTCTCCTGTGTGTGCACATAAAAAGCACAATAAAGTCATTTAAATCCAATGGAATAATTTATCTGTTTTAAAATATTAATTCTCAGACCAGAAATAAATGACAATAATTTTATATTTGCATCCAACTATATATATATTTTTTCACATTCCAAGGGAAAAATGAAGGTTTTCTTTGAGTTGGTAAAAATAAAAGTTGAATGTGTGTGCAAAAGCACACATACAGAAATTTGTGGTTAAACACTTTAGGAAAATCTTGCACACTGCTTTCAATTTCTTTTCAATTCCTTCTAGAGAGCACTGTCTCCTCACAGATGCACTCTTTGTACATCTTTCTTTAATCCCTTCTCTCTCTCTCTCTCTCACACACACACACACTCTTTTTCTCTTGCTCTCATTTGCTTAGTCTATTTGAATATATTTGGAACCTTTTTATGATTATAAATGTCATATAAAATTTAGATTAAAATTGTGAATATATTGAGAAATACAGAAAATTATTAAAGATTATTTATAATCCCACTAATGACATTTTATATATGACTAATATTTTTTTAAGCAAGTCAACAGAAGTGCACACAAATATACACATATACATTAACACAATAATGTATGCTTATGTGTCTCTTGTTTGTACGATATTATTCTCTGTTAAGTCATAGTACTTTGTATTAGCTTTTCTTCGAGTCTCTACCAGAATAGGCAATTTATTGTTCTTTTATGTGTGTTTAAGTTTACCAGATCTTAGTCAGTGAGTATTAATATTTGTTTACTTGTTCTCCCCACTACCAAACTGTGAGCTGCTTCATAGCAGGCCTATGTCTCATGCTTCATTTGATCCTTAAGATCTGATACACTGCCTAGTATATACCACTTAGTTGTTAGTGTTGTCTTGCATGGGTGAATGACAGCATATAATATTTATATCATGGTTTAGGTTATGAAGTCCTATTATTTAACATTTCAGTTACTCTTGACATATATCCTAATAAATATATATTTGATCATACCACTGATTATGTTCTTAGAGTCCTAGTAGTAATATGAAGTATTAAACTTAGAAGGAAACAAAGTAACTAAATTTAGTGTAGTAACTGAAATTATAGGTTTAAGAATCATACTATCTGCATTAGCATTCAATCTCTAAACACATTTGACCTTTATTTCCTTGGAAAAGTTTTTGATTTTTTAAGCTTTAACTTCCTAATCTACAGAATAGGAGTAATCAATAAACCTATCACTCTGTGCTTTTGCAAAGTTAATGTTGCTGATAGAGGTAAACATATAGGCCAATAGGCTGACACCTGGCAAACACTGGGTATATCCTATTATTTCTAATCTACTATTTAAATATTATTCATATAACTAATCACTTGTTAACAAAAATATGCTTTTCCTTTTCATTTTTCCATTCTTGTTTTCTTAGAAAAAAATTCCCATCCAGAGATGATAGTTTTACTTGTATTTAAATAAATTTTAAAGTTACCTCAGCTCTTAATTTATTTTAATTTATCTTTGTGTGTGACACCATGTCATGCCCACACATATGAAACTTTAGGCTGTCATTTTTTCCTACTAGTGTTATTTGACCAATCAATCTATATTGCATTATTTTCTGATATTGCTTTATTATATGTTGCCAGGTCTTATATGGTGTGTTATAATGCCTTGATTCTCTTTCCTTCCTCTGCCTATTAAATTGTTGAGTGAACCACACAATCTTACCCTGTGTAATAAATATCACCATCATATTGAGCGTTAGCCTAGTTTCTGTTTTTATCTTATATTCTATAGTCTCCTCTTGTTACTCAATTTTTAGAGTTGTTGTAGTAAATTTCCAAACAAATGTTACTGTAAGCTGAACTGCAAATGTATGAAACCTATATGAAAATGCAGAGAACTGGACCATGGACCTGTTCAGTCTTCAGATGCAGAAACAAGATTAATTGACATGTTATCACTTAAGAAATTCCTGCCTGGCACAGATTTGAAATTCTGAGTTTGGGGCAAACACTAAAAGGAATATAAACACTGTTTTTCATTTCACTCATGAAAATATATGTGTGTGTTGGGGGGTTTAACAGAACATGAACTATTTTTCAGGGCAGCTTCAGGACATAAAATTCAGTTACTCACTGATTTCTTTTTATTAGAGGGTTTTAATGATACATAATGGTTGAGCTTATTCTGAGAAAGTCATACATGTCTGGAATTTGATTTACTCCATCTTAGTCCCTGTCTCCCCCTTTCCCTCCCATACTGTCTCCCCATTCTCCTTCCTCTGCTTTAGTGATCTTCCTTTTATGTGTCTATGTATTTATTTTTGATTGCTGCTTTTTATAAATACACAATGGTGGAATTCCCTGTGAAATACACACACACACACCATGATTCTGTTAGATTTATTCTTTGTTTCTACCGACTGACTCTTTTTTGTTTGTTTGTTTGTTTGTTTAAACCCAAGCAGGCTACATTTTCTATCACTTCAGATGTTCATAGTACTTGTAATATTTTCATAATCATCAAAGGCTCTTTGATTGTTAAGATTGTTTCTCAAAACAAGTTGGGGGAAAAGTTGCATAAGACTTCCAGCCAGATGCCATTCCATATGTACTATAAAAGTACTGGAACTACACCAAGATATTCATTATGCCATTTTTGTGTGGAAACAAAATACAAGTAAGAGAGACAGATATAAGAACTAGTGATTATGACAAAATTGGTGAATGTGTGGGTCCCTGGGAAAGAACTGAGTAACAACCTGGGGAGAGACAAGATTCACCCTGTCTTCCCTGATTAGGGCATCAGTCAGGGTCAGCTACCCAACAATAAAACCTTAGCTAAACTCACCTGGAGACAAAAAATAAATATGAATATTTAGCCATCAGAGAACAACTTCTTGAAAATGGTTCTTTGAAAGAGAAATAATATCATATGTGAGTTCTGTTTAGACAATAAAACATTAAAATGTATTAACTTTTCCCCAATTCATATAAAAAGTGTTAAGGATTGACTTATTCTAAATACATACGTGTGCACACATATACACATACATACACATACACACACACACACATGCATATAGTACCAGGGATACAACCCAGGGTTGGTCTATCACTGAGCTACATCCCCAACCTTTTTTATTTTGAGACAGTTTTCACTAAGTTGCTGAGGACCTCATTAAAATGCTGAGGTTATTTTTATATCTTTGCCTGTTATTAAGCAGATACAAACCAGAAATACACAAGAAGCAAATGATTTTACAGAAAATAATTTGAGGAACCCAATCATCTATAGTTGGTTGTTATCTTTTTAAAATATAAAATCATATATGCATGTATAAGATTTTATGTTATTTAAATATACATTATTTATATTACATAAATATAAAATAATTCTGAAATTATTTCTAGATTATTTAGTTAATTTGCTATATCATAGTTTTAAATACCAAGTACTTACATAATCACAAGAACCAAACTTTATAAAGTCTATTTTAGAGCAGTTAATAACTCAGTTCTTTTAAGACTACTATATATGTTTTTTTTCTTTCCTACTCCTTACTAAAAGTATAATCATCTGTCTACTTATAATAGTTATTACTTCTTGGAACTCTGGAATTTTGTGGGGAAAAAGACTTTTTTTTTTTGTTTTACCTTAAAGAATGCTGTGAGAGAGTTTAATCTCATAATACAGGGCTATGAAAACTTTGAGGTAAAAAAAATTACTGGTTGTCCCTATTTTATTGTTAAGGAAGGAGGAGAAGGAGGACATTATTCCACCTCACAACAGTAAGTGACTTCACTTACATGGGAAATCAAGAATTCCTACAAAATAACTAAAGTTCCCTCAATGAATATAACATGCCTAAGAGTCACCTGAAAGAAAATCTGCAACCAGATTGGGGTAGCATCTTTTAACCTCTGACTTGTCTGATATTCATTATCTGCAGGGGACAAGATCTACTGGCATATGTACTTATCCTTGTGCTATAAGCAATGTAACTAAAATAGTATATCAGTGTATTGATTCACAATTATTATTCATGCTATTGAATAACTGTCCCTACATACCTATCAATGCCCATGTAAGTCCTATGTTCATATAGTAACTAGCTATATTTGGTCAATATAATGACCATCGTATAGGTTATACTGATTATAAAGATGATTTTAAAGACAATGATGGATCATTGATAATAAAACTCTTTTTAAGATATCATTTTCTTCCCTATCCTGGCTGATCTTGCCCTACTACTCCCTGCCATATTTTCACTTTATTCCCAGTTTTTCCAGAACTCTTTCATAAATTTGCTCTGTCTTCACTCAACATGCAAAGGGGTTCATCAGAGGTAGCACTAGTAAGAAAATGTCAGCAGCAAGGATCATGGCAAGTGGGGACTTGTGCTGGCCAAAGTGATGCATGGATGCTAAAGTGATGGAGGGCACATGGAACATGAGCATGTGGGAGACACAGGTGTTGAGGTCCTTGAGCAACTCCCTTTGGGATCCAATTCCTATCATCATCTTCAGGATAAACACACAGGACACCGCAATAACACCCTCTTTGACATCATGCAGAGGGCAATGAGGAAACCAGAGAAATAAAGTTTTGTGTGTTGTCCAAGCAAGAGCCTGCTTCACAACATCCTGATGGAGACTATAAGAGTGAGAAAGTAGGCTTTTCCTATAGTACGTTGCCTACAGTATGTCAAACAGCACCAAGAGCATGTTTTTAATGAGAAACAGCTTACCTATTTGGGCAACTCTGGCACTAGTAAGGACATTCTGTATCTCAATGTAGCCAAAAGATATGATCAGTCAGTTCCTGTCAGTGAATCCATGGAGAAAGATTTTTGAAAAACAAGAGACAACTGGGGATATTGCAGTGACATTGAACAGAGATTTGCAGCATAGTATGGAGGAAGGAGGTGGATAGATCCCCGTCAGAGACAGCCTACATGGAAAGGAAATAGTACATGAGTATATGGAGTGAGGGCTCAGTCCTGATACAAAGAGAATGGAGCAGGGCTCAGGTTGTAGCTCAGTGGTAGAGCATTTGCCTCGCACATGTAAAGTTGGGTTTAATCCTTGGTACTACATAAAAATAAATAAATAAAATGAAGATATTATGTCCATCTATAATTAAAAAAAAAAAAGATGAAGAGGAGAGTGCATTTGCCCAAGCTGGCCACCAGGTACATGGGGCCAATGGGTTCAGAGTTCTACACATGAGCATGCTCCAGCCCTGTAATTTCAATCAGAAATGGGTGGTGATCTTAATTTCAGGTCCGAAATTATTTATTCACAAGTCTGAAGTGACACTTTCAACGTGTATCTGTTGTACTTCTCTCTCTCTTTTTAGCAAGTTTGAGAAATGAGCAAAAAAAAAGTGCAATTTATAAAAATGTTTTTGCTAGTGTATTGTAGTTACACACAAAATAATGAGGCTCATTTTGACATTTTCATAAATGCATATAAAGTAATTTGATCCATTTCAATCCCCAATACTTCTCCTTACCCTTTTTCCTCACTCTCCCTAATCCTCTTCTTCTATTCTCTTGGTCTTTCTTCTATTTATTTATTTTTTAAATTAGTGCTTTATACTTTTACATAAAAGTGAAATTCATTGTGATATATTTGTACATGCACATCCCATGATTTGGTCACTTTAATTCTGTAGTTCTGCTTCTTTCTCATCTCTTCCTCCGCCTCTTACTCTACTTAAATGTTCTCCCAATTTTTGTAAGTTCTCCTCTATTTTGATTCCTTGTTTCTCTCTAGCTTCTGCATATGAGAGAAATCATTTGACCCTTGACTTTCCGAGGAAAAGTTAAAATTCAGGAGCTATTGAACAGCTGATTGAGTCTCTAAACAAACACCTAACATGATGAATTTAAAGAACAGTATATTTGAACCATGAGCAAGATGGATTGAACTTGAGAGAAATTAAGAAGCCGCTCAACAAGAGAGAGTGCAATAATCCTATGAAGAGATGACTATGGGATGGGCAGAGAGAGAAGGAAGGCATTTATGAAACAAACATATAGTTTGTAGGATATTCACAAATTCCACTAAATGACTAGAAATAATTTTAAATTCTGTAAGTTTGCTATTTAACCTATTTGGGTAATGTAGTCCTTCTCCTCTTACGTGTTTTGCAAAACCAGATTCATACACTATGCTGAATTTTGTACCAAGATATTCTTCACCAAAATTTATATTTTGAACATGTCCTCATGTATAGAAATATTCTAAGAAAAAGTCAAAAGTTTGAGTAAACAACTGAAAATTCAACTGGAAGGAGGGCAAGGAGTTCATTGTCATGACAATCTGTCTGAGGCATTGAGGAGACAGTATTGCTATGGACAAAAAAGGAAAACTTTTTAGAAACTAGAGGCTTAGCTTGAATGATGAATTCAAATTTTGTATTGAGAATTTGGCCAAGATAACTGAACATTTAAAAACCGACATCCTGCAGAGAGCTTGAAACAGGAGCCAGGCATGCTGCCTTTCTGTGAGGACTGTAAGCATTGCATTGGCTCCTTTTACAAGGTGACAGTACTTGGGTGTAGATATGGAAACTTCTCGATGTCACCTACATTTCTCCTCTTATTGATCCCTGCTTCCACCTTCAAAGTCAGCAATGTTACCAATGTTACGTCCCCCTGTGGTGTTTGCCTTCTGTCACATTTCCTTCTGACCATTGTTGGGAAAGAGGCTCTGCTTTTAAGGATCCACATAATTAAATGGGGTCCACCAAGATAATCCAGGATAATCTCTCTGTTTCTCAATGTCTTCAACCTAGGTCATATCTGCAAAGTTATCTTTTACTACGTGAGGAAATATATTCACAAGTTTCAGGGATTAGGAAGTTGACCTCTTTGTAGGAGGGTGCGTTTTTCTGCCTATCACGAATACATTGCCTCAACTTCTCTTTCTCACATTTATTTGTCAAGTACTACATTACATATGTTAATTTTTATAATCTTGGAAATTGAAACTAATATTAAATAGATTTATACATTAAATAACAACAATAAATACATTAGATATTAACATAAGTAGCACAATTTTTGAGTTTGAAGAAGTTTAGCTCTAACTTATTAAATGTACAAGGGACACCATCCAGAGAAACAATATTTCACATGTGATTACTGGTCATAACAAAATACTAAGTAAATATTCATTTCCTTTCTTTTCTTAGTTTAAGTGTGCTCATTTAGTCTTTTGAACTCATTCCAATTTCTGGTTTTGCTATCGTTTTGATTCAGCCTCAGTTTTTCTCCCCCCAGTTGGTAGTGTATGCAGATTCAATGAGGTCTTACATGTTCCATGTTTCAATACACATACGAGGAAACAGTGAATGTAAATTCATGACAAAATGAATAAAAATAACAATGACTGTAAGAAGAAAATAGACAATTAGTGTTCAACACATCAATCAACATGTAGAATAATCATTTATACAGAGCATTTAAAGTTTATTTTATATTTTCATGTAAGATGAATCCTAATTTTTTTTCCATTTTAAATTATAACTATTGACACCTACTAAATGTACAAACTAATGGTATTCACCCTGATATTTCCATACGTGCAAATATCATGCATCTATCATATCTAATCACCTTCCTGTACCCTTGTTGCTCTCTCTCCCATCATGCTTCCCAGCTTCTAGTATCCTCTTCTATTTTCAGGTCATCTTTATTTTCAGTTTCCACATATGTGAGAGAGGGAATAAGATACTTGTTTATCTGTGTTTGACCTATCTCATTTAACATGATGACTTCCAGTTTTACTCATTTTTCATGCAGACAGGATTTCATTATTCTTTGTAGCTGAATAATACTTTATTGTGTGTGTTTACTGTTTTTCT
Source organism: Marmota marmota marmota (assembly GCF_001458135.2). Taxonomy (NCBI): domain Eukaryota; kingdom Metazoa; phylum Chordata; class Mammalia; order Rodentia; family Sciuridae; genus Marmota; species Marmota marmota. Next base: position 17,009,283 of record NW_026000174.1, read on the forward strand.
TCTTTTAATTTATTTATATATCTTAGTTATTGTGAATAGTGCTACAATAGACCTGAGTGTTCAGGTATTTCTTTTGAATGCTGACTTATTTCCTCTGTATTTAGGCCCAGAAGTGGTATGGCTGGATTATATGATAGTTCTATTTTTAGTTTTCTGAAGAACCTCTGTACTGTTTTCCATAGTGACTGTACTAATTTACATTCATACCAACAGTATATAAGGGCTTCATTTTTTCCACAGTCTAGTCAGAATTTATTTATTTTTTGCATTTTTTAAATTTTCATGATTTTTTTTACATTTTAACTTTTTTTTTTTTTTTGCAAATCTCATTGATGTCATGGTTAAAAGAAGATAGTTGTTATATCCGCTTCTAAATTCAATCTTTTGAGATTTCTAATGTTTTTTAGCCTTTGGAAAACTTCACTGTATGCTTGAGAGAAAATGCAAATGGAAATTATAAAACACATATAAAATCATATGCCATCTTAATACTATTGTGAAAGTAGTTATGACCTTAGAAATTTCCAGGAAGTGTCTCAGAGACCATCCAGGGTCCCCATAAAATACTGAAGCACATATTTGTTAAATAAATACAAAGTTTATCCTGGAAATGACAGAGGATCAATTACAATGATGCATGAACACAAAAGATATGGTCTCTACCTTGAAGAGAATTCCCCTCCCCACAGAAGTGTACAATGGAGTCTAGCTCAATGGCAGGTCAGGTTGTGGGAGCTGATGGGTTGGGTTGATGTCCTGATGGTGCTTCTGATACAAGCAGGATGTGAAGCACAGCCACTTGACAGTGTGTCTGACTTTACACAAGGTATGATCGCATGTGATGTCATGAGCTGAGAGTGTCATCCCATTTATACCAGACAACTGAGAATTATTGTCTTTCCAATTGTGCAGATCTTTGTTCTTGAGCATACTGTGAAATTATAGTTTGGTGTATAGGAATTAATTCCACTAAATTCAAAGAAGAATGCAGAAGTTTGAGAGATAATTGTTGACTTCAGATCCTCAAACTTAATAAGCTTAGAATGAGCCATAAATCCCATGAGATAACTTTTCTGTTTATATTCCCTTAACAAAATTATCTCTCCTCCCTTAAAATGTCCATTCCCTGTTTCATCACACAAAGTTAGATTTTTAGGCTTATCCATTCTCAGGATATCTATATCCAATCCTGAAAACATCCTGTCAACTTTACTTTGTGAATATTTTCCAATTTGTCAACTTCACCTCTGTTGCTCCCTTGTCTCATAATATGATCTCTCATTAGAACTGTAGCATTATCTTCTAATTGTTCCTCCACTCTCCAGTCTTATTCTCTCTTGTCTTTCTTTCTTTTTTCTTCTCTTCCCTTTTCTCTCCTCTTCAACCCAGGGGCAATAATGATTCCTGCACATGGCTTAATAGATCACATTTGTCTTCATAGTAATGAGTAAGTTCCTAACATCTTTCATTCAACCCTTTAACAAATCCTGTTATTTATTCATTATAAATTTTGTATATCTTTTCCCTCTACTTCCATGATCACCCCCTGCTCCAAACCAGTGTCCTCTCTTACTTAGTATTATTACAATGACCTAGTTTTTTTCCATCCCCCCCTGCTGCTTCCCATGTCTCCTGAAGATGATCCTGTAAAACAGAAACCATGTCAAGTTAAATTCCTGCTCACAATTCCCCGGTGACTCCCCATCTAATTCTGAACTGAAATTCCAGACTTGACTTGGGTGATATGGTCAGCACTACCTTTCTTTCCTCCTTACTCTCCATGTTCTCCACACCACAGTGGCAGATGCAGTGGTGCTCCCAACATACCTAAGCACAAAATATGTTCCTGCTCTACATCTTGAACATGCCCTTCTCTCTACTGGAATCCTTTTCCCTCCAAGATATGATTGTGCTGCATCCTCACATCCTTGAATTATCACCTCAGTGAAGCTACCCTTGACTGTCTTAAAATTAAAACTTTTTTCAACACAGCGCTTACTCTCCTTTTCTATGTTAATTTTTCTTCATAGCACTTTTCACCCTTTTTAAATTTTCCCATGTTTATTGCCTGTTTAACCTTATTAAACTCCAAGACTCCTGAGGGCAATGTTTTTGTTGGTTCTGTTTTATTGCTCTATTCCCCAAACCAAAAACATTGCTGGTATATTAAAGTAGGTACTCAATAGATATTAGCTGAGTGAATGACTAAATACACAGTCATTGCAAGTTCTGATTCCTGTGTATTCCTGGCTGCACCTCAAGATACCTCCTCCTCTCAGTCTCAAGAGAACTCAAGTCTGAGTGGTTCTTGCATATTTTGTGTTTTGTTTTATGCAGGCTGGGGATCAAACGGAGGGCATCATGCTTGCTGTGAGAGCACCATACCATGGAGTTACAATTCCAACCTTGAGCAGTTCTTTACAAGAATTGTTAATAGTTTCTCAACAAATACTACTCCCTGTCATCTTTTGGCTTCTTTACAAAATACTTGCTTTGCTTAGAATAGTAATTTTCCTCAACTTTACCTGGATAACACCAAGCTCACCTTCAAGACTCAATTTGTATATCACCCAGAATGATAAAATATTCCAGATTGCTTCACCAGAACATGAATTCCTTCAGGATGAGAGATGTATCTTGTTTGCCAATTTATTCCCTGTAATTTTTGTAGAAGTTCATTGTATGAAAGTGTGAGACTTGTTCCGCATTCTATTTCATGCTTAACTACAGCCTCAGAGCCTGCTGTAATTATTGTCTATTCTCTTTTTCCTTCTTTCTTTCTCTTTCTTTCTTTTTTTTTTTTTTTTTTTTGCTGTGCTGGGGTTTATACTCAGGGTCTCACACATGCGAGGCAAGCCTTCCACTGTGGAACTACATCATATGTTTAAGTAGGCAGCCTTGTGACATAGACATTTTTAGATTCATTTGAATAGAACATTGAATTAATTTTTAAAAATTTGTTCTTTTTAGATATACATGACAGGAAAGTATATTTTGGAATATTATACATACATAGAGTTCAGAAAGGTAACAATTTTCCAAAGTCACACAGAAATTAGGACTTTCTCAGCCAGACTTTGTTTATTGAACTTTCTAGTATATCAAAATAATATGAATTCACTATAAGATGTAAGAGAACATAACTAATGTGTGGATATAGGAATTACAAGTGCATGTAAAAATTATAAGTGCCTATGCAATGGTTTCATGTTTTTTCTGAAGTATATAGACACATAGATAGTAGAATGTATTTTGAGATATCATTTATATATGGAGTATAACTTCCCATTTTGTGGTTGTACAGGATGTGGGGTTACACTGCTCATGTATTCATATATGAACATAAGAAAGTTATGTCAGATTCATTCTACTGTCTTCCCTGCACTCCACCCTTACCAATCCAGTAAACACCAATTCCCCTATTGTGAACAGTCTGTATCAACATATCAGAGAGAACATTGGCCTTTGGTTTTGGGGGATTGGCTTATTTCACTTAGCATAATAGTCTCCAGTTCCATCCATTTATCAGCAAATGCCATAATTTAATTCTTCTTTATGGCTGAGTAATATAGAAACCACTCTGGACTCACACATAATCTATGCTATTATATATTTGCTGCCTGGGGCTAATCTTAACTCTGCCACAGTATCATATTCTAGGTTCACACATTCATCATACAGAAATAGCTTTTTTCATGGCAGACCGGAGGAGATCCTGGTGGTGGAGGGCATGGAAAATACAACTTACCAGTACCATAGTCTACTGTCTCCCTCCACATTCACCTGAACAGAGTGAGAACTGTGTGAAAGCTGTGGTTTGCTCATTCTTGTATGTTTGTTGTGTAAATAAGTAAGTTTCCTCTATTTTATGCATGTGAGATATTATAAAGATAGAAGAGGAAGGATGGATTGAAGGAGATGGTGCCTCCAAGACTTGACCTAATTAGTAACAAAGAGCGTGGGTCACCCGATCACGAATCTGTTTAGTCTTCACACTGTAGACAATGGGGTTCATCACAGGAGGGAACAAAAGATACACAAAGCCCATAACCACCTGGACCAGATGGGGTGCCTTCTTTCCAAAGCGATGGATGACAGACAAGCCAATCATGGGAGTGTAGAAGAGGAGCACAGCACAGATGTGGGAAACACATGTGTTAAGAGCTTTGAGCCTTTCAGCCCTGGAGGCAATGGATAACACAGTTCGCAGGATCAGAGCATAGGATAAGAGGATCAGCAGTGAGTCTACACCTACTGTGGAGACAATGACAAACATGCCATAGATACTATTGGCCTTAATGTCTGCACAGGCCAATTTCATCACCTCTTGGTGGAGGCAATAGGAATGTGAGAGGACTGGAGAGCCACAGTAGGGGAATCTTTTGAGCATAAAAGGCAAGGGGAAAATGAGGGCTACACTCCGGCCCAGAGATGCAAGGCCAATTCTGCTAATGACTGTGTTGTTGAGAATGGAAGCATAGTGCAGGGGGCGGCAAATAGCCACAAAACGGTCAAAAGCCATAGACAGTAGCACAGAGGACTCCAGGAAGGACAAGCAGTGAATGAAAAAGAGCTGGGCAAAACAGGCATCATGACCAATATCTCGTGCCCCAACCCAAAAGATACCCAGCACTGTTGGGAGGGTGCAAATGGACAGCCCTAGGTCAGTCAGAGACAGCATGGACAAGAAGAGGTACATAGGCTCATGGAGGGAGGGCTCTGTTTTAATGATGAAAAGAATTGTGCAGTTGCCCAGGATGGAGACCAGGTACATGAAGCATAGTGGGATGGAGATCCAGATGTGCACATGCTCCAGCCCAGGAATGCCACTCAGCAGGAAGGAAGACGTCATGCTGCTGCTGTTTCCCACGGATCCCAGTGTCATTGTATGTGGGGAGAAAGGGTGAGGTCAATTTCTTCTAAAACCCTGACCTGTGCAAATGCTGTTGATTGCACCTTGAAGAAATTGAATGAATGTGAGGAGAGAGAGAGAGAGAGAGAGAGAGAGAGAGAGAGAGAGAGAGAGATATCAGAATCAAATAGACCTGGAACTGTCCAGCTGTTCTAAGAGGTTGTTTCACTCTTATCTCTGATTTCCTCTCATCATCTGTTTGAAGGAAATATTTTGTTGTCTTGTAGTTTCAATAAGAAAGATGTGGAATTGTCAAGGGACTTCCTAATGTTGTGCAACTTTTAAGAGCTAAACTTAGTGAGTTGAATGTTATGACCACTGTATCAACCTCCCTTGCCAGGCTCCCTTGCTTTCTAGAGTTTTTTTTTTTTTTTAGTTGGCATCTCATTAGGTTTCCCAGGCTGGTTTTGAGCTCATGGGATCAAGGGATTCTTTAGCTTCAACTTCCTGTGTGTGTGTGTAGGTGAGACTATAGGTGTGTGCCATATTGCTCAGCTTTAAATTTTTATTAGACTTAGTCACTGTCTCACCAATGTCCCAGATTTTCTTTTATCTTTTCTTTCCCTTATCTTGCTTTGTTCCTTTGCTCTTCTTTGATCTTTTCACTTTTTTTTCTGTTTTGTTTAACTTCATTGTTGAATAAAACCCCTCACCTAGACAAAGGGTTACTCACATCCTCTGGTCTTCCCAATACAGAAGCAATCCCAGGAGAGAGGCTGATGGGAGCGGGGAAAATTCAGTTTACCTCCTGTGACATGGTGGGTCAACAGTGGCTGCATTCTACAATGGAATCACATGGCTTTGTGTGTGTGTGTGTGTGTGTGTGTGTGTGTGTGTGTGTGTGTGGCTTTTATTCTACAACAACTTATTCCTTGGATGCTAGTAATCGATCTGTTGGCTCCTTCATGGTAAGGAGTAAGAACATTTTTCCTATTCTTATTGTCCATGTTAAATTTGGCTTCTTCTTATAAATAAAAATATGTTTTTTTTCAGGACTAGGGGTTGAACCCAGAGATGCTCTGCCACTGAGCTACATACCCATCCTTTTTTAAATTTTGAGACAGGATCTCACCAAAGTATCCAGGCTGACCTTAAACTTGCAATCCTCCTGCCTCAAACTCCCTAGTCACTGGGATTATAGGCATGAGCAACCATACTTGGCAGTAGGAATAGATCTTTTATTGAAAACTCCTCATATGCCTTTTTCCTCACTAATGTCCCAAATTTTCTTTTCCCCTTATCTTGCTTTGTTCCTTTGCTATTCTTTGCTCTTTTCTCTTTTCTGTTTTGTTTAACTTCTTCAGTCAAATAAAAACCCCAATCCTGGACAAAGACAAGCCCTTCACTCACCTCCTTTCTGGTCTTCCCAACACAGAAGCCCAGCCTGCTCCAGAATTTTCATAAATGCTGCCCACCTTGCAACTCTGGAGTGAACTGGAGAGTGTGTGATGGCTGTTTGTGAAGCTATTCCTGAAAGCTACATAAAAATCATCCAAGTCCTGATCCTCCACTCAGTTAGGAACTGGCATTCCCCAGAAGTCTAGGAATCCAACTGCTAAGGAGCTGGGTGGCAGGAGAGAATGCAGCACCATCCTCCGTGGCCACATTCCTGATCATGAAGCCACATCCACGAGAGTCCACAGTGCAAAGGTCAATGATGCTGGTAGGCCCATTCTTCTAGAGATGAAGAAAGAAAGGTTTGGGAGTCTAGTTCAGGGGCAGAGGTCAGATGCCAACTGAGGCTTCTTGACTTCTAAAGCAGTGATCTCCTCACACCTCATGGATAATCTCACTGGAATGTGAGCTCAAAGTGGGCACAGGCTTTGCTTTCTTAGCCTCTATGAAGTCTGTGCTTAGAATATGCTATGGAATAGCAAGTGTTCAGCATTTTTTTTTTCTTGCATGAATAGAGTTCAATTTTTATTTAGTTAAATATTAGTAACTTGGTACATTTTTATCTCCTTAAAAACTCCTATGATGGCATTCTCACAATAGTGTCATTTTATAGATGAATAAACAGGGGCTTAAAGTAAATTATAAACATAGATAAAAGCAGAGAGATGTAAAAGGCCAAAATGGGGTTTGAAGCAAGAGCTAATTTTTCTGACTCCAGACTCGAATCAGCTGTTACACTTTAAAAAAAATGGTAATTCAGCGTTAAAAAGCAGCAGCTATCATAAAAATCAATAGTCCTTTAAAGTGTACTGAATCCTGATCTCTATGTAAAGTAATAAATAAATGGATTAGGGATGCACCACAGTGGTGGAGTACTTGCCTGAATTTTGTGGGGCTCTGGGTTTCAATCCCTAGCACTGAAAAAAAAATCAGACAAAAAATTGGTTAGAGAAATGCATACATATATAGAGAGACATTTTGTCTTTCACTCCAAAGCCATTAAATTGCCTCTGTTATTAACTCACTGTCCACTTGAAGCTGAGGTTGGCTTTCACATTAAGTTTCTTGGCTTCTGCTGCAGCCATGATCAGTGGTCACCACATTATTCATCACAGTGAATTTAGAAAAGGCAGAATAAACTTACCTGTCAGAGACAGGCACACTACATCTTAGTCAACAATATGACTTATGAAAATAAAGGCAGAAAATTGTCTTAGAGTGAAATAATTCCTGATAATCAGCTACTATTTGCCAAGCATTTTACCAGGACCACTGTAAAAATGATCATATTAAGGTCTTAGAGAAACATTGCAAGTTAGTAGTATTATCTCAACTTGCAAACGTGGAAAGAGAGAGAATTCAATAGTGTGTCTGAAGTCATACTGTCCATCAGTGGTGGAGCTGGAATTCAAATTCTGAAGCTGCAAAGCACATACCAATTATTGGAAAAAAATTGAATTAATAAATTGGCTGTTTAACGGGTTAAGGTTACATGACAAAAGATATATAGAGAGATCAAAAACCTTTGGTTCCTACCACCTGTTTGTGGTAGGCTAAAGACAGACTGTGTTTGGATTTGGAAGCTGTGCTTTGTAAGTGTAAGTGGTGGTAGGTGGGGGGCAAATAGGAACCAGAGAGAGAAGGATAGGTTGGAGGAAGGGACATGGAAATAAAAAAAAAGTCTAGAATAATGAAGCCAAGTGATATCTGCTTGGGAAAGATCACCTTTTGTTTTAGCCTGCTGACCAGAAAGATGCTGGTAAGATAATTCTTCTAAGTGCTTCTTATTAATATATATTCAGAATATCTATTATCAGGTTTGGGGAAGATTTCATTGTTTCTAATTAGTACTAAAGCAATTATCAAAAGTAGGGTGGGATTGGGAAGTAAATTTAACATGACTTTCTACCCCTAGTTGCTCTGCTTGGGGATTTTTTTTCTGAAGGGACTTGGGCAAGATAAATGACTGTTCTGATTCTATTTATATTTTGTAGTTACTCATAGAAATGTCCTTTTGTGTTACAGAAAAGCTTTTCTTCCAGAGGGTCAAATTATTTCTTATCCACCTAACTCTTTGTTTTTTGGAAGTAACTCTTGATTCTATAACCCTGTGCCTGGGGCTAACGACTAGATGCTGAGCCCTTCATAATTGAGTTCATCTCATTTCTGCACCTCAATTTTGCCCACTCAACTTGCTTACATCAATGATCCAGCTGTTACTGTGTAGGAAGCAAATCTCTGGGCAGGAACCAAGGAAGTGAATGGATGTGAGAAAGCCGTTTTCTGAGCTACTTCTAAGGTCAGATCTGGGATCCTGTGCAGTTAGCGAGATCTGGGTGCAGCTGTTTCCATCTTCAGCAGGCATCCTCTATAGCCTTTTCATGGTTCAAATCCTTTATCTCTCCTCCTTCTCCACCTCAGGTTGACTCTTCTGAGATCTCTGCTCCACAGCGGAGCACCTAGAAGCTCTACAACTCACAACCAGGAAGAAGGGAGGCTAAACACACAGGGCATAGGAGGTATGGAGGGACTGGAGGGTGGATGTTTAAATCCGTGATTTTATGTAAGTGCCGAAAGTACTATTGAGACCCTTTGAGGATCTTTAATCAATTCCCTACTGTGGATAGGTCTCTGGACCTCATTATCTCAGTCTCTGAGGGAAAGATAAAAAGGAGACAACTTTGAGCTGCCTGGATGGGAAGTCCAGTGGGTGCCATGTTCTTGTTACTACTGCTGAAGGATGTTGAGAAAATTTTGAACAAACTCTGCAACTCCAGGAAAGTAGAGCATGTGCTGTTGATAATGTTGCATGTATGGTACAGCACAGTTCCAATTATGTACATTGGGAGTGACCTTGGGCATGGTAGGCATAGATAACCATATTTGATATTTTGAAAGGGCTTTTTAGTAAGCTAGACACAGAAAGACAAATATCACATAATCTTACTGTTGTGGAATCTAATAAAGTTGGTCTCAGAAAATGTAAGTAAAACAATGGTTATTAAGGACCAGGGAGAGAAAGGGGGGAAGTGGGATGAGGAGAAGGTGCTCGATGGGCACTAATTTAGAGTTCTATATGAGAAATGAGTTCTGGTGTTCCATTGCATGGAAGGTGACTCTGTTAAAATTGAATAGCGAGGGTTAGGGTGAAGCTCAGTGGTACAGCATGTGCTTAATAGGCCCTGGGTTGAATCCTTGGTACCAAAACAAAAGAAAGAGAAAAAAAAATAGAAGGCAACACAATAAACAAATTTTAAAAAAACTTGAAAATGAGTTTTTACAGGTAAATACAAAGATATGAAGAGTTAGCCATCCATTTTTGGACACTGGGAAAGTTGAGGGGGAAGACAATTAGAGACAGGAAGGGAGGGCCATTTCAGTGTTTTTATTACTCAGATAATCAAAATGAACTTGTTGGCTTTCTCTTGGGAGTGTGAAGGTAAAGCTATAAAGGAATGTTCCAGAGTCCCCAAACCAGTCCCAAGAGTTTATTCCAGTTTGTTGACCTGGTTGGTCCTGTGGCCTCACTCTCGTGTTCTTGATGGATGTGCTGTATACACATTGAAGTATGATGAACCAGTGTGGCTCAAATCACAGTCGTCAGATGATCTGGATCAGAATCTCTTGTGATGCTTGTTAAATGCATATTTCTGGGCCTTGTCCTTTCCTGACAGATTCAGAAAATCGGATATTTATGTCAACCACGGGATTTGGGAATTTTCACATACATATCATTGTCTTCATGATTTCTTTACAAATCTGATTTCATAATCAGAATTTTCTATTCCTTCCGTAATTAAATATTTATCTTCACTTTTAGCCTAGAATTACTACCCATCTCAGTTGCCTGTTATATTTACTAGTTTATGTAATAAAATGCTATAGACTTGATAACTTAACAAAGGATTTATTTTTTTATAGTTCTGAAGGCCAACAAAATCCTAGATTCTTTTTTTTTTATTTTTTATTGTTGGTTGTTCAAAACATTACATAGTTCTTGATATATCATATTTCACACTTTGATTCAAGTGGGTTATGAGCTCCCATTTTTACCCCATATACAGATTGCAGAATCACATTAGTTACACATCCATTGATTTACATATAGCCATACTAGTGTCTGTTGTCCCTTGGCACTGCGGCTGCATGCTTATACAGACTATAGCTTAGGGGAGAAGACTGAAACTACATTTCCCAGAATCCCTTTCCCTGTACAGCTCCAAGCAAGATTCTGCCAATAAGAAGCATTGCTGAGAAAACTGGGAGGTGGAGGAAGAGAACCCAGGCAGCTCAGTGCCTGGGCAAAATTCAAGCCTTTGAAAATTGCATGGTGTGGTGCCTTGGCGGCTGAGGTTGGTGGCTGCAGTGATTGCTGAGATTATGGGTCCTCTGCAGCATCCACCTGAACTATAAATCATCTGCCTCTGGTGGCTGCTGGCCTGAACCTTGCTCTCCCAGCTGTCCTAAGCAGTCATTCAAGTGTCCAATTCTCTGGATCTTCTGGAACCCTTCCTACCTGAAACACCTAGAATGGCTTTTGTTTTCATGACCAGCTCTCCTGATGGCTACAGGAAGGCAGGGAATGAACTTAGCTGCAAAATGGATATCTCCCACCTTGCTGAACAGGAAAGGTGGTTTGTTTTTGCTCTTCTTGTTTTTCTTTTTTAAAAAATATATTTATTTTTTAGTTGTAGTTGGACATAATACCTTTGTTTTATTTATTTATTTTTATGCAGTGCTGAGAATTGAACCTAGGGCCTCACACTAGCTAGGCGAGTGCTCTACCACTGAGCCACAACACTAGCCGGCTCTTCCTGTTTCTTATGTTACTTCTGTGGTCCACCTAGGGACGGATTTCCAAAGAATCAGAATAATGGCATCATAGAATTTGGAACTGGGAGGACCTTTGTACAGAAACAAGTTGGTTCTTTCCATTTTTTTTTTTTTTAAAGTGGGAAAAACTGAGGCCTAGAGAGAAGAATTATTTTAGTTAGTTCCAGAGCTGGGGCTAGAAGCCAGGCCAGCTGACATGGACCCAGGGTCTCAAATAAGGGAATTCAAGTGAGCTTGTGAGGCACAGCCATGCTGAAATGTGTCCCATAGCAAGCTGACTGCTTCAGTGTGAGATGATAGATAGCTGGTCGTAAAGGGAGACTGAGGTGAGTGGGGTGATAAAATGTGAGTGGGGGATGCAGAGAGGGCAGGTCTCATGAAAACCCGAGACTCTGAAAACCACATTGCACTATTTTTTTTTTTTCAGTATTGGGGATGGAACTCGGGTGTTCTACCACTGAGCTGCTTCCCCAGCCCTTTTTATTTTGAGACAGCATCTTGCTAAGTTGCCAGGCTGGCCTTGAACTTGTGATCCTCCTGCTCTAACCTCCAGAGTAACTGGGATTACTGGTGTGCACCACCACACCTGGCTCCAATGCCCTCTTCTCAGCTCTACGATGGAAACCCCATCACTTCTCTCCATCTGGTAACAGCCCGTTCATCTTAAGTCCTTGTTTCTGTATCCAATTATTGAGAAACATGTCATGAAATTGAAATCAACTGTGTTGTTTTTTTCCTTACTGTAATCATCCCTTGTTTCCATGGGCCTTGTGGGCTGCATCAGATCAGCTTCCTGGTGGCAAGGCACTGATGGGGAGGAGGAGGGACTGGGAGACTATTGGGGAGCGACAGGATTGCCAGGATGGCAGGGAACTACGCTTGGGAGCTGTGCTCTGGACAGTGGATGCTTCCGAGCCTGGGGGCCCACTCCCACTGCCCCACTATGGGGTCCGGAACCCCTGCTGGTGCTGCTGCCTTAGAAGTGGCTGTGGCTGCTGTGGGCACCACCAGAATCACCTCCGCACTGCCTTCCTAGGTCTACGTGGGCATCTGGAGACCAAATGCCTGCTTTCTCTGATCTCTGGCAGCTAGAGGGTCCTCTAGAGGGCTCTGCTGGGCAGTCACATGGCCCAGGCCCATCGCAGGTGCCATGTTGGAGGTGTGGCGTCAGAGGCCCCTCTTCTCTGTCAAGTCTCACCTCCTTTTCTCCAAATGCCTGAAAGCCCACATTAATGTGGCTTCTCTGGACTCAGCGCTTTGCTCCTGTTAAAGGATAGAGATGACGTCTTTGCCGGCTTTCTCTCTAGTGTGGGTGAACAGCAGTTGGGTTCTGGTACAGAACACCCCAGTGCAGCCGTCTTACACGAAACGCTTCACTAGCATCTTTGGGAACCACACCTTCTGGCGGAATGTCATCTACCCTGTCAGCCCCTGGGGTAGTAACCCTTGCTTCCAATCAGGTGGGAGCCTTCTGGGGGACAGGGTCATAGCCACGGGTCCCTGAGTCCCCCAGTTTACATCTCCTGTCTCCTAGGAAAGCTAAGGTGAAGATCATGCCGCTGAAGAGCCACAGCACATCCGCCCCAACTGTTTTCTGAGCCTTTGGCAGCTTGAGGTGGTGCTGGCTGAGGCGGGCACACACTCCTGTGTCACCACAACTGGCTGCCAGTTCCTGTTTCAGGCACCTTTCCTAGATGCCAGGCATCTAACCCAAATTAGCTCCTTCAGTCATCTCTACTAGCCAATCAGACAACTGCTGCCCATGGCCCCCAAAGCCAGTGCGGGGCTGGGATCTGAACTCAAGACGAAGCTAGGCCCCTCCCCCATGCCACACCCAGGAAATAAAGTTCCTCAGGGGTCCAGGTGTCCCCAGAACATCCAGTTCTCAGGGCACCTCTACCTGGCTGACCGCTCAGGGGTCAGACACTCGTGGGCAAGCAGGCTGCCCAGGGGGTCCGTCAGTGGGCAGGATGGAGGCACATGACCTCACTAGAATGAACTGGGAGCTCTGGGAGACAGGGAGCTTCTCACCCCCTGAGCTGTGAACATAAACGAAGACTCCAATGACTGCCAGGAGCAGAGGCTGTTCACTCTGAGCTTGTCACAGGAGGAGGAGGGGAAGCTCCGCAGTAGGGGAAGGGAGCCTCAGGTGACGGTGGGAGCTGTGGGTGGGCTGGCCAGAAGCAGGCATCCCACCCGGTTGGTTATGCACCCATATCTGGCTTTTTCGGGTTGCCCTGGGTTGGAAGTAGTGGCCGGATTTGGGAAGCTGTCAGTTATTCGNTGGGGTGGGGTAGGGGGCGGCTCTGCCCCTCAGCAGGCCGCTGGGCCTGTTCTGTGGGTGGTCACAGTTCCGTCTCCAAAATCCTAGATTAAGATGTTGACAGCCATGGCTTCTCCTGAAGCCTGTTTTCTTAGTCTCTTCCTATGATCTCACATGACCTTTTATCTGTGCATGTGAACTCCTGACTTCTCTTTAAGTATCCAAAGTTTCTCATTAATAAGGGCACCAGTTATATGGCTCTATCCTAGTGACCTTATTTTCACTTACTTTTCTCTTTAGCGAACTTATCTCTAAATATAGTTACATCCTGAGACCCTTCAAGTCAATACTTAAACATAGAATTTAGGGTAGAAACAATTCAGTCCATCACACCTATTTAGCTATAATCCTGTCAAACATCTATTCATGGATTTAGCAAATATTTAATAGCAAAATAATATTTCATATACAATAAGAGATGCATTTTATTCTCCATGCCTGTTTTAGTTAGTTTTGCATTGCTGTGATGAAAATACCCAAAAAGAACAACTTAGAGGGCTGGGGTTGTAGCTCAGTGGTATAGTGCTTGCCTAGTATGCGTGAGGCACTAGGTTTGATTCTCAACAAGTAAATAAAGATCCATAAGCAACTAAAAAAATGTTTTAAAAAAATACTCAAAAAAAGCAACTTAGACGAGAAAAAATTTATTTTAGGATCATGATTTTAGAGTTCTCAGACCGTACATGGATGACTCCATTGTTCCCAGCCCAAGGTGAGGCAGTAAATCATGGGGGAAAGGCCTAACAGAGGAAATTTTCTTCCCTCATGGCAGCAAGGGAGTTAGGGAGTGTGGAGACAGAGAAAGAAAAAGGAGAAGGGGCCATGGGGAAGATGTGCTCTGCCAGAGCATGCCACCAGTGACTCATCTCCTCTAATCACACCCCACCTACTTATGGTTAATGCCCCGTGAGTACATTCACTCTAGGATGGACTAATTGGATTATTGCCCTCATGATCTAATCCTTTCACCTCGGAACATTTCTGCATTAATGGAAATGGGAAACATATCCAAAACATGTTCATCTTGAGTAATATTTAAGGCCAAACTCTTGGAAGAGAAAGCTATTATTAGATATGTTTTGAGTAGACTTCAGTGCATTTGTTTGGAGGGAGTGAGGGAGATGGGGGGGAGAGGGAGGAAATTTTGATTAATATTTGATAAATCTTTCAATAGCCTTAATAGAAAGAGCATAAAGATTAGTTCATATTATAGGAAAGATAATCCTGTCTTCTCTATATCTTAGCCATGTATCTTCTGTGAGGGAAGAATAGGATATAATGTAGAGAAATTTGAATTCACAAGGTCTGAACATCACAATCTCAAAAAAGTTCAACTTTTGAGGTCATACAGACCTGAATGTAGTTCTGGACTCCAGTTTATTAGATATGCAATATTGGTAATAGTAATTAATCTCATTAAAACTACTCTCTAAAAAGTCTATATGAGAATTGAAAAGGAAACCAACCCTTTCATAATAATAAGATGGGACTTAATGAAGACAGAGGAAATTTAAATTTTAACAAAATTATTGAATTCAATGTTTTCCTAGACGAATATTAAAACATTTAAAAATGCACACATTTCAATCAACATTTAGATAAAAAAGGACACTAAAATCATTGAAAACACAGAGCCATTTGAAACAAGTTATCATTTTTATGGTGAAGGTAATAATAAATAATGTCATTTGAGAAATACAAAAACAGATTCTTCAATGACAATGTTTATCTAACACAAGAGCAGTGCAGGGGTGAGCAACACAGGTATGCAGAGCCAGCTCCAGACACCACCCTGCAGGTCCCTGTATTTAAGAGGGTGGGAGGTAGGAATGAGGTAAGAATGCAGCAAGTGCTACTCAACCTTGCATGCAGCTGACGGTTCCTGGACAGCCATGTTCCTGTTAGTTTGGTGTAAACAGGGCGAAAGGTAGGGTGCTCATCCACAGTAATGGAATTACCTTAGAACAGGAAGGAGAAAGCAAGGCTCAGGCTCCTGCCAAGAACAGTCCTGCTTCTGTGATTCTAGAAACAACGAACAGTGAAATACATGTCAAGGTGTGAGAAAGTACTTCCCAAAGATCCAAGGCTATCATGAGAAGAGGTGAGGACTCTAAGAATGAGGAATTGTGAATACAGAACTGAGTGAAGCAGGCTTCTTCAACAATCCCAGGGAAACAGAAGGCACCCAGGATACTAGGAAGCGTGCAGTTCCATTAGGGTGAATACATGAATCTACGTATTTGAACTGCACAAGCCATTGTGTAAATATGTGTCGTTTTTATGTATTCATATTCATATGTGCCTATGTAAAGTTATGCAAATACATTACTACTACTACTACTACTACTACTACTATTGCAATCTTCTCTCTTTCCTGATGCCTTGGGAAATTCAAGGATCTAAAACTAATCATTTTTGTATATAGCCCACTGTCTTGAAGCTCCACTGGTTCTACTTGCTTCCATTTTGGGTAAAATGCTCTCTCACTGGTTTCCCTTTTGGCAACTAGAGTTAGGGCAACACAACTGGATAGGGAAGAAATTACTGAGCCAAAACTTTCTCCTTCTTCTGACTCTAGGTAAAGTCCTAGAGGAGGACACCTCTACCTATATATATATGAATATATCGTGTTATAAATCTCCTGTATCTAGACATATGTGTAATATACTGAAGCAGGCCAGAGACCCCCTCCCAGAAGACTCTTATCATAATTAAGCAGAAACCCCAACCATATTTGTGGCATGTAAATCCCTCTTCTTATCAGAGAGTTTTTTTTTTTTTTTTTTTTTTTTTTTT
>NW_026000174.1:17026046-17048640 GCF_001458135.2 Marmota marmota marmota
TTTTTTTATTTCCATGTCCCTTCCTCCAACCTATCCTTCTCTCTCTGGTTCCTATTTGCCCCCCACCTACCACCACTTACACTTACAAAGCACAGCTTCCAAATCCAAACACAGTCTGTCTTTAGCCTACCACAAACAGGTGGTAGGAACCAAAGGTTTTTGATCTCTCTATATATCTTTTGTCATGTAACCTTAACCCGTTAAACAGCCAATTTATTAATTCAATTTTTTTCCAATAATTGGTATGTGCTTTGCAGCTTCAGAATTTGAATTCCAGCTCCACCACTGATGGACAGTATGACTTCAGACACACTATTGAATTCTCTCTCTTTCCACGTTTGCAAGTTGAGATAATACTACTAACTTGCAATGTTTCTCTAAGACCTTAATATGATCATTTTTACAGTGGTCCTGGTAAAATGCTTGGCAAATAGTAGCTGATTATCAGGAATTATTTCACTCTAAGACAATTTTCTGCCTTTATTTTCATAAGTCATATTGTTGACTAAGATGTAGTGTGCCTGTCTCTGACAGGTAAGTTTATTCTGCCTTTTCTAAATTCACTGTGATGAATAATGTGGTGACCACTGATCATGGCTGCAGCAGAAGCCAAGAAACTTAATGTGAAAGCCAACCTCAGCTTCAAGTGGACAGTGAGTTAATAACAGAGGCAATTTAATGGCTTTGGAGTGAAAGACAAAATGTCTCTCTATATATGTATGCATTTCTCTAACCAATTTTTTGTCTGATTTTTTTTTCAGTGCTAGGGATTGAAACCCAGAGCCCCACAAAATTCAGGCAAGTACTCCACCACTGTGGTGCATCCCTAATCCATTTATTTATTACTTTACATAGAGATCAGGATTCAGTACACTTTAAAGGACTATTGATTTTTATGATAGCTGCTGCTTTTTAACGCTGAATTACCATTTTTTTTAAAGTGTAACAGCTGATTCGAGTCTGGAGTCAGAAAAATTAGCTCTTGCTTCAAACCCCATTTTGGCCTTTTACATCTCTCTGCTTTTATCTATGTTTATAATTTACTTTAAGCCCCTGTTTATTCATCTATAAAATGACACTATTGTGAGAATGCCATCATAGGAGTTTTTAAGGAGATAAAAATGTACCAAGTTACTAATATTTAACTAAATAAAAATTGAACTCAGAGCTATGTACATGCTAGGCAAGTGCTCTATCACTGAGTTATATTCCCAACCCTTTATTTTATCTTGAAAAGTATCTCACTAAGTTCTGTCTTGAACTTGCAATCCTTCTACATCAGCCTCCTGAGTAGTTGGGATTACAGGTATATGCCACTGCTCCCAACTTTACTTCTATACTCATTCCTGAATTAAGGAAACTAAAAGACCAGAGAGGTAGGTAATTTCCCCAAGGTTACACAGGCTATTTATTGCAGAGCTAATTAATTATTTTTTGTTGATAATTAAGAGAATGTTATTTTTCCACAGCATACGTGAAATAAATGAACAAAAACAAACAAACAAAACAAACAAAAAACGGGGTGAACTTTTTCTCTTCCTGCTAACTTAGTCCTTTTGAAAACACTTAAGTGATTTTACAAACTCAAACTTTTTAACAATACGTTGGCGGATTTGCTTGGTCTTGATGCTATAGACAATGGGGTTCATGAGGGGTGGTACCAACAGATAAACATAAGACATCAGAAGGTGCACAATGCGGGGCAGATGTTCACCAAAGCGATGCACAAGAGACAAGCCGATCATGGGGATGTAGAAGAGCAGCACAGCGCAGATGTGGGAGATGCAGGTGTTGAGGGCCCGGAGGCGCTCCTGGTGGGAGGCGATGCTCAGCACAGTGCGCAGGATGAGAGCATACGACAGGAATATGAGCAGGGAGTCCACACCCACGGTGCAGGCCACCACAAAGAGCCCATAGACGTGATTGACAATGATGCTAGAGCAGGCCAGCTTCATGATCTCCAGGTGCAGACAATAGGCATGAGCCAGCTCGTGGGAGCGGCAGTACTGGAAGCGCTTAAGGAGGAACGGCAAGGGGAGGATGAGCAGAGCACTTCTAAGCACTGAGCTCAGCCCCATCTTGATGATACGTGTAGGCGTCAGGACACTGGAGTAGCGCAGTGGGTTGCAAATGGCCACGTAGCGGTCAACGGACATGGACAACAGCACGGAGGACTCCACCAGAGACAAGGTGTGGATGAAGAAGAGCTGAGTGAAGCAGGCAGGGATGCCAATCTCTCTGGCATCAAACCAGAAGATGCCCAGGACGGTGGGCAGTGTGGACAGGCAAAGGCCCAAGTCGGTGAGGGCCAGCATGGCCAGGAAGTAGTACATGGGCTCATGGAGGGTAGCATCAGTTCGGATGATGTGCAGGATGGTGAGGTTCCCAAGGATAACCGTCAGGTAGATGGAGCAGAACGGAATAGAGATCCAGCCATGGAGATCTTCCAGACCTTGAAAGCCCGTCAGAAAGAAGGTGGCTTTTTGGAGGCTGCTGTTGTAAGAAATGGCCATGACTTTACAATTTTAGATTCACCAACCTGTGATATAGAATGAGATTCCTGAAGAGAGACAGGGCTGATTTCTCAGTCACTTAGCCAGGACTAGTGAGTCAGGAAGGGTCTGCAGATGGCATGGGAGAGAATTGGGGCTCTGGATCAATTTGTCTTTTCCAGAAGGTTCAGAAGGGGCACTTTTACAGTGGATTCCTACAACCCATGAGTGCCATCAGATTCTCCATCAGTGTTGGCCTCTTAGTGGTTTAATTATGTCACCTCAGATAACACAATTTTTAAATATGTTACCTCCTGGAAAAAATACTCCAATGCAATAATTGAAGAATTTAGAAATCATATATATGGGGAATTTGTACTATACATCATTTTATATAATTTCTACTAAGATCAGGTGTCTACAATGTGCCTTCAAAAGTATTTATAACTTGCCTAGCCTATAGGGGAGTTCAGAGGGAGTGTTTAGTAAATGTTTATTGAACTCTTTGAAATTGAAACTTGTGACCAGAGAGATGTATTTCCTGAATCTACATAACAGCTTTTGGTAGGTTAGGAGGCCAAATGTAGTATGTAAATCTGAAGACTGGAACTAAATAACATCATAGAAGAACCTGGGCCTTCAGAAAAAAAATAATTTTAGAAAAGGGGACAGGATAGATGTGTGTCTCTGATATCAGACTGGTTAAATTGGTCTTCTGTGTGGAGATGGGAATGCAAAAGAGGTGTGCATCAAATCTAAGGCACAAGAAATTAAGAAGAGAAATCTAAAATAGCTGGTAAAAGCCTCTAATCCTTAGCATAAGATGAGGAAACTAAATTTGAAGGACTTGGAGTCAGCTGTGTCTCTGGGGCTTGTGTACTATGACAACAGGTAGAGATTCTTCAAATGCATGGACTGGGTTTTCCTTTGCTCTCCCTGAAGAAGTTTTATTCAGTTACACTGAAAAATGCTCTATTGTGTTCTATGCATGCAAATGCAATGCAACTAGTATATTATTTATCGAATGCATAAGAAGTTTAAAATAAATAATATTTATTAAATATGCTATAGACTTGTTACTTTTCTAAATGTCTAATGTGAATTGTGTCATTCAACTCTGACACCAATATTACCATATAGGTTCTATTCTCATGAGCATAGTTTGGAAATCATGGCACAAAGAGGTAAAGCAATTGGGTAAGTCTGCAGAGAAAGTAAGGGTAAAGGAGAAAATCCCAACCCTGGCAGTATAGTCTGGAGTTTACATGATCACTTTACAACATATTTTCTACTACGATTGCATACCAACTTAACTGTTACAAGAGTTAGACAATTAAAAAGTAAATTAAAAAACTTAAAATTTCCTACCTTGGGCAAGCATGTGTACAGAGATTTCCATTATATGAAAAATGACTAATGAACTGAAATGGATAACAATAGAGAGGTAAAATGTTTGGGGGACTGAGTTCAGTTTTGGACATGCTGAACACAAGTTTACAAAAGAATTCCTGCTGTTGTGTGGTGGTGCCCATCTGTAATCCCAACACCTCGGGAGGCTGAAACAGGAGGATTGAAAGTTCAAAGCCAGCCTCAACAATTAAATGAGATCTGTCTCAAAAAAGAAAAAAGGATAAAAGGTTTGGGGGCGTGGCTCCGTGGTTAAGCACCTCTTGGTTCAATCCATGGTACCAATAAGGAAAAAAAAAAAAAAGAAAAAGAAAGAAATTCTTGGTGAGAGAGTCTAGAGGATGTTACGTGTACTGATATTTGGTTTGAGTGAGAGCTTGAGTTATAGGATGTCTGCCAAGTGTATGGAAAAAAATGCTAGGAGACGAAATATGAGGAGGACGGAGAAGGGCTCAAATCACAACATTGCAAACAATTTAAGTGAAGATAGTATATAATATAGAAGTTAGAAAAATCTACAGATGAAATACAGGAAGAAATACAGGAAATTGAGATATTCTTTCAAAAGTCTTCCCTTAGTAAGTTAGAGAGATGTCGAAGAACTAAAAATAAATAAATAAATAAAAGAATAAATGTCTACCTTGGTTTGACAATGTCACATAGTGACAGAATTGCAGGTCTTCTATCCCAATCCATCTGCAACTTAAAACTGCCTTACCAGCATGATATGAGGATTTAGCAAGTAGCCAGGACGGAGAGCTCAGTGTGTGTTCCTGGTTCCAAATGCCCAGTCCCTCTGTGTTCTAGACTATTCTCTGTGTGATGCTGCCTGCAATCATACCTGAGCACCAATAGCTGGAAGGAACAGGACTCAGAAGACATACTTCAGAACTCAGGTTGCACTGTAGCTTGGCTACAAGAATATCCTGTATTTAAAATGTGACGGCTTTTTGAAATGTCCAGGAGTTTCTCCTTGGGGACTTTTTCTGAAGCTGAGAATTCCCGGAAGAGTATTCATGGTTCTTAGCTGATGAGAAGCCCTAAAACATGGGAATCAAGGGAAAACAGTTACGGAGGGAAATCTATACTGTGTGTGTGCAAGGGTTATCTTCAAGATATTTGTATGTTTCTAGTTGTGGATTCCATGTTTTGAAACTGTATATTAAACACCCAGCTAGACATGGAGAGCAAGGTGGAGGGAGAAAGAGAGAGATTTGATTCAGATAAAATATAAAGTCATCAGCCTTACTTCTGACTCTTTTTTTCTTTCTCTCTTTGCCTCTCCCTCCTTCTTTCCCTCCCTTCCTCCCTCCCTACCTTTCTTCCTTCCTCCTTTCTTTCCCTCTTTGCTTTCTTTCTCTCATAGTCCTGGAGATGGAATAAACCTTGGGGTGCTCTACCTCTGAGGTACACCCCAGCTCTTTTTATTTTTTGTTTTGAGACAGGGCCTTGCTAAGTTGCTGAGGCTGGCCTCAAACTTGTGATCCTCCTCCATCAGCCTCAAGAGTTTCTGAGATTTTGAACTTGTGACACCACCGTAGCTATCTCTGACACTTTTAACCATATGATTGTGTGACCAAGGACAAATTACTTAATCTCTCTGAGATTATTATTTCCTGTTTTAAGTGAGGAATACACCCCCTCCTTTTTTCAACATGGATTTTGATACTATCAAGAATTCTCATCTGTTTTAGAGTCAACTGGTAATGTGATTTGGTTTGAGGTTAGGGAGAAGGAAGGAAGTTCTTGGTCTTTGGTCTTAAACTATTGGTTTCTTAGTTACTATTAGACATTCCTGTGTTGTCCTCCCAGTATACATGATTTGAGTCACAATTCAGAAACTCATACTCTAAATACTGATTTAATACCTTCAAATAGTTCACTTCTTTCAATTACCAATATCTTTACCAAGACTTCTTCTAAGATCAATTTAAATTATTGATATATGCACCTGAACAGGATAGCTGATACTTCATGCATTCTTGGTAAATACTGTTATTAAAGTAATTAGTAAAGTTAACAAGATCTTAGTTTTCCAAGAACTGATAGATGGGTTTGCTTTACTTTTAGGAGAGATGTTACTATTAAGTCTAATTTTTGATTAAAACTATTTTAGTGGTCAACACATATGATAAAATCATTAATAAGTATTACATATTATATTTAATATTATTTATATTCACAACCTCATTTATTATCTAAAGTGTATAATTATTAACTTCATATATTTTAACTCTTTAAGAAATGCTAAAGTTTTTAAGAAATGAGAAAAGCAAGCAAAATGTAAATATAAACCAAACTAGAGGTCATCACTAAAGCTAATGTTGAAATTAATAATATTGGCAAAACACATGAGAGGGTGAAGAGACAAAGACTATTGCAAGTCCTAGTTGTTTGAGAAATGCAAATGTTGTTCAATATGAAGAATTCTGCAAATTCATATGCCATCCTATGATTGTATGAATTTGGAGATAAATAAGAGACAGGATTCTAAAAGGGTTCCCAACAAGAGGCTGTATACAGTCCCTTTGCCAAGGACCTGTTGAGTTATTGACATAAATTTCTGGATTTCTAAATGTCTGCCTACACTGGTCTGCCTCAAATGCAGCTAGTGCATCTTTATATAATCTCTGTTACCTCCTGATACTGGTCAACTGAAGAGCTAGAGTGATCTGCTCATGTCTAGAGAGTAGAAAGAGGAGGAAAGAAAGAACTAAGACACAAACAAACAAAAACTCCATGTAATATGCACTCATGAGACATGGAATGTCATGTATGTATCAATAAAAAAATCAAAACACATTACAGTAAATAAGAAATTGATGAAGACTGAGTAAGTTGAGGTATCCAGGGTATGTTACTCTTTAAACACTTTTAAGCAAGCATGTTTAGAGGCTGAGGGGCAGTAGTTATTAGCAAAGAAATTTAAAAATAGGACAATACATAAGGTATAGTCAGGTCATTAGAAGAAGTAGGAAGGTGATACATTGATTTATTTATTTTTTTAGGGACTTAGATTTAAGTTTTGTTAGAGTAGTGATATTCCTCTTAGGGATGAGAATGAGATAAGTTGGTAGAATATATACAGAAGACATGATGTCACATGGCAAAAAATGAAATCACTCATGTTTCATTGCTTTTAAAGGATGAAGTATGTGTATATGCAGTAGATAGTGGAGAGCCTGAGAAATGTTGGGCTTAATTCTCCCTATTCAATTCCTTCCTTGGTTGCTGAGAGGAATGGATGTGGGAGCTGAACTGAAATGCAAAATAATTATAGCTTTCCAAGTCCTATCTGATGATCAGCCTAGATAGTAGTTTCTGTGACACCATCATGAGCAGCGCAGGATGGTCTTCACTGCTCAGCAATGAGGATGCATGCAAATGCAGAAGAGATTCACACTAATCTATGGTTTATAGTTATGAAACTGAATGTAAAACTAAAGAAGCAAAAATTCTGTCTCTGATGGGTTAAAGGCAATTCCAAATTATTACCATTTTTTTCAAAAGGTGGAATTGGTTTCTCCTTCCTTTGAAACTTACTATCCCCTTTAATGTGTAACTAAGAGGTACAGTAGAAGTGACTCTATACCTTGCCAGGTACAATGTTTTAGATTTAGAAGCTTCCAACCCGCTTCCAGGAACACATTACTTTCTCTTATGGTACTCCTTTAAATCCAGTCATCATGTTATTAGAAGTCCAAGATTTGTGTAGAGGTCACATGTTGAAGTTTAGCTAAATTCAACTCTGGCAACCAGCATCAACTGGCAGCTATGGATGTAACCATTTTACACGTGTATCCTCCAGCCACTCTGAAGGTGCCTAAGTGGTGCTGTGTGGAACAGAGATGAGATTTCTCTGCTGAGCTCTGAACAGATTACAAAACTATAAGTGAATGAAAGATTATTGTTGTTGTAAGTCACTAAGCTTTTGTGTAACTTGTATATTATACCTGAATGATGGTTCCTTGTTGAAGAATCTTATCTTCTTTGCAGTTGAGTTCTTCTCATGCTGAAAGGAGACCCCAAAGACACTTTCTCAGCCTCCTCAAATCTTAACTGTACTCACTACTCTCCTTTATCAAAATAAGCATCATTATCAATATCTAATCATTTGAAGATTGTTATTCACCATACTTATTCAAAACATTTCAAAACTGAAAGCATATTTTCTTGTTAGTGATATAAAACAAACATAATGACATTGAAGTATGCATTGGGCACAGAAAAAGCATTAAATGTGGTCATAAATGAGCAACAATACAGTTATTTCTCTGTGATGTTAAAGTCTGTGTGCATGTGTGTGTGCACAACTTTTGGACTTTGTATATTACATTTTTCACTGAGCTAGCCACTGATATGAAGTAGTGAATAAAATAGGCAGTCACTGCTCTCCTGAAACTCATATTCTAACACCAAATAATTGTATAATATATTTAAAAAATAAGTTATGAATGATATCTAGGATTCTAGGATTATAAGGAAATAATTCTAGAATTAAGGAAGTAATCCTTAATATATATGATATTCAGAACAAGTACAGGATTCTAAGATTATAAGAAAATGATCCTAGAATATAAGGAAATAATCCTTAATATATATGATTTTAAGAACAAGTACAGGAAGATTGACATTTAGGAGAAATTATAATGTCTATCTAGGTTGGAAGTGATCAGGGAAGGTGTCATCATGAAAATGTGACCCCACCTGGATTCAAGATTGAAGAAAAAAGTAAAAGCCTCACTAATTTTGTTTATATAATAAAAAGACAATTTTGTTAGATAATAAAACTTGTTCATAAGCCAATCTCAAAAAACCAAAGGTCGAATATTTTCAGTGATATGTAGATACTAACCGAAATAAGGAGAGAGGGGAAGAATAGATGTTCTATTGATTAGAATGAAGGGAAGGGAGAGAGTAAGAAAAGGAAAGACAGTGTGTCCCAAGCCATCCCTGGGCTGTGTGTGTGTGAGCTATGCACATTTGGGCGTATGAGGGGACTTTGCTGGCATTGAGCATTGTTTGGGCTGTGCGATGCAAATGTCCCTTTCTTCTCAATCCGCCTGTGTTCCCACACAGCACCTGAGATGGGTATGACTTGCTAAGATGTCAATCAATCTGCTGACCACAAGACATCACCAAGCAAGATTCCACCCTTCGAAACCATACCCCTTGCCTTATTTAGGAAGAATATTTTATCCAATGTCTTCTCCCCAATAAATAGGAGGGTTTGGGGTTTGCTCTCTCTCTTGCTCTTTCCAATGTTGCCCAGCGTGGAGCTGACCCTTGGGGTCACTGAGCTGTCCCACTCTCATTCTTAGAAACTCATGTTGGTGTGCTGCATGGTTTTTTCACTGTTTTCTTAGTTATTGATACAGCCAACTCCTTTGAACCCAGCTCATTTTGCCAGCCCACCCAGCTGACAACAGTGGAATGAATCTGATATAACTTTACTATGTACATATATGAATATAACACAGTGAATCCAACCATTGTATACATTCACAAGAATGGGGTCCTAATTAGAATAAAATATTTTATTGACATATATCCTAAAAAAGTAAGAAGCAGAATCTTTCAGTTTTCCTTTATAGGTTAGATTTTGAGATGTATAATCTGGGAATCCAAGATTGCCAAGGTACTAAGGGGATTTAGGTTTTTGAGTTTCACAAGACATGCTTGTATAATTATATCAAAATGGATTCTACTATCATGTACAACTAAAAAGAACCAATAAAAAATAAAAATGGATGCTCCTTAGATACATGCTTATAATAAACTTATTCTAACAAGTGGGAGTAAAATATATGGGGAAACTGAGTATGTATAAATGACAAGATAAATGTATTTCTTTTTACAAAGACCATTAAAATAAACAATAAAATTTGGTTTTTTGAAGGTATTTAAATATAATAACCTGGATAATAGTGTAGGAGGCTCATATAACTCCAAAACAATAGCATTCTTAGTTTGAATTTATATCTGGAAATGTTTTTTATATGCAGATTTTAAAGTTAGCAAGTGTGTGCAGGGTGTTCTGGGACTAGACAGATCACTCATAGCATTACCATGAGCTTTAAAACAAACAAACAACAACAACAAAAAACAAACAAAGAACCGTTTTAGCTTTTAAGGATTTTATTACTTCAGACAACAATGTAGGAGCAGAATGTTTTCAAGAGAGGTATTGACATAGGCCATTTTCTCATAGTGTTTATTGGCATATATCCTAAAATGTAAGAAGCAGAATCTTCCAGTTTTCCTTAACATATCAGATTTTCAGATGCAAAATCTGGGAATCCAAGATCGCCAAGGTACTAAGGGGATTCAGGGTTCTGAGTTCCATTTTCTTATGAATTCTGAGTTTAAAACCCAAGACTCTATCATGCTTTCTCCAAGCCAAACATTCAAAGTCTAGCTAGTTGTTACCTAAGCATTTATTCCCTTTCTGGTTGCTTTGATCAACTTCTTTTTGTTGTTTCCCCACAGCCTTTTCTCAGATTTGATGGATTTTCACACAGTACATAGTGGGATTCATTGAGGGTGGCACCAGGAGGAAAGTTCTCAGCCATGAGGATGGGGTCATAGAACATGCATCTTCTAGAAACAGTGGAGCATGGCTGCTCTCAGCCTGGGCACTTGGAAGATGACACCACACATATGTGAGAGATGCAGGTGTTGAGAGCCTTGAATCACATTCTGAGGGTGGCAATTCCCAGTACTGTCTTTACAATCACATAAGAGAAAGTAATAAACACAAAATACAGCACAGTAGAAAGTGCAGCAGACAGTCCCTAGAGCCAGGGGATAAATAGGCTGGGAGAGAAGGTTTTGATAACAGGGTCTCAGCTGTTGCAAGAAAACAGACAGTGGAAGAATAAAAAAGAACTTTCTTAGAAGTCATCAAGACCCCTGTTTGATAACTCTGGAACGGGCTAAAATTATATCACACAGGGCCACATACCAGTCAGATGCCACGTGAACAGGTAGATTAAAACTTCGTGGGCAAAGCAGGCAGCTGCATGAATTTCATGAACACCAAACAGGAATAATCCCAAAAGGGTTGGTAAGGACGAGAGAGACAGCCCTAGGTCAGAGACAGAGAGCATGGAAGTACATGGGCTCATGAAATCTTGGCTCGGTCTTCTCCCACTCCAAGAAAGTAAGAAACATGGGTACTGTGTCCAGCACTGCATGTCCAGTACATTTCACAGTGAGTGGAATTGAGTTAGAGTTTAATAATATTTGTTCAGTTAAATATAACTTTAATAAAAGTTGAAGACAGTAATAATTTTCTCCATTCTTCATGCTAAAATCCATCTATTCAATCATATAACATGTCTGTGATTTATGCTTGTTTGCTTTATTTTAGGTTACTTAAGTCTGCGTTCCTCAAAGAACAAAAAATATCAGCCTCTTTTAATTCACAAAATACAATTTTCTGGCTGTTTGTCAAAGAGAGTGATTATCTTTTCCAAAGTCAGTACCTTTGTGGGCTCCCCACAAACCATTTTCTTAGATGTTTGTTGTTTAATCACTTCTCATCTTGTTAGTAGAGACTGATGAAGTTCTTCACTTTGTTCTGCCTCACACTGGAAAAATGTAGGCTTCCATTTCCTTCAACTAATGAAGCATTCATCTAGTGCTTTGTTGTGCTACAACCTCAACCCCCTGCCTGTGCTCCTGAGGTTACGGAAAATGTATCAGGATGTGGCTAAACACTTCAAACTCAGAAACGCTGCCTTGATCTGATGATAGATTTTCCTATCTGAGAAAATCTTTGTGGAAAAATTTGCAGTTATAAATCTGAAAGCTAAAAAGGCTGAATAAGTTGGAACTGATCTGTTGAAACTGTTCTGGGGTATTAAAAATAAGGTTTGAATCCCTGTTTTGATCTCCTGTCTGTGTGAAGTTGACTAAATCAATCTCTTAGAGTCTCAGTGTCTTCAACTGAAACAAATGGGAAGGAATACCTGATGAAAAGCTGGGTCATTTTAAGAATCATAAAAAAAAAAAATATAGGCCTTAAGCTCATCCAGGTGGCACATGCCTGTAATCCCAGTGGCTGGGGAGGCTGAGGCAGGGGAGGCTGAGGCAGTTCAAAGCCAGCCTCCACAATGGCAAGGTGCTAAGCAACTCTTTAAATAAAAATAAAATATAGGGCCGAGCATGTGGCCCAGTGGTTGAGTGCCCCTGAGTTTAATCCCTAGTACACCCCTAAAAAAATTATGCCTTAAAATATGTGTAACATATCTTTCATGAAGTAGAGGTTCAAAAAGTGTGCATATATCTGTTAAAATTTTGTTATTTACTGTGGTATACTATCCATATCTAGGCCAATTATCATTCTTTAACATGACACTTTCAAAAATTTCCTTTTAGGTTACCTGAGAATAAAAATGTAGGAGACTAGGATTTATGTGTTTTGTGGAAAAGACTTAATTCAATGAGTCATAAAAAAGGCTAAATAAAATTGTTTAAATGGTATAAAAGAGATGTCAAGTTAGGAAAGGAAACTGGACTATTTTTTATCCATAAGAACAAAGACAGTGTAATTTTCTATAACATCATACCCTATTTTCAAAACCTTTGAGCATTTGTGATATGCTAATACTTGGAATACTCAACTTAAAATAATTTTGTTCTACCTTGTTGGAATTTTTCAGAACTCTTCAACATACAGTTTTTTTACATGATCTTATTTTCTTTTTAATTCATTAGCAATTATTTATTGAAATCTACGCTGCATCAGAAATGTCCTAGACATTAAGTTTATAAAAATAAATAAAACCTACAGTTGTCTCCAATCATTGACAGCACATTTTGTCAGTAAGTAAGCATAAATGAAATAAACATAAATATATAACAGCAATTGCAAATAACAAGCATAATGACCAATATAGAATAGCATAGCAATAAAAGATAAAATAGAAGGTTTTAGGTAACCCATAGTAAAATTAAATGTAAATTAAAAAAAATGAATAGAAAAGAATTGCATGAAATTGAAGTCAAGCACCTTTCAATAAAAGGGATCTCATATGAAAACTCACAGGAAATGAAAAACTTTGTAAATTCACCAGTTTTTCAGAAGACTTGTATAGTTGTAGTTTGATGATTATCTGATGATGCTGATTAACAAACATCATAAAACAACTCTTTTCATTCTAGCTGTCTGAGATGAGAACTTCAGACAATGCACTTCTTGTCTCTAGTTCTATGCCCATTGTAAGAATTCAAAGTGAATAAAACAATTCTTAAACTTACCTTTTCTCACTCACCAAAGACTTCCCCCCACTGTTATCACGTATCACTATTATATCTGCTTCTGACACAATTTTGCTACAACTCTAACCCTGATTTGCCTGGTTTTCACACAATAAACAATTGGGTTCATCAGTGGAGGTACAAGTAAGAGAACATTTGCCATGAGTACATTAATGAGGGGAGAGACATGCTGGCCGAAGCGATGGACAATGGCCAGGTTGATGATTGGCAGATAGAAGATAACCACAGCACAGATGTGTGAAACACAAGTATTGAGGGCCTTGAGCTGCTCCTTTCGGGATGCAATTCCCAGCACAGTCTTGAGGATCAAGATGTAAGACACAACAATGAGCATGAAGTCTACCATAAGGCAGAGTGCCCCCAAAAAGCCATAGATGACATCGATTCGGTTGTCAGAACAGGACAATTTCATGACATCCTGGTGGAGGCAGTAGGAATGGGATAGCTGGCTTTTCTTACAATATCTCAAGCTTCTCAGAGTGAAGGGGAAGGGTAGAACCAGGAGGATACTCTTAAAGGAGAACAGCATTCCTATTTGGGCAACTCGGACTGATGTAAGGATGGAGCTGTATCGCAGAGGGTTGTGGATGGCTAAGAAGCGGTCAAATGACATGATCAGGAGGATTGAAGACTCCAGTGCTGTGAATCCATGGATGAAGAATTCCTGGGCAAAGCAGGCATTGGCTGAAATTTCAGGAGCATTGAACAAGAAGATCCTCAACATGGTAGGCAGAGAAGACAAAGACAAACCCAAGTCAGACAGGGACAACAGAGAAAGGAAATAGTACATAGGCTCATGTAAGGAGGGCTCTGTCTTGATGATGAAAATGATGGTGCAGTTTCCCAGAATAGCAGTAAGATACATGCTGCAAATAGGGATAGAGATCCAGATGTGTGCATGTTCTAGCCCTGGCATCCCAACCAAGAGGAAGGTGGTGATTTCAGCATATGATGTGTTGGTAATGGCCATGATGTATTCAGAAGGCTCTGCAATGAAATGTACAGGCACTTATGTTAGGAAAATACAAAATTCTGGAAATTTTGCAGGAAAAAAAAGCAACATTGGAATTTATGGGTTCTTTAATTCTTTTTGAAAGAACAGAGAATTCTTGTAGCTGTCATATGGAGACAAATGAATGCCACATTAGACTAGAATCTCCCTGTGTCATAAATTGGGGAAATTATTTTTGGCCATGTTTTTCCTGTACAAAAACTAAAATTGATTTTTTTATGAAGATATGTATTTGATTTCATTTTCCCTGTAAAATATCAGTAAGCCTAAATCAATTAACCTGGAGTTCTACTATTTCTTGCTTTTAGATCCTACAGAAGATGGACCTGCAGGCAGGTGTAATTTCTAGAATGATGCTACATGTGAACAAAGTAATCTAAATATCTTCCTAATTCTAATAACTCCTACAAAGTATGTTTTTCTATCAACAAAACTGCCATAGGTTTTATCTTAATGACATGACTTCTGAATTCCTCTTCTTTCTGTATATGAAGGTCTATGTGGCTAATTACCAAAAAATAGAAGTAAAATGCAGAGATAAATGAGAGTATCTGAGTACTTACTATTAAGTGATGAGCAATTGTGAGAGAAGTCAAAGAATCCCAGTATAAAAATCCAAGATATTTTATTGAACTCTTGCAACTCAGTAGTCTGGGAACCAGTACAGTCTTTAAACCATTTTGAATCTTCTTTTCCTCCCTTGATAGTTGCAAGGCCTGCATCCCTGGCCCCGAGGGTATGCTGCTGCCTGTCTTGCCACCTCTGGCTCCTCCGGATGCACTAGGGCTTGTCTCTTCCTTTTCTATTTGCTTTAGAATCCCTGAGTTCTCTGGGGATTGCAGCCAGGCTGGATCTACTCTGAGAATGATAACAGTCATTTGCAGATGCAATAAATCCCACAGAAATAATTGATAACACAGAAATAAAATAAACACCTAGGCCTGAAAATATAACTGCTTTGGCTGGAGAAAGGTTGTTAATAACCAGGTACTGGAAAGATACTGTGCATACATAAAGAAGATAGGATACTTCTGCTAGACTTCTGGCTGATATGTTACCCCTCTACCCAGGTCAGAGACTAAGCATAGGTGTTATTAGATGAATTTGTGCAGTCAAAAAAGCACTGCAAGGAAAAACACCTGCAGACATATATTTTTAGTGTAGACTTTACTCTTGATGCTTGAGACCATCACTCCAGGTACTCTGAGCACCACTTAGAACCAGCTTGTCCAACACAGGCTCCATTTTCTCCCTTCCCAAATCTTCCCTTTTCAAGGCACCTATCACATCAATAATACTTTATGCTTAANTGATGTGTGTGTGTGTGTGTGAGAGAGAGAGAGAGAGAGAGAGAGAGAGAGAGAGAGAGAGAGATGTGTTTGTAATAATTGCCTTGGTGATATTACATGTCCAT
Source organism: Marmota marmota marmota (assembly GCF_001458135.2). Taxonomy (NCBI): domain Eukaryota; kingdom Metazoa; phylum Chordata; class Mammalia; order Rodentia; family Sciuridae; genus Marmota; species Marmota marmota. The sequence goes on from NW_026000174.1 coordinate 17,041,657, forward strand.
TTGCTCAATGTTATTTTTACTTTTATTTATCTTCATTAACTTTCTCACCTACTGATGCTTTCTATAAAATAAAATAACAGATTTTAGCAATTAACAAGAAATATTCTAAAGAATTTTTATATTATAACCTAGCACTGTATCTTTTTTGTATGTTAATTTACTTAATAATATATTTTGAAGTTTATAAATGAGATTAAAATGATAATAAGAAGAAATCAGATATTTTAATGAATTAATTTGTTATTGGTTTTCCTGCTATAAATTGAAGTATTTTATCAGTGCATGTTAATTATACAGAATAATGTGTTTCGTTGTAGTGTATTCATACCTGCATATAGCATATTTTTATTATTTCCAGCCTTGCACTATTCCCTTTTGCCCTCACTTTTTCCTTTCCCTTCATCCTCTTATCCTTGCCTAATAGTTTCTTTATCCTCTAGATTCTACATATGAAAGGAAACCTGTGATATGTTTTTAAGACTCCAACTTGCTTTAACATGATGATCTCCAGTTCCATCTATTTTCCTACAAATGACATGATTTTGTTATTTATGGCTGAAGAATACTCTCTATATAGCTATCTCATCTTGATAAATCTATATATGAGAGAAATATAGATATATCATATTTTATTTATTGATTGATAGACACTTAGGTTGATTTCATAATTTGACTATTGTGAATTGTGCTATGATAAACATGAATAGACAGGTATCTCTATAGTATGCTGAATTTAACTCCTTTAGAAAAATATGGAAAAGTGGTATAGCTGAATTATATAAATTTGAGCAATTTTTCTATAAAAGTAAATATCATGGATTAGTTGACCTCGTAGATAATGATGATGACGATATGCATATCAAGTAGATAGGACAAGGCTAAAACAGTGCCTCTGTAAATCATTATATGTTAATGAAATTAAATTATTTAACTTCATTAAATTGGAAGAGAAAGTAGTAAAAATCTAAAGGTAAATTTCCATTTCAAGAAAATGGTAAATAAAGAACAAATTAAACCTGAAGGAAAAGAGAAAAAAAGAATAATGATAAGATCAGAAATCAATAAAATAGAAATATAATATAAAGTCAATAAAGCAAAAATTTGATTCTTTGAAAAGTTTAAGAAACATTTTATATTTAGAAAAGTATAAAAATCCTTGGGAGACTGGGGGGATATATCTCAGTTGCTGGAGTGCTTGCCTTGCATGCACAAGGCTCTGGGTTCAATCCTCAGCACCACAAAAACAAAAACAAACAAACAAACAAGAACTTGGAGAGACTGATCAAGGATAAGATGGCAAACACAAAATTTATATCAATAATGAAACTAGAGAATTTAGCTAATGCTCTGCAGACAATACAGAAAATAGCTGGATTCAACAAATATAATAAACAACCTTTTAAACAAAGTGAATAACTCAGACAAAATGGAAAAACTCTTTTTTTTAGCTTACAAAATTCTTTTTTTATTGATGAATTATAATTGTACTTTATAGTGGAATTCATTAGGCCATATTCATACATGCACATAACATAATTTGATCAATCTCATTCTCCACCACCTTCCCTTCCCTCCTTTGTTTCTCTCCTCTAGTCCACTTGCTCTACTCTACTATCTCCCTTATATTATTATTAATTATTTTAATTAATACATTACAATTATATATCAAAGCAGAATTCATTGTGCTATATTTGTACAAGGACATAGCATAATTTGGTAGCTGGTAAACTTCTTTCTGAGTACTTCACCATGACTCTCCCTTCCTTCTCCTCCATCCCCTTCCTCTACACTGTTGGTATCCCTTCTATTTTTGTGAGATCCGCCTTTGTTTATTACATTTTTCTTTTTTTCTAGCTTCTCTAGAACATTTAATCCTTGACTTTCTGAGTCTCATATATTGAACTCTGCATGAAGTTCCTCCATTCCATTCATTTATGTACAAATAAAAATTTCATTCTTCTTTGTGGTTGGGTAAATCTCCATTGTGTACATACATCACATTTTCCTTATCTATTCATCTGTTGATGTGCCTCTAGTCTGGTTTCATAACTTGGTTATTGTGAATTGCATTGTTATACACTATATATGCTTATATCACTTGTTATGCTGATTTTAGTTCTTTTGGGTAATTATGAAAGAATGGGATAGCTGGGTCTTATGGTGATTCCATTTCTAGTCTTTTGAGGAATCGCCATAGCACTTTCCAAAATAGTAATATCAATTTACAGTCTCCAAAACAATGTATAATGTACCCATATTCCCACGTACTTGAGCTGTTATTATTAATACTTGGATTTAAATAACCAGAAATAATCGATAGAAAAACTTTTATGAAAAGATTAAACACCAAGTAAGAATATTCTCCTATGATAAAGGATAAAGAACTCCTATCAATCAAGATGTAAAATTAAAAAAAATACAGTGTATTTGACTGTTTTTTTTCCAATTTGTGTTTAGGAAAATAGAAATTATCATCACAATGAGATACTATAACATACTCATTAGAGTGACTAATATTAAAAAGGTTAAAAATTCCAAATTTTGATGAAGATATAGAGCATCAGAACTCTTACATTTTTCTACTGGATGTACAAATCAGCACAATTTCTTTGATGATGATTAGTTTAGCATTTTCCACTATAGATAAATGCTTGCTGTAAATCATGAAAACATCACTTCTAGAGAAATGACTTCTATAGTCTTATAGCTTCAAACATATTTCAAAGTAATTCATGAGTTTTTAATAGTTTTTTTGAATTGCTAATCTATCTCATACACACACACAATGGGTAATCAGAAGATGCTTATGCTGTGGGTGTGCATGCTTAAATTTTTTAACAGACTTCAATCATTGTTGTTCATACATGAGTTAATTAAATAGCTATTTACCATCTAATGGTTTTATTTTCATTAATGAGTATACTTTTTTCTTTTTCTTCTGTTTTTTTTTTTTTTTTGAAGAATAACATGTTGAAAACTTTTTGTAATCCTAATTAGGACTGTGCTGTTATGGTTGAAACTTGTATCTGATTGCATTGAAAAGATAAAAATGAAAAAGGAGACAGGAAAATTAGTTATAAGCCTATTATCATCTGAAACCTACCCAAGGCACCCAACCTAGAATGTTCTGAGTTTATGTAGTATGTGTTTGAGTTCAGTCTTTAGTCTTTCATTGTCATTCTTCATTCCCTACTTAAGTTCTGAAGTTGTGTTAGCCTGATGTCAACTGAAGCTGAAGTTTCCCATCAATGCTGTTTCTCACATAATTTTGCCAGGATCACATTTCTAATCTGCTGACTCTTCACAGAGTATACAATGGGATTCATTAGAGGGGGAACCAGAAGGAAGAGATCAGCTATTAGGACTCTAATAACTGGAGAAGCATTTTTGGCAAAGCGGTGAAGGGCAGCCAAGGTGATAATAGGCACATAGAAGATGAACACAGCGCAGATGTGAGAAATGCAAGTGTTGAGGACCTTGAGTCGACCCTTGTGTGAGGTAATGCCCAGGACAATTTTCAGGATCAACACGTAAGACACAGAAATGAACATTAAGTTTAATAGAGATAAAAGAGCCACAAAAAATCCATAAATTATATTGATCCTGTTGTCTGAGCAGGCCAACTTCATCACATCCTGGTGAAGGCAATATGAATGGGACAAAATGCTTTTCTTACAGAATTTCAGCCTCTTTAGAATAAAAGGGAATGGGAGAACAAGTAAAATGCATAGGGTGGCAAATGCAAAACCAGTTTTAAAGACTCTGTCACTGGTAAGGATGGAGGTGTACCTCAAAGGGTTGCAGATGGCTATATAGCGATCAATGGCCATGACCAAAAGCACTACTGATTCCATAGCTGAGAACCCATGAATGAAAAACTCCTGTGCAAAGCAGGCATCTGTGGAAATTCCTGTGGCATTGAACAAGAAGACTCTCAGCATGGTTGGAAGGGAGGAGATGGAGAGCCCCAGGTCTGAGAATGCCAGCATGGAAAGGAAATAGTACATAGGCTCATGCAGGGAGTTCTCTGTTTTTATGAAAAAAAGGATGGTGCCATTTCCCAGGATGGCAACAAGGTACATGAAGCAAATGGGGATGGAGACCCACAGGTGAACATGCTCTGCCCCTGGGATTCCAATCAGGAAGAAGGTGGAGATTCCCTCTTCAGAGATGTTGAAGACTGACATTGCAGGAGTATGAAGAAACCAGAACCTGGGTCTCAGAAACTTTTTCCTACAAAGGCATAAATTAATTGTCTCAAACAAGTAAGCTGTATTCATCAGGTTGACACAAATCTTGATATGCCAGCTATTCTCCTACAATAATTCCTACTAAGCAATAATTCCTAGTATTAAGCATATTTTATAAACTATAAGTGAGAGTAACATCAGGACCCATATGAGCAGGATAAAAAGAGATAAATGAAAATATACTTATCTCCACAAATAAATATCAATAAACAGATATAATATTCCAAACACTTTTCTTGGACTCAGCATACAGTAAGGGAGAAGCAAATTTCTCACTTTCTATTTACTATAACATTTTGTTAGGATAGTGATGCGTACACTTGGAAATCGCATGAACAAGTATAAGATCAAATAAGGAACTCCATTGTTCACAGTTCCATTTGTAGTTTTGAAGAATTTTTAACCTTAAGAAATTATTTTTGCCAAAAAATTTGGCTGGAATAATTTGGCTGATTTTGGATTTCCATAACTGAAAGAATGAAGTTAGGCACTATTTGTGTTAAGTATAACACAAATATTATCTCAAAGTGTATCATAGATATGAGTGTGAGAGCTAAAACAATAAAGCACCTGGAAGGAAACAGAAAGTAAATCTTGGTGACCTTGAGTTAGGCAATGTCTGCTTAGAAATGGCACTGAAACCATCAAGTACAACAAAACCACATATTGTATAACACACTTCCAGGATTCGAAAGACATCATCAAAAAATTAAAAAGTTAACTCAGAATGAGAGAAAGATTTGTAAATCACATATTTGGACTTTCTCAAGAATATATAAAGGACCTTTACAACCCTACATTAGACATGAAAATATACTTACCATCATTACTCATTGGGGAAATGTAAGTCAAATGTAACACCAATATGAAATATCACTTCACACACACAGGAAGGCTGAAATAAAAAAAGAAAAATAGTAATTATTGGCAAAGATGTGGAGAAATTTGAACTTCTCTACATTGAGGTTGAGACTGCAAATATTTCACCAACTTTGGAAAATGTTTTAGCAATTTATTCAAATTTTAAAATATAAGATAACCTAGGAATCCTGTTCCTACGTATATTTTTAAGAACAGAGAAAATGCATGTTTCCTCAAAAGTTGTATACAGCCCAATTTACTGTCAAGTGATGCATGGTAAACTGTTTTCTGTGAATATAATTTGGTTATAAAAGCAAGTTAAGTATTTGTGTGTTTTTTAACAGGAATTAACCTTGAAATCATTATACTAGGAGAAAGAAACAAGTCATGAAAAAATGTACATTGCATTATTCCATTTATTTGAAATGTCCAGAATAGACAAATCCATAGAAGCAGAAAGAGTCATGGTTCTCAGAGACTGGATGAAGGGGTGAAGGGGAATGGCTACTAAGGGATGTAGAATGTTTTTCAGGTTGATGAAAACATTATAGTATTAGATAGTGGTAATATTTGAACAGTAGTACAAATATACTAAAAGCCATTGACATATATAACTTAGAATGAATTTGATTGTCATTAATATCTTAGTAAACTTGCTATAAGGTGGAACTGTACCCCCCAAATACATTTCTCGATATATCAAAGTTACATATGGGAAATTGCATCTTTGAGAAGAACACCTATCTGGAGATCGCCCTGTGCCATCCTTATAACTGGGGTGCAGTATAGACTGGCCTGAGTCCTACTGGTAGAACATCAAGATTTACTGGGGTGGATGACCAGCCACTTTAGGATCAAAGGAACATTAATATAGGTGCCCAAAGAGGTAACATAATTCGGGGAGGACAACCTGAAGTCACTGTAACAGGGATCTTGTCAAAGCAATGGAGATATGAGTGGAGGGAAGACAATCAGCCAGCAACAAGAGAGGCATATCTCGTCAATAGTGCGGCACTGAGTAGTTCCAGGAGGGGAGCTGTGCAGGTATTTGTCTTGATTGCTCTGATGCTTTGGCACATTTTGGTTCTCACTAAACATTTTTTGAATAAACATTATCCTTATTTTTGCTTACAAATTGAGGGAATGCAGGACCAAAATGAAATGAATAAAATAACAACTGTACAAGGGTCCTTCCTTGCCTTATTGTGTCACTGCTTCTGCAACCCAAGCTTTAGCTTGTTATAGGCTATTCATGAGAGAATCATCAATCCCAGAAGCCCAGTGTTAGTTTGCATGGGATAAGAGAGGAGGAATAAAAGAGAATATTTATATTAAGATGGAAATATTTAAACATAAATATCCCATACTTTTTTTTTCTTCTGGAGTAAAAATAATTTTATTGAATAACAAGATTTGCCTTACTCTAACATGAATTTGACTATTCTGTCTTAAGAAATCTCAGAAAGATCTTCCACTATCAAACACCTTGCTGATATGTGAGGCCCTGGGCCCTCCCCTATTAGGCCATATGCAGGTCTGGAGCCTCCTCACCCTCCACTTAGGACTTCTGCTGCTATGACATGCATCTGTGGTCCCTTAAATACACTGTACAGCTTCCTGCTCCCACACTATGACTTCAAAAGATAGCCTCAAGTGAGGTGCACAGGGATCAATTTGTTTCAAGAACATGAATTTATAAATAATACTATAGATTATTTTTCTTTAACATATAAAAACCTATAGGACATTTGAGTTTTTCAATAATACAAAAATTGAATAGCACCTATTGTTTTCTGCAGCTTAGAGTGCTGTCTATATATATATATATATATATATATATATATATATATATTTTTTTTTTTTTTTTTTTTTT
>NW_026000174.1:17048656-17100304 GCF_001458135.2 Marmota marmota marmota
TTTTTTTTTTTTTTTTTCTTGGTTTCTGTACTATCCAGTATATGCTGTTCAATCCTCAAATCCTTGGTCAAGGTCAACATCCAACTCAATGATCAAAGTGACAGCAACCCAGGGTGTGGTGCTGTCCTTGATAGTATTGCCACTTTGCCTCCTCCCTCTAGATTCATAGTCTCCTACACAAGTTGACACATTCTTATCCACACTGGATGAATGTAAAGAAATACCCTCAAATTAGTGGCTTCTATATTTAAATTAAATGATTAAATGAAATGCATACAAACTCTTACATTATTTAAATACTCTGAACTGTAAATAGATTCACAGGTAGATTCTTTTGATAGAATTATTGGGCGAGTGCAGTGGTGCACACCTGTAATCCCAGTGGCTCAGGAGGCTGAGACAGGAGGATTGTGAGTTCAAAGCCAGCCTCAGCAACTTAGTGAGGTTCTAAGCAACTCAATTAGACCCTGTCTCTAAATAAAATTTAAGAAGGGCTGCAGTTGTGGCTCAGTGGTTAAGTACCCTTGAGTTCAAATCCCAGTACCAAAGAAAAAGAAAATTATAAAGTTGCTTCCTTACCAAGAGAGAGGAAATGTGAAGCAGATACTTAAACTCAGTCAGAAGAATGCTGAGTGAACAAAGATAGTTGAGACAGAGTCTCCTAGCCATTACCTGTTTCTTCTTCACCAGGGAAGACTCAGTAGCTTCATGTATCCTATGCCCAGAAATAACATCCTATCTTATAAAGCAGTGGCTCTACCAGCCAGAGAGTAGGTCACCCAAGATTCAGGACTAGGTATCTGGCTTTGAATTCCTTTCTTGGCTGAGATAGTGATTTTGGCTTTGCACTTGGTTGATTTCCATGAGTTGGCAGAACTCTGGACTTATACCCTGCATTTTTCACACATTGTTGGACTTTTTAAGGTGATGGGGTACTGGCATCCATCCTAATCACTTGGAGAACAAGTTAGAAAGCATTTGAATTGCTTGCTCGAGCTGGTACAAAAAGGCAAACTGCAACTGTGAGCGTCAGGAAACTTACTAGTAAGTTCACACATAGTTGGACCCACATGTCAAAGTCAAGAGGAAATTGAGGTGGCATACAGTCACCAGGGCTTCACCACCAAAACCCTGTGCAGCAATTTATCTGCAAATTGCCTTCCTCAGGCTTTTCCCTTAGCTCACAAAGCTCTGGAGATTCCAACAAAGCAGGATGTATTTAAAATTCCCTGCAGATGAATCCTCAAATGACACTGGAACCAAGAAGGCACACACAATTCCCAGTAAGTGGGAATAATTAACAATTTGTGGAGAACACCCTTGAGCCTCCTGTGCTCTGTCTGCCATACTTGTCTCTTCCCTGATTCCATATCATCATGTAATTATCTTAGTTTCACAGTATATGGCAACTATGCCCTTACTTGTCTGCTCCTTCCATTGGATTAACTTTCTTAAAATTACAAAATTTTGCTGGGCACAGTGGCACATGCCTGTAATCCCAGCAGCTCACGAAACAGAGGAAGGAGTATCACAAGTTCAAGTTCAGCCTCAACAATTTACTGAGGCCCTACCTAACTTAGGAAGACCCCGTCTCAAAATAAAATATTAGGGTCTGGGATGTGGCTCCGTGGTTAAGTGCCCCTGAGTTCAATCCTCAGTACCACCCTCCAAAAAAAAAAAAATTACAAAGTTTTCCTTTTACAATGAAGAAGGCTTTGAAAATTTGAATTTAATAACACCTTCAATAATACTGGTTTACAGTTGGGAATGTAGACTATACTTAAGTATGGAGTTTTATAAAAATACAATGGTGAATCTCACTATCCTGTACATTAACAGACTGGGATCCTAATTAGAATAAAATATATTTTATTCTTGTATGAATAAATTAAAATGGATTTTCTTGTCATGTTTGCCTAAAAGGAACCAATACAAATAAAACAATAACATTTATTCATTTCCTCAATAAAAAGAAAGAAGCGTATAGCCTAATTTAAAAAAAAATACAATGTTTAGGCTCTGTTTCATAGCCAGTGAATTTTATTACTTAATATTCTGGTATAATCTTCATATTTTCTTCCTATATTATGTACATCATTTCTTATGATATTTGCTATATCCCCAAATAGCTTACATTGTAAAACTTATACTTATTTATTTTTAAACATTTGATGTAATGTACCCTGTCCTCAAATATAGGCTTTATGGTTATCCTTAGCAATATTTTGTTTAAAGCTTCTTTTTTATGATTGTATTATCCTGTCTTGCATATTACAGAAACAATCCCACTTTCTTGACAGTTGCATTACTTGTGTTCTGAACTGTTATCAAAATGTTTCATTCAGTATATTCAGTATTATCATCAAAATTTATCAATAATAAATAAATCATGGTCGACTTAACTCTCATTGCTTTGCTTAACTATCTTAAGGTATCTTAAAGGTAGACTTAACTCTCACAGGTTTGCTTAACTATCTTAAAACTATGAGTTGTTTTTTATTTGACTCACATTCCTGAAAGTTCTACAATTAGCAACACACCAGAGTTTTATGTATTCAACAATGAGAGCCTATGGAAAAGTATTCATTATTTGAGATTCCAAGGCTAAGAAGGTCTAGGTGATAAATTAGCATTTTTGTTACCCATGTCTAAAGAATGACATTGAATATGCAAATAAATTTGTCTGTAGAGGTAAGAGGTTCACTTGTTTTCCTGTGGGAGAATCTGTTCTGCCCTTTTGTGTAAATTCACAGCAAGAGTCCTTTCTAGGACTATATCTGTTCTATGGATTCCCCTTTGACACATTTGTAACATTGCCACATTCTCTCATTGAAAGAAGAATTAAATGAAATCTTTAATGGATGTTCATTTTATATTTGTGTGAAAACCATGGTTTTCCCTTTTTATGAGAATTGGTCTTTAATAGGGTATACAGTCATATGAGTATAATCAGTTATGTAGTAATATTGAAGGAAGTTTTTTATGAAACTTGTTAAAGAAATTTAAGGAAGACTTTCTTCAGGAGGGCTATGAAAATAGGTATTCAGGTTAGTACTATTGCATCTTATAGTAGGAGAAAGACATTGGGCTTAAGTCTAAATGCAAGAAGGAAGAGCAGAAATTTAGAATAAAAGAACAGGATGATGGTGCAGGGGGGTTGTAAGTGCAAAATAGTAAGAGGACAAATCAGGAATAAGGAGGTGTCCTGATTATACTGATCTAACAGCTTTCTGAAGGCAGATGAGCATAATCAATATCATGGGGATAATGGAGTATAGCATACCTGATTACATATCCAGGAGGACCAGAGATGGAGGGTGAGGAGTTCTGGTTAAATTATTTTGCAGGATTCTTGCTAAAATGACATAGAGATGAACACAAATCCCAAATTTAAGGAAAGTTGAAAAAGAGTTCAGAGGAGGCTCAGGATCTCTGATCAAGGAGACAATCTCTATCAATGCCTCCTTTTGCTTATGGAAAGGAGGGGTATCCTTTAGTTTGTACAATATAAGTCTATTTTAAAAGTATATATTGAATAATGTTAGTCATTTAGTCATTCTTCTTTTCATTAAGGATAACCTCAATTACCTGTTAGGAATTTGTAAGTTTGTCAAGAACATATGCTGGAAGGTGCAAGTTATCACACATCTAATAGAGAAATTCTTATAAAAGTTTTAAAAAAATGAAGATTAACAGACGAATCCTACTTTATGAGTTTAAAGGCAGCCAGTATAGAAGATTTTTACGTCATGAGCTCAAAGCATCTTTAGATGGTGAAGTGAAAATGGCAGTGGAATCTGACACATTTTTTTTTTTTGGTTGCAGTTTGAAGGCCTTTAGTGATGGTCTCTGGTAATTTGGTGATTTGCCAAACTTTTTGAACGATACACACAGCATGTTTTTGGAGCTTCTATAAAGCTTTCCAGTTTCAGCTTGTAGAGCTTGGGGAAGAGAATAGTTTCAATTTTCATTAATGCCAAGTCAGAAAGTTGGAATAAGAAATGGAGAAGTGACTTTGGAGAGTTTTAAATAGATACTAGAGAAGAGTAGACCTGAGAACATACATACATTGCACTATAGTTTCCATGAAAAAAAAAATTTCTCTCTAGAGTCACCTTGCTTTGTGATTTTTACAAAAATAGATCTAGTCTCATTAGTTTTGGCCTAATTATTTTGATAAATACAATAAGAATAGTAATTAACCATACATACCCTTTTGAGTTTTCTTTCTGCAACTTTTCACAGAAAATCTCAGATTTGATTTTCAAGGTTAGGAATCCAAGCCAAGAACTTAACCACCTAAGCTGACCTGTAAAACTTCCAGATTTGAGTCAATTCCTCTTCTTAAGATCCTTCAAGATATCATGAGGTTTCTGGGCCTCCAAGAAGAGATCATCTTTATTTACCTTTACGTGTGGTAGTCTGAAAGCAAGGTATCAGGCTGATTTTTTTCCCCCCAAGGGGACTCTATCACCATTAGCTCCATCAATCTCTTTAAATTTGATTCTTAGCACATTATTCTCAAGCATGATAATACAGCAGACAAAACCTTCATAATAAATGCATTATTTCCAATTGTGTTATGTTACAAGTTGAGCAGTATTTTATTGAATATGTGCAAATAACTATATTGCCACAGATATAAGAATGTTCAATAAAAGTTTCTGAATTCTGGAGGCATAAAGTAGAAAAAAAGGATAAGTTCTTCATTTTCATTTGCATTTTCCTTTCCATATTATATTGGTGCACTGTGGTTGTACATTCTGATAGAATTTGTTCTTATTTATTCTTCCATGCACACGATAAACAACCTGGCCAATATCACTCCTCAGCACTTACCCCTTCCCTACCCTTCTTCCACCACTGGTCCCTTTCGTCTACTGATTTCCCTTTTATTTTCATGAGATCTTGCCCCTCCCACCTTCCTCTTTGTTTTTCCTTTCTAGCTTCTGCATATGAGAGAGAATATATGACCTTTGACCTTTTGAGTTTGGCTTATTTTGCTTAATATAAAGGATTCAAGTTCCATTCATTTTCCTGCAAATGACATAATTTCATTTTTATTTAGGTCTGAATAAAGCTTATATATATATCACATTTTCTTTATTCATTTATCTATTGTTGAACACTGAGGCTAATTTCATAGTTTGGCTTTTGTGAAACATAGTTTGAGTGCTATAAACATGGGTATATATGTACCACTGTGGTATGATGTCTTTGATTCTTTAGGATAAATACCAATGAGTGATGTACTTGGGTCATATGGTGATTTCATGCCTAATCTTTTGAGGAACCTCCATAAAGATTTCCATAGTTTTTCTACTAATTTACAACCCTACCAACAGTATGAAAGCATTCCTTTTTATCCACATCCACTCCAGCATTTGTTTGTTTTCTTGATGACTGCCATTCTGATTGGTGAGAGATGAAATCTTAGTGTAGTTTTGATTTGCATTTCATTTATAAAATAAAATCTAGTAAATTTCTATAATTTATATCTGGCTTAAGACAAAAGAGAGTTTCTCTACAGTCAGAAATAAGCACATTAAAGAATCAGCTGTGTTCCAAAACAAGATCTATAGTCATCCTTTACAAGGTCATTCAGTACTATTCAATGTAACACAGTTTGTTTTGCTTTTTTTTTTGTTAGCAGTTTTAAGACACTGTCAGCTTCTTATGATCTGATGAGAGTTTATTTAACAAGAAAATGTGATTGTTTCTGTGACATAAAGCAGAAAATATTTGCTAGCATTATTATAAGCAGCATCATATCAAGGCATATTATGCATAGCAAGGGTATTGATAAAATTCTATTAACTTTATATAATTTTTAGTGACAATATTTTACCATAAAAGTACAACCTGTAGTAGTTATATTTTCTCTTCTCATTTGATAATGCTTCCCATGCATTAGTATGCCAAACAAATCAAAATTTTAAAAAATATTTCTCTTTACAAGGTGATAAAAACAATTTTTTGTTTTGAGTTTTCAAGGGGCCTTCTAGAAAATCTCAAGTTTAGTTAAAAAATCAAGAAGATTTCATTTAGGAATTGATTTTGGGATAGCAACATTAAAACAATACATGACAAAACAAAACAAAATACTAAACTCTTTTAAAAGTGAGAAGTTTTGGTTCTCTTAAATAATAAAGAGTATGATACAAAGTGAGCATACAGCACAGAAATCAAGTCACAAAACTCTAATTCCCAAGGCAAATTCCTAAAAAGGAGAAGACATTTTACAATTAAGAGTAAACCAATGAACCAGAAACTTTCTTGTTTTGCTTTTGTGTTTGTGTGCTTTTTGATATTTAAAGATTTATTTTTTAAAATATAAACATTTAAATATTTAGTCAGACTGAGTACATATAATATTCCATTTCTAATACTACTTTTCACACCATTTTTAGTTTTTTTAAGATGTCCATACAAGTTGTTCACTTTCTCATTTTGGAATACTCAGTCCTTCTACTATAAAGTGAAATTATTTTTTCTCCTGAATAAAATCATATCTTTCATATCTCACTTTTTATCTCACTTTTCCTTATCAAAAACCCATCCCACTTTCTTTTCAAATAGAAAATGTGGAGGGTACCCTGGAAATCCAAAAGTTGAGTCCTGGCTGAGAAGATGGTCAGATTAGAGTTTGGTCAGAGAAAATCTATGCTGTTAGGTGGTACTCCCATAGAAGACAAGGAGCTACCTACACAGCACTGCTTAGAATATGACATTTGAATGCTGAGTAAGGAAATGTTGAAGAAAATGAAATAAGTGAAGGAAGAAAATGTTTCCTTTGCTTTTGTAAACTTTTCATATGGGCATATTTGAGTGATTTCATGTATAAGAGTCTCATTGTCCATCTTAACTTCAGTTTCTAAAAAGCAGGGGCATATCTCACTGAGGCCAAAATTACATGTTGAAGAAAACTATTTTAAATAAGCAGGCAATCTTTAGTCACTTAGGATCACTACCCAGTTGTTACACAAATGTTCATTATTAATTTTCAAGTGAATGCATTGAACATTTCTTCGAGCAAGGAGAAAACTATGTTTACAAAGTTGGTAATGCTCACTTGGTGAAAGTAGGAATATATTCTGTGTTTATATCAGGTCTTCAAAATCCTAAACCTAAGCCAATGAATTTGTAAGGCTGATTTTTCAATCCTAGTAAAATATTGAGAGATGATATGAAGCAGTTCACATACAGTGTGGTTCCTTATTGATTGTTCAGTTTGTTCTGTGTCGTTTATTGATTGGGGTTTTATGTGATTAAGCATCCCCATCAGCTTTGCTTCTGGCACAGTTTCCCTAAGACCAAACTTCTTAGCTGCTGGCTCTTCACACAGTATACAATAGGGTTCATCAATGGAGGCACCATCAGGAAAACATCAGCCATAAAGATCCTAACTATTGGAGAACTGTGTTTGGCAAACCGGTAGACGACAGCTAGAGAGATAATGGGCACATAGAAGATGAGCACAGCACAGATGTGGGAGACACAGGTATTGAGGACTTTGAGCCTTTCCCTCTGTGATGCTATGCTTAACACTGCCTTCAGAATCAGCACATAGGACATGAAAATAAAGGTTATGTCCAGGATGCCTGTGAGAGCCACAAATAAGCCATAGACGACATTAACCTTGTTATCAGAGCAGGCCAGCTTCATGACGTCCTGATGGAGGCAATAGGAATGCGACAGATGCTTCTTCTTACAGTATCTTAGATGCTTTAGAGTGAAAGGGAAAGGTAAGATCAACAAAACATTTTTCAGAGAAAAAGCAAGCCCAATTTGAATGACTCTGGCACTACTAAGGATGGCCATGTATCTCAGGGGGTTACAGATGGCAATAAAGCGATCAAAGGACATAATGAGAAGTACGGATGACTCCATAGCTGAGAATTCATGAATGAAAAACTCTTGGGCAAAACAGGCATTGGGAGAAATTTCTGGAGCATTAAACAAGAAAACCCTAAGCATGGTAGGGAGAGAGGAGAGAGAGAGACCTAGGTCAGAGAAAGCCAACATAGAGAGGAAATAATACATGGGTTCATGCAAAGATGGCTCTGTTTTTATTAAAAGAAGGATGGTGCAGTTCCCCAGGATAGCAGCAATGTACATGAGACATATGGGGATGGAGACCCAAATGCTAGCAGGCTCCATCCCTGGGATCCCGACCAAATAGAAAGTAGAGATTTCAATTTCAGATGTGTTGAGGACGGACATGCCAGGATGTGAGATCAAGATGAAAGGCTGGAAGAGATGTCTTCTAGTGATGCAGATAGATTGTCTCAAATGCCTGATTATCCGTTTGTAATCACTGAGGTCTTACCAAATCAAGCATTATAAGCATAATTCTAAGATATAAACCTAAATGGAGAAAAATAGATGGGTAAAGAGGTAAACATCAATATCCAACTAAAGGCAAAAATGAAGAATGTAAAAATTGACCTTGAAATCTAATCTTACAACAGGTGCAGATAACAACAGATTCAAGTCTTAAAGACTTTTGCAGAACTAAAAAAATTTATAAAGGTGCCTATTATCCAATTTAAAACTTAAAACTTTTTCTTTTCACATAAATACTATTATCTACATCTTGAATAGAATTTGCTTAAAATTTCAATATAATATATATGAATACATATATGTATATGTGTGTGTGTGTGTGTGTGTGTAGATATATATGTTTAATTTATATCATTTGGTACTGGGAGTTGAACCCAGAGGTGCTCTACCAGTCAGCCCTTTTTATTTATTTTTTTTATTTTGAGACAGGGTATGGTCAAGCTGCTGAGGTTGGTTTTGAACTTGTGATCCTCCTGCTCAGCCTACCTGGGATTATAGGTGTGTGCCATCATGTCAAGCTCTGATATTCTCTTTATGATTGAGGTCTGCAGTTCAACATGCATTGCTCCAGGGGGGTTACTTATTCATTTATTTGGCTTAGATCTTTGTGAGCATTTTTAATCAAAAGATCATGTATTTCTTTAATTTTGAATATTGTCAATCATTATCCTTTTCAATATTATCTACTCAAGCAGTCTATCTGAAAAATATTCAGATGTCTAAATCCAATTTCCTAGTTCGATTGTTTCACATTTCCCAACTTCTTTATTCATTTGTATTATATTTTGGGAGCACCCCTTGATACCATCTTCTTATTTACTAATTCTGTTTTTATTTGTGTCTGGTCTCAAATGTATCCTGACTATTAAGTTTGTTTCAATTACTCATTTTTCTTTTTGAGTGAAGGTCATTTTGGATGGCCACATATTTCAATTTGTATCTAATAATCCCCCCATTACTTTTCAATTATTTTGCTGTTGCTATGACATTTTATGTTATTTTGAATTTATTTTTATTTTTAATTGACAGTAGCTGTATGTATTTATGGGGCACAATGTGATTTTTTATATATATGTGCACATATGTATGGATGGAATGATTATATTTAGCAAATTAACGTATCATTCATCTCACACATTTAGTTTTTGTGGTGAAAACTTTTGAAATTCACTCTTTAGGCAACTTTGAGATTTACAATACATTGTTATTAACTATAGTAACCATGTTGTGCAACAAATCCTAAACATTTGTTTCTTCTAACTGAAATTTTACACCTTTTGAACAACAAATCTCCATTCCTTCTCTCCTCACTATTGAAGTTGTCCAGTGTCTTTCTCACTGTTTGTATTCATGCTTATCTTTGAATTTTTACTGAAAATCTCATCTTCAGTGGAAATTTCCTTATTTGTGTGATGATGTATTTTTGTTCATGCTCCCAAATTAGACATGATGTTTGGTCTTCCTCATTCCCTGAACTTTGCCAATATTATCAGTTTTTTTTAATGATAGATAAGAGATCATGTTTCAAAAGATAACCTAAATACAGTTTTGCCCAATTTATTCCACCTATCCCAAGATATAGCTTGTTATACGTTGCAGACCTGCACTCTGACAACAGATACTTCTGTATGCCATATGGATTAGTAGCTTCACATCCCATAAAAGTTACCTTCAACTGTTCCATTTTCAAATGTGGAACACTATTGTGTTGAGTTCCTTTCAGTTATTAAATTGTCAAAAACCAATACATCTCTAGACTAGGAGCCAAGTTGATCCATGAATTCAATTCCAATGAAGGATTATATTTTTACACTGAATTCCATTATCTATGTATCTGTCACCTGGCATTTATGAATTTATGTATCTAGGTATTTATTTACCTATGTAACAAATATCTAGCATCCATCTTTCCATTTGTCTATGGAGAATGGCAATGACCCTTTTTTTACATTATCTATTATTGATACTTTTTCGGTGAGTGGAAGTTAATATATTGAATTTGGCTTATTTTATAATACTAAATATAATCTTACATAAAAACCTAGAAACAATTTTACTGATGTTACCTATTAGAGCACATGATCAGAAGACATCAATTTTGTGAAAGATTAATGAATATGCTAATTTATTTGATAATACACTAGAGCTCTTTCCAGATTTGAACATCACTACAAAATATTTAGGCAACTTCTTATTATTACTGTATGAATAGTGAGTGATGTTTAAACAGTAAAATCATATTAGCTTTTCAGGTATAAGTTTGATGATCAATGAGATACACCATAGGAACCTTAGTGTTTAAGTACTTACCAAGCTGTCTGCCACTTAGTGTACATTTCAAGGTCAAAAAGGGATGAGCCCAGAAAGAAGCCACCCCAACCTCAATTGTTAGGCACAGATACAGATCCTTGCAGTCTAATTCTGATCCTTGTATCCTGATGCTTTTTTAGTAGAACAAAGTCTCCTGGGAATTAAAACTCTGCAAGCTATACACTGAGGGACTAAGATGTCCACAATGTCCACAGATTTTTTTTTGCATAAGTGAGTCTTTAAGTAAGAATGGATTCAAGAAGGGTTCAGTTGAATTCCCATTACATGTTGTGTTAGCCATTAGTAACCTATGAAGTCTCTCCTTCTCCATCCAACATAATTATTCTTTCACCTTCTTTTGTCACACTTTATTTTCCTAGGTGATTATATTTGTGACATTATAATTGAGTTTATAGATTCATTTTTGCTTCTTGCTGATAAAATGAGAGATAGGTAGTCTTCATGTTCAAGACCATTTGAGTTTCTTTTTGAAAGCCAGTCTATGTACACAATTTGTTCATTTTTAAAATTTTATTTATTAGTTTGTGAGAGTGCTTTTCATATAAATCAATTAACCTTTTATTGTGATGTGACATGCAAAGAATTATTCCCCTTGATCCATTTGTATTTTTCTTTGATAATGATGTTGTCATTGGTTGATTCCCTTTAAGTTGAACACTGAAGTAAACATTTGTGTGCAGAAGTATATTGGGAGAGTGCTTTTAACTTAAACAGCTAAGTGGAAAGAAAGTACAATATTACAACTAACAGAGAGAATTTGAACTCTATTCAACTGTATCAAAGGCTACATTCAAATTTGAAGAAATTTCTGGAGTTAATATAATGACTCTTCAGTATCTTTCTGAATGGAAAGAAAACCCTGAGTTTTCTTAATGACAGATCATGAAAAGTGGTCTTCCCACAAGAAGGGTATATGACATTGGTAGCCCCATTCAGAAGAAAAAATTCTCATGAAGGGCTTGAATAAGGGCTGTCATCTGTAACACTCTCACTGGAGGAATAGGTGTTTCAGATCTGGCATGATCATGAGATCTGGGTGATGCACCAATCATTATTCAACAACCATTGCATACTTGGATCCAAATGCATCAATGGTAAATTCTGAAATCAGCTTCTCCAGAATTCATGTAGTTTTTTTATTTCTTCATTGGGAAGTGACAAGAGGATGGTTAGTGGGAGGATCAGATTAACCATCTGCACTATAGCTGTCCTGAGGCTCTAACTTTATGTCATCTCTCTGCATTATCAATCTTAGATTTTTGCCATCCTTAGCTAGCAGTTCACCCTTGGCCACCATAAGCTTTGAAAACTGTGACTGTGACTTTTGCATTTGACCATTTACAATCAATACTGAGCAAAAAATGTCAAGAGATGCCAAAGATCATCTAATGGCAAGTATATTCTTGGCCATGTTACTACATTGAATATCAGTTCTATTTCAGGTTGATTATAAAGAATCAATCAATTATTTTCTTAGAATGATATGGTGGTCTACTAACTGAAAGTTTAATAGGAATATATGGTCTTAAGTGTAATACTCCCACCAATGAAACTAGGACCCCTAAACTAACTGTGCCTGTCAGAATGAAAGAGGAAATCACAAAGTCCCTGAGTAGGTAACTGGAAGTGATGTTCAGTAATGACAACACTGATTTCCACTACCAGGCTCATGTTTTCTCCTTATTTAAGAAAAATAACATAATAAATTTTGACTTAGGTTGAATATTACATCCCACAGGATATTGCTCCAATCTCTTAGGGGTCATGACTGAGCTGACCCTTTGATTTTAACAGGGATTTTCTTCACTCTAAGAGACTTGTGGAATTCAGGTAATGCAGTTTGAGAAGGAACAAGAGAATTTCATGGTAGTTTCCCATCTACTGAGCTTTCTTTGCTGAAATTTAGGTTCCTTGTTGAGACTTGACATTATATGAGAATTTATATAAGTTGCAGTCATGTTCTCTGGACAGTTGGTGATGAGCACTTGGCAACTATATAGCTTATGTGAAATTCAGACTCTTGGTTGCTATCAAAAAGCTCTCACATTGTGCAGCAGAGGGTAGGCTAATAATCAACCCCAGGACTTCATTGTCAAAGAGGCTAAACCTTAGACCTGGTTAAATATCCAGCCAAAACAAGTTTATTATGCCAAGATCAGGGTTCCAGCAGGGAAACATAGGGCCCTGATACATAAGATAGGAAGAACATAGTGGACAGACCCAAGGATTTATACTTCCCAAGATTCCTCCAAAACTTTGGATTAGCCTGTATAGCCTATCCCTCCTTTGTATTGACTCTTAGATGCATGTAAAAATTGATGACTCACATTTAAAAAAAAAGAAATGTAAGAATGACAGATAGTGGAGAAAGGATTGAAAAAGGTCAGAGCATGATTATGATGGAATGAATAGACTAGGTACAGGCAGAAGATCAGACAGGTAATTATGTGCCTTTGGCAGATCTGGAAGTCACACCATTTCCTACGTCTCAGTGAGAGAAGCAGCAGAATCACTGAGTTCACTGATAGTTTTCTTGGTGTAGACCCAGGATGGTGTTAGGAATTCCATTCCATTAATTCCTCACTAATGGCAATGGGAAATATAGGACCCCAAAGTTATAGATGCCAGAGGGGATCATAAATATGATAATAAATGGCAAGCTTAGACTAGCAGTCAAAGAGGGCTGAGGCACAGAAAGCTTAAACTTTAACCCAAAGACATGTCCTTCATGTCCTCTTCTCTCCCTTTCTCTCTCCCTTCTTCCCTCCCCCTCTCCCTCCCTCTCACCCTCCTTCCCATCTTTTCTCTCTCTCTCTCTCTCTCTTTCCTTTTTTTCCCCATGCCCTGAGTTCCCTTTAGCTCTTTATTTACCTCCTCTGACCAACCCAGGGAGATTAGCTTCCCATTTCAGTTACTCACTAGTCTAACTTGTACATATGTTTATTACAGGGTTTATCACTGTCTCATAATGTTTACTTAACAGGCTATTCTATGGCTTTGTAGACTAATTTAAGGCAGGCTGTGTATCTTAATAACCTTTATATCATCAACAATATGGCATTTTTAATAGAAAAAAATAAGTTGTGAATGCAGAGTAGTTTCAGGAAAGAAAATCAACATGATCTAAGTTGGTAATTAAATATTCATGTGGTTCTGACATGGAGATATTGATGACTCTGTGTCCCACCCCATTGTGCCCATCTTTCATTTCCTCCCATGTAACCTGTCAGGGATTTTTTCAGTCTAAGCCCAAAGTCAGGTCCTGTGGGAGAAGCATTTGTTCTATATCATGATGAATTAGATGCTGAATGACTCTTTCCCAGCAGGGTGGCCAGTGCTATGACAAAGGAACCAAAGGGATACAAATATGAAAAGAAGAGGTTAAATTATTTTTTTGTGCCAGTGACATTATCCTATATTTAGAAATTTATTTAGAAAAATCTCCCCCCAAAACCTGCACCAGAAGACTTCTAGAGCTCTAAATAAATTCAGTTCTGTAAAGTGCCCCCAAATTCTCCACCCCCACCCACGTGGCTTACTGAGTCAGAGAGAAACAGGTTACACATTACTCTGCCTTTCAAACTTTTGGTCATAACACCAAGTAGTTTATCTAGAATGAGATGGAACAATACAGAATCTTCTGGGAAATGGCTGAGGCATAGGCTGGATTTTTAAGCCCCAAACACCAAAAAACATGAGAATGAGGAGGAGGGTCTAAGTGTAGGTAGGAGTAGGAGAAGAGATGGATTCCAATTTCTTACAGTTTTGACTTCAAAATAAAATACTAAACCTGGTTTCCAGTCTTAAAACATTCTGTTAAAGTCACACCTCTCACATTGTCTACATTGTCAACACATTCCACTTCACACTGGCATTACCTGAAAGCTTGCTAGAAATTCAGGATATTAGGACCATGAAAACCTATTGGATCAGTGTTTTTATATTTTTGAGGCTATTTTGAATGAGATAGTTTTCCAAATTTCATTTTCATCAGATTCATCATTAGAGTGTAGGAACACGATTGATATATGGGTATTGATTTTGCATCCTGCTACTTTATTGAACTCATTTATGAGTTCTAGACATCTTCTGGTGGAGTGTTTTTAAAGGAGGTCTTCTAAATATAGGAAATGTCATTGGCAAAAAGAGATAATATAAGCTCTTCTTTTCATATTTGTATCTATTTAATTTCCTTCCCTTGACGACTAATTGCTCTGGTTACAGTTTGAAGAAGAATGTTGAATAAGAGTGGTGAAAGTGGGCATCCTACGTCTTATTTCTGTTTTTAGAAGAAATGCTTTCAGTTTTTCTCCATTCAGAATAATGTTGGGCCTTGGGTTTGTCATACATAGCCTTTATAACCTCTATCCCTGGGTTTTCTAGTGTTTAAAAATGAGTGGCTCTTGCACATTGTCAAATCCTTTTTCTGTATCTATTGAAATAATCATGTGATTCTTGTCTTTATATAGTGGATTGCATTTATTGGTTTGCATATGTTGAACCAACCTTGAATCACTGGGATGAATCCTAACTGGTTAACAGTGCATTATCTTTTTCATGTGTTTTTGTATGAAGTTTGCCAATATTTTATAAAGAATTTTTTGAAAAACTAAAATAATTGGGAATCACTCTAACAAAAGAGGTGAAAGACCTCTACAATGAAAGCTATAGGACACTATTAAAGAAATAAAAGAAGACCTTAGAAGATTGAAAGACCTCCCATGTTCTTGGATAGGCAAAATTAATATTGTCAAAATGGCCATACTATCAAAAGTTCTATACAGATTTAATGCAATTTCCATCAAAATTCCAATGATGTTCTTCACATAAATACAAAAAGCAGTGTGAAATCCACCTGGAAAATTAAGAAGACCAGTAGCCAAAGCAATCCTTAGCCAGAAAAGCAAAGCAGGAGGCAAAGCAGAAAATAGTTCTGTTGTTGCTGTATTTATGATGTCAGCTGTAGACTGTTAGGTTTGGTGGGTTATCCACTTACTACCTATGTAGCTTTGGTCAAGTTATTTGACATTTTATGACTCAGTTTTTATATTTGTTAAATATTTTTAATAATTTTACTATCATAGGTCTAACCAACATAGGGTGAATATAAGCCCCTTTAGTCTATTTTTCACAGTATAATTTTAAGTAGTATTGTTATTACAATAGAAGATACAAATTTATTCTTTTCAGCCCATCCTTTGACTGTGTTCAGGGGATGAAATCCTGGATGGACAATTTGGAATGGATAGGTCAGCAGTGTGTGATCAGGGGCGTAGTAGAAGACTTATAGGTTATTAGATTGAAGAATTATTCCAGTCACCTGGACAGACATAATCACATACCTTACCTATTTAGAATCAAGACAACTGGAGAAAATTTCTGACACAATGGATTCTTATGACTCATACAGTATGCTTTTAGTAATGGAAAGAGGTAATATATTCAGTTTAGTGCATATAGCTTTTTGAAAATACAAAGATATTTTTGAGTCATTTCTGAAAATTCTCAAAATCTTCTGTATCAAATAATAATTTGGAGTTTCCAAAAGAAACTGGGGGATATTTGATGAAATAGAAGAAAACAAATGTGTTGAAAATCCATCTAATTATGTGGTTGGACATGAGCAGAGATATTTTATCTGCTTCTCCAGGGTTTGTCTCAATCCCTGAGAACCATGCTCCTGAGGTCAGTCACTTCCAGGCATCCCAAGTTAGATGAGCAGGTGGATCGGAGTCTTAATGCCCCATTGTGGGCTGGAGAGCCCCAGGGTGTTGGCCAAGATATTGCCAGGCACTTTTGCAGTTCATCTTGCCCAGTCCTGATTTCTCCCTCTTCCCTTCACAGGTTTCAATGCCTCATACATCATTTGCATACCAAACTTAGCTCTTCATGGTCTTATAATACCAAAACATGGCAAAGACATGGTTAAGTAAGGGATATTTCAGGCCACTTTTACTAATAAACATTGATGTAAATTTTGTATCCATATATTAACAAATCAAATCCTGTAGTAAATAAGGGAAAATAAAGTGATATGCCAATTGTGGGTTTATTCAGAAATGTGAGGTTGATATTTGAAAATAAATCAATATAATTAACCACAATAATAACATGATAAGAGAAAATCATAAGGGTCATAATATCATAAATCTCAATGGGCACAATATAATTTCATGAAATCTGACATTTATTATTTTTTTATTAAATTTTTAAACCATTGCTTTCAATTATTTTTAATAAAAGCACATTTCTAATTTTAAAAGCAACATATATAATTACAGAAAATAGGTATAATAAAGACAATAAAAATAACTAATCATCGATCCACCCAGATATTTATATATTTTTTATTTGTTCTAATTAGTTATATCTGACAGTAGAATGCATTTTGACCCCCTGTTCTCAAATGGAGCACAACAAATGTTGAGAATGGTAACTCTGATATCTGCAGAGAAAAGGAGTTTTCATCAGTTCCACTCAGTGTGGCACTGGAGATTGGAACCAGTGAAGCAAAGCAATGAATAATATATAAGACTGGAAATAAGGCAGAGGAAGCTGGGTTAACATCAGTATTGAAGATTTAGAAATATGGAATTTATAAAACTACTTACATTAACATAAATTTATATGAAATACATAAGAATGAATCTAAGGTAATATATGCACTCTCCAAACAGAAAAAAAAATGGATAAAATATTTCTAAAATTTATATTTTTTATTATTAGTTGGTTTTGTGAATTGAAACCAGGGTGCTATACCACCAAGCTTCACTCCTAGCACTCCTCCAACACTTTTAATTTTTTTGAGACAGAGTCTTACTAAGTTATAGAGGCTGGCCTCCAATTTGCAATCCTCCTGCCTCAGCCCCCCAGGTTGCTATGATTACAGGCATGCACCACCCTACCCGGATAGAATTTAGAAATAATTACAAAAAGTTAGCATAATTAACATATAAGAAAACAATGCACTGAGAGGACAAGCTCCATACTGTGGGAATGGTGGTGGACTTCTGCCTTTACAGTATTTATCATGGATACTTGAAGGTCGTTGTTGTTTAATAGATGGTTTTTAAAGATATGCCTGATAAACAATTTGTCATCAAGAAATGCAAAACAGAAAGTTCTACAATTCTGCTTCGTTGCTATGGTTCTGCATTGTTGCAGGGCCTAACCTTGGACCCTCAGGGAGGAATGCTTATCTTGCTCATTGTGAAGCAGGGAAGTCCTAACATAGAACGTTTTATTTTAGGGCAGAGTGCTGTCAGAATACTGGCAAGCGGCATTTCCTTGCTCCCTTGACAAGGAGTTATTCCCTGTTTGGTGCAAAGTTGGCCTATGTGACAGTTTCTTGACTCTTCGTGTCTGGATTCCTGTAAGATGGTATTTATGTATCACTTCTGGCCTATCATGACTGTTATGTGTAAATTGGCACATACCCATTATAAAAGGTATTTTTGCTGTGCAATAAAGCAGACACTATTCTCTGAAACTATCTCTGGAGGGGTTTCTCCACACCCTCAAGCTCCCCACAGTGGATGCTGGAAGGGCAGGCCCCTCAGCACTGCATCGTGTCTTAATTCAAGTCTATTTCAGGATTTCTCTGCATCAGCGAAGTCATTGCAAATTCACTTTCTTATGCTCACTGGAGAAAAGTGTTACATTTGAAAGAAAAGACTGTGAATCACAGATGGAAGCAGGGATCCATTTCTGTGATTTTTGAGGAGTCTGATCACATTCTGTTGCTGGAGCTGTGGTTAAGAACTGTTTACGGCTGTTTCATCCCTGGAGATGCAGCACAGGCTGTTATGCATCCCTCATGTGCTATCCCAGGAGAAACAAGGAGTGCTTATAAACCTAGTGGAAACATCCAATCCTCACTACCTGCAGGATCAAAGGTTTTCAAGATCTGAGGTCCAAGGAGAATCAAAATTGTAGATTTTGTAACCAGTACAGGCTTGAGTCTTCCCAGGTAAGGGAAAATCCAAAAAGAGCAAGAACTAGAAGTACAGAAAACAAAACAAAACAAATAAAGGAAAAAAGATAAGGTAAGAAAAGGACTGAAAAATAGGATTATGTGCTGAAGAGACATACATTTAGACAAACACAAAATAGAAATAAATGACAGAAGAGAAAGGTACAGACAAGACGTTTAGACAGTAAATTAAAAAACAGAAAATGAGAAAGTCACAAAAGTAGAAAGAAAGAGGATATTCCTTCATCTACAGTGAAGAAAATTTTAGTCAGAACGGCACAAAGTGCAATTTAAATGATTTGGGAAACAGCTCTTGGTTGCATGCTAAGCCTTTATAGTGATACAACTGTCTAATGCACAAACTTCAGGTAAGTGTTAAAATTAAATTACACATAATATTAGATATATTTTACTGTATTTTGTGCTAAGGTATAGTTCCAAAGAGTAAAATTATTAGAAGGGCAATGTATAATTTTATGTAGGAGGGAAAAATGGCTGTCACCATGTGTGAAGAATTTTGAAATGCATGGTATATTTTAAAGTCCTTCTTCAATCTTTTTTTTTTCAATTTTAAGATAATACGGTTGGTAGAAAATAATTTTCAAGAACTTTGGCTAAGATGATGAAGAGGCTGCAAGAAAATAATCTTACCTTTAGGCTTTTTCCCTCATTACTTGCAGTATGTGATGTGAGTCTTTTAGCAACTCCACCTTTTGAAACAGTGGTCACTGCTCTCAACTTCAGTGTGGTTAAATTACATTAAAATAAACAAACAAACAAAACCCAAAATTACTCAGTGTGAATGATCTAAAAGACAACAATAAAGAGAATGAAGAAAAATAAAAGATGGGAGAGATGTATAAGAAAGAAAATGCATACACAGAAACAGGAGAACAGTGGTGGGCAGGGGGAGGACATAGGGAGAAAATGGTCAATGGATGTAAACTTGCAGTTAAATAGTAATAAAAATATAACACATAGCATGAAGGCTAAAGTTAATGATAGAGTATTGTATACTGAGAATTTGGTAAAAGAGTAAATTTTATGTGCTTTTACCTTCCATCCTCATAACATGTATGGAACGTAACAGGATAATCTGCTTGACTGTAGTAATTATTTCACTATACATATGTGTATCAAAACATCATGCTTTAACCCTGAAATGTATGCAATAAAAAGAAATGGAAAGCATACACAGGGGTATTCTTGTATATTGTAACTTCAGTCTGTGGAATTAACGGACAGGATTTTAATTTTATTAATTACAGCTGCAATTTTCTAAGCACTGCAATCAGCACATAGGAGATTTAGAGCTGGGAGAAAGATTATTCTAAAGAATGGTGATTTGTTTAATTTCCTTATACTAATCTGATAACTGAAGAAAATATGATTTATATTAGGGTTGGAAGAATTAAGGAAGAAAGCATAGAATAATTTCGTAGCATGGAAAAAAACAAAAACAAAAACAAAAACCCCTAAACCAAACCAAAACCCAAAACAAAAACCCTGCTTAGGAGTAAACAAAAGTAAATGTCCAGAATGAGTATTTTGCCTGGTAGGTGTTGAATTGGTGAATAGCTGACTGCTTTATTCAAGACAAAAGCCCCAATGAAAGCTCAATTTAGGCTGCTTGGGTCTGGAGAAGAATACCAGGGTGGAGTCTGACCCAGAGGATGCGGGATACCTGGACTTGTGGAAAGTGAGAGAAATCATTCTTAACACACAGAGAGTTGGAGTAGCATTTTCTTCTGTTCCCAGACATAAATTCTAAAGTCCTCTTCAGAATTATAGGTTGTGCAACCTAAGAACTTTTAGTCTTCCCACTATAAAATGGAGATAAGAATCAGTAGAAAGGAGAAAATAAAACATAATAAAATCTTTTTATACAATCAAAACAATAAGAGATCACTGGTAGGTAGCCAGAGCCCAGACTCTTCAGTAAGAGCCTGAAATCTTCTAGGAGCAATGAGGGAGATGCTGAGCCATGGCTGTAGAGATGTCTGAGGTCTATGTGGCCTGAACTCTAAAGCACAGGTATGTGAGGGCTAGACATGGGTGAGATAGGAAAGCACAGAATGGAAGGGCACAGAACCCTGTAGCACTTTGCTGTTGAGTTCAGTGCCATCAACCCAGGAAACTGCAAGGGCAACAAGGGCATCTAGCTCAGCAGGAGAAGCTGCCACAGCAAAGATGACCAAGGAAAGGAAAGGCAGGCATTGGAGTCAAGTTTTGAAACAGGAGGAAAGAACTTGGTGGTTGTAAAAGGCACTGATGGTGAGTATTCAAGGCTGTGTTCCTGGGGCTCCTATGGGTTCATAGAAGTAGGTACAAATGAGTCCTAAAATTTGAAGAAAAAAAACTTGAAATTTGTTATTATAAGCAGAATTTTAAAAGAATAATTAGTCAATCAAGAAATGATAGGGGCTGGAGGTATAGCTCAGTTGCAGAATGCTTAACTAGCAAATGTAAAGCCCCAGCACTACAACAAAGAAACAAAAATCCTTAAAGAAATGATGAATTCCAATAAAGTGGGATATTATCAATTTTACCTATTTAAGACATATTTGATAAGTACCTCTTAAATGTATTGTTTTAATATTATTTTGTAGGGGAACAGTTGCAAAACTGCCTTTGGAAGGACTTTCATGTTTGCAAGTTGATCTTGCACTCTAAAGACTTATTTTTGAAGTATTTAATCCATGATCTGATATATACATAAAAGTGTGTGTGTGTGTGTGTGTGTGTGTGTGTGTGTGTGTACATACAGAAACATTCCTCTTCCTCCTCCTCCTTCTTCTCAACCAGGAGAATGGTTTAGGTTAGGAAGTAGTTGTTAGGTTAAACTGCTAAAACATATATATTAATATGAGTGTGTGGCTATTGTGGAATTTGTTTTCTCTTGTCTGTTTTCTTTTCATACAAAAGGGGTATTTATCTTTTAGCACTATGATATTAAATATTTAAATGCTTAAATATTATGAGTTATCAAATAAAAATAAGATCAAAGGGAAACTATGTTAAGTTCTTGGAATCCATTCAAAACTTATTCATAAAAATAACCTTAGAACAATACTGATTTACTCCAGAATATTTATAACTGGGTATTTATGCAAATCCTTAGGAATTTTCATTACTTTTAAAATTTTCATCTTTATACTATATAGTAAAACTTACTTTCTCTACTCTTGTTCTGCTGGAGTTTTTTTTTCCAGTGTCTTCAATGCAAATCCAAGAAATCTTTCATCAGAGATGACCACATTTACGTGGTGCACCCTTTTGTTCCAGAGTTTGGTGCCCTTTAATTTGGGGAAATGTTTCTTATGTAAGACCCACAAGAGTCTCCTTCTTTCTTCTGATGTGAGGTTAGAGGAGGGACATATTTATCATCCCAGTTACACTGTTGCACTCAGAACAGATAACTTTGAGGATTAAGTAACACAGAACGTTCTTCACTATTCACCAAGTCACACAGGGGTCATCATGGTGGTTTGGAACAACAGTAATTCTGTGGATCCCATATTTATCCTGAAGGGTTTTCCTGAATTGGAGTATGTTCACTCTTGGCTCTCAATTCCATTCTGTCTTGCATATTTGATAGCATTTGTTGGAAATATTACCATCCTCTCTGTTGTTTGGATAGAGTCCTCACTCCATCAGCCCATGTATTACTTCCTTTCCATCTTGGCAATAACTGACTTGGGTATGTCCATGTCCACACTTCCCACGATGCTTGCTGTGCTCTGGTTCAATGCTCAGGAAATCCAGGCAAGTGCTTGCTATGCCCAGCTGTTCTTCATCCACACATTCACATTTCTGGAGTCCTCCGTGCTGCTGGCTATGGCCTTTGACCGTTTTGTTGCTATTTGCCGTCCACTGCACTATTCCACCATCCTCACCAACAGTGTAATTGGGAAGATTGGTTTGGCCTGCTTGCTGCGAAGCATGGGAGTTGTACTGCCCACGCCTTTGCTACTGAGACGCTATGACTACTGCCATGTCAATGCCCTCTCCCATGCCTTCTGTTTGCACCAAGATGTTCTGAAATTATCCTGCTCAAACGCCAGGATCAATAGTGTTTATGGACTGTGTATAGTCATTGTCACACTAGGTATGGATTCAGTCTTTATACTTCTTTCCTATGTTCTGATTCTGAATGCAGTACTGGGTATCGCCTCTCACAATGAGCGGCTAAAGGCACTCAACACTTGTGTGTCCCATATCTGCGTGGTGCTCATCTTCTTTGTGCCAGTTATTGGGGTGTCGATGGTCCATCGCTTTGGGAGGCATCTGTCTCCCATAGTCCACAACCTCATGGCTGACATCTACCTTCTTCTTCCCCCAGTGCTTAATCCCATTGTCTACAGTGTCAGGACAAAGCAGATTAGGCTAGGCATTCTCCGCAAGTTTGGACTATGGAGAAGGCTTTAAATAAACTTCATCTTCCAGTTCTCCCACACTGAAAATATTGGGCAATTTATTTTGTTATATAGTAAATATAAATAATTTAGGTCTTAGTCTTGTTCATCTTGTGAAATTCTTATTCTTTCACTTCCTAGATCTGTGATCTCAGTTATTCATTAATCTTTATATCATTTGGGTTTTCTATGACAAATTGTGATAATAACCATGGCCTTATTTATATCCAAGATTATTATGAAGTTTAATCATAGATAATGTGTAAATTAGAAATGAAGGTTTAAAATACTGTATACATTTTTAATATTGTAAAATTAGTCATAATAGCAGCAATAACTTTTCTTCAGAAATGTTACTGCTTATATAGTTTCTCAGGTTAATGATAATGTACAACTCAGAAATTGATCTCTGCTTCTTCATTTTTTTCTAACACATGTGCTCATATATTGTTTGTTGCATTACAGTTTCATAACATTCAATGTAAAGACTTCTGAGTTCTTATGGCAAGTTAAGAACTTGAGGTCCTGGCATGACTTTGAACTGTTACTAATCTCCTCCCTGGGCAGTAATATGTCCTTCCTCTCATTATTATTCTAGAACTATAGTTTCCCTCAGTTTACAATTAGATACACAAGGGTTGCTCAAAAAGCCTGAAAGTACCCTTCTGAACATCCAGACAACTGCGTGGAACAGTTGGTTGGGAATTGGGTACCATGTCCGTCTTCATCTTTTAACAATCATTTTCTTACTGTTCTACAAGTCTATGCACATCTTTAGAACTGCATTTTCATTCAATGTCTTTATTATAGATAATACATTAACTTTTTTCTTTTCCATTAGGAAGACATATATTCATGCTTTTGTGGGTGATGTTTTTATTATTTCATTTATATTCACTTTCTTATAAAGTATACAGCCAAATATTTTTAGTATAGGGCTATAAATTCTCCAGTCACACAGCACTGCACAGTTGGTCTCCTCCAGTAATGAGTACTCATAAATAGTTGAAAGTATAAAATTTGCTGCTTATTCATTCATTCAAGAAAATATATTGAGACAAATTAATTAGGTATTACAGTAGTTATTACTTTTAATACTGTAGGTGTATAAACATCAAATTACATGGTCTTAATGTTAAGTAATATTTTTTTAATTGAGGATTGAACCCACAGACACTTTGTCACTGAGCTATATCCCTGGTCTTTATAAGTTTTTATTTTGCTAAGTTGTCAAGGCTAGTTGTGAGTTTGTGATTCTCCTGCTTGAGCCTCCTAATTCACTGGTATTACAGGTATACACCATTTCTCCTGGCAAGAATAAATTTTTAACAGTGAAGATACATATGTAAAAAGTTTAGTAAATTCAGTGTAATGGATTGTATTATGAAAATAGGTGCACTATACAATATTAATAAAGAATAGTCAATTTTACTCAAGGAATTAGGAATAAAGAATTACAGTAGTTGTTACTTTAATTTTGTCTTGGGTTTCCAATTCATTCTCATTACTTGAACAAAGTTTAAAAAAATGGTATGCTGAAAGCCAATTGGGAATGTTTTATTCTAACTGTGTTCTATAATGTCACATTGGTAGTTTGAAATTGGTCATGATGGGGTATTTAAATTCCAGATATTGTCAACACTATATACCAGTGTTTTAAAAGTAATTCCTATAGAGCTGATTATTAAGAATTTACTTATATATCACTCAGAATGGTATTCCTGAGAGAGGAGATAGCATGAATAAAAACAAAGGATTTAGAAGTCGCCTGTATGAGTAATAATCTTCAATCTCCAAGAGAGACTAAAAAGTTGTCCAATGCATCTTGCATTTACCCCAAACCCAAAGTGCTCTGACATGGTTGTGATGGACTAGAAATGTACTATCCAATCCCATTTGAATGAAGGATTTGTAGCCCGAGCTCTTGGTCCTGTTTCTAACAGAGAACCTTCAACCATTAACCCCTTCAAGGACTGCCTCAGGTGAAGAAATATGCCTTTGCTCAAGATTATTACCCATCCATGAATGAAGTATAAAGTAAGATATAGAGGCATGTCATTTTGGATCAATGCATAAAAAATGGTTGGACAGTTTGAGCTCTTGACTTCCTTGTTGTGTTGGATAAGAGTATCATCAGACATGATTTACAGTTCCAGTTCTCTTTCTGCCCAATTCTACCTTATTCTACTCCTTTTCTTTCTTAGATGCTTATCCCAAGGATTCTCTGCATTAAACCTAGTTCACATTATGGGTTAACTCAAGTCTGTTTCCTAGAGAAACTTGGGGTAAGAGGTTCCCAGAAAACCTAGGGCATAGAGAAAACATGAAATAAAAATTTTAAGGATATCCTTTTCTAGAAATATGGAACAGAATGCGAATTCAAGAATAGGTAGCCATATTTTCTAATTTTCAAAGTTTAAAAAAAAGGCCAAACTAGTATGTGAAGGAGGTAAAATGGAAGTAACCCTGTGACTCTAACTGATATTTTAAAAAATATGTGTCATGATATTTTCTGTTCTCTGTGTATGCTTTTAATACTATGTTTCAAAAATATTCTTAATTTTAAATAAAGTCTAATTTATAAATTTTCTTAATTTTATTGTTTTTAAAGAGATTTCTGTCTACTATGCCATTCAGAGTCCAATCAGAAAACAAAACTGCATAAGAATATGAATAGGGTTAGTTAATCCCTGTGTAAGTAATTGACTTTGTCAAGGAATGAGTTTTAAAGAGAGACAGAAGTAAGTCTAAATAGTAGCCTAGACTGAGGAAGACTATTCAGGGAAGGAACAAACTTGGAAGAGGGGTGGTTCTCTGCAGGTTGGAAGTAGATGCTTTATTGAAGAACATGTGGTTTCTGCTCACTGGATACCAGGGCAGTTCACTCAGTTGCCTTGAGCAAGAAAGAGAACATCCCTATGGGGAATAGGTGGCCTGAGTCTGGCAACCAAGATTCCCTACTAGGCATAGGGGGAAGAAAGTATCCCTCCAGGATGCAGGTGGACTGAAGCTGGCAGACAGGGAAACGTAGTTGGATCTGGTAACTATGATACCTTTGTGAAGCACATAGGAAATCACAGCTTGCACTGACAACCTTGAAACACTCCCTGCAGTGTGAGGGTAGCTTATGGCTGAGAAGCCCACTAGTAGAGTGACTGTAAAATTCAGTTAGAAGTTAGTCAGGGATACTGCTGGAATTTGATGGGATGAAACCAGATATAGTGCTGCATACCTGTAATTCTAGCTACTCAGGAGAGTGAGGCAGGGAAATTCTAAGTTTGAGAACCTGGGCAACTTAATATGAACTTGTCTTAAAAAAATACTGGAAGGTTGGGGAGTTAGCTCAGTGGTACTGCACACATGAGTGATATCTCTGGTTATACACACACACACACACACACACACACCCCTCCCTATCCCTATGTGCCACTCATATCTGCCTGATAGAAGTAAGAAGATCAAACAAGTACAAGAATTTCTCCTACTGCTCTCTCTGCAATGTCCTCTACTGGCCAAGCTTAACACTGTGTCATGGCAAAAGAAAAATGTCTATTGGTTCTGGTTATCATTATTGCTGAGTAGGCAATAAAGACCATGTTTGCATGTTTGAGGCTGGGGCAATAAATAGACAACTGTCATATTTACTAATGTAATCAGTGATATCCTTCTGGGAAATTTTTGAAAGTTCTATGGCTTTACTTTTTATATTTGAATATGCAATCTGTGTTGAATTTATTTTTATGAATAATGAACATACGTTTTGTATGAACATAGAGTTCAATCAGACTCTTTATTTACATAAAATGCTATATTGTATACTCTTGTCATACAATGTAAACCCATTTGTATAGGTCTATTTATGTTCATTTTTGTTCTGTTAATTGGATAATGTTTTGCTCTCCTGAGTTAATCTAATACTGTCCTTAATTACAATGGTTTTACATTAAGTTTTGTTACAGGATAGTGTCAGCCCACCAGTTTGAGAAGTATTCCCACATCAAAGACTATAAATATTTTTATATTTGTGTTTCACTTCTAAGTTTTACAGGAGATATTCAATTTCTACAAAATCTTGAGCTTGATTTTATACACTATTTTGGAGTGAGCAGCCATTTAATAATATTAAGACTTATATAAACACAGTGCAACTCTTCATTAAATTAGATGATCTTAAATTTCCCTCACTTTTTTTTGAAATTTTAAGTATAGAAGTTTTGCACATTTTCATTAGTATTTTTATCCTCTGTAATTTGGTTGCCAGTATGAGCAGTATTCTTTAATTCTTAGTTTATCTTTTGCTAGCATATGATTTTTGGAAATAGAAAAGGTACAAGCTTACCATGATGAGTTAACTTATTGGTTCTGATGACTTGTCTTTAGAGTATTTTGCATTTATTAAAGGTTAAACAATGTTGTATGTGGATAAAAATTTTTCATTCCTTCTAATCTTTTTATCTTTTGTGTCTTTTCTCAACCAGTTTTATTGATGAAGACTTTAGCAAAATTTAAAAGTATTGTATTTTCTTTTCCTCCTTTATCTCTGGGAAAATTGCTTAATATTTAATAACTCAGATTGAAGTATCATTGCAGCTTTTCAACCAAAACAAGTACAATGTCTTCTGTTTAAGTTTTAATGTTTGTTTTTGCATTATTATTAACATTGCACTTAGTTAACATTGTTTTTTCATAAATATATATTATAAGTGACTTCCTCATTTTGTGTTAATATACTGAATTATTTGTGATTTTTTCATGTAAAATGACTTTAATCTCCAAATAAAATTCAAGAAAACCAATGTGGTGTGTGTGTGTGTGTGTGTGTGTGTATAATCACTACATTAGATTTGAAATATTTTCAGATTTCATAATCAATTTTTTAGAAGAATCATAGTCTTTTATATTTGCTTTCTGTGATAGTGTTATCCAGTATTTCAGTGCAGATTATTGTTGCCTTACAAAAATCTCTGGAGAAATTATCTACTTCTGCATTCCCTAGCAATAAATTTGTGAACTTCCTATCATTCCTTACTTAGAAGTTTCAAATGATTGTTAAAGATGGTATCTTGATCTGGAGTTCTTGATGATCTACAAAAGTGAATTTCAAATGGGAACTTCTGGGACATTCTATCTTAAATATCAGTCAGTCTTATTCTATTCTCTCTTAAAACCCCTCCATATATTAGAACTTTAGAACATAACTTGGATAATAATTAATCTTTATTTTTCTGTTTGTTTTGGTTTTTCATCTTTTTTGTTTGTGCTTTGCATAGGCTCTCTCTTGTCCAGCGAGGAACAGGGTAGAGGAGAGTGTGGCTGTGGAGTCAGTATTCAAGACCTCTGGAGACCAAGCTGGAAGCAGCTCTGATTTTATTGCGCAGTTACCATGTATATATACTCAGGCAGTAGCTAAGCAGATTACAGGCAGCCACCAATACACTTTCTTGCTAACTGTCCTTGCAGTGACCAATCAAGGAGTGGGTTGTGGAGCAAGTGCTGGGACTGCAACACATGGCCCCATACCCAGGGCTGTGCCTACCAGTTAAGTGGTCTGCTGCTCAGGCACCTAGCATGAGGGGATGGCCTGCCACTCAGAAGCCCTTAACGTATGCCATGTATGCAGTACTCCATGCATTTGTCCCCAAAGTGCTTTACTTAAGGTTTTAGCAAAAGACTCTGTGAGTAAAGGCTTGATCTTGCCCAACTAATTTGCCTTGAGAAAAGGAGATACAGTTTCCATCCCCTAGTGTATTAAACTTTGTGCTTATGGGGATTTTTATGGGTTAGTTTTGGTTTGATTTTTTAATTTGTTTTTACCTTCCTTTTTTTGTTCCTTTTATTAATCTTTCTTTACTCCCCTTCATTCCTCTCTAATAGCCAAACTCCCTTGTTCTGTCTTCCTCTCCCTTTCTTTATTTTATTAGTTTATTTTTCTCTACTTCATCCTTATAAATGTAACCAGCTACCTCTCTCCTGGTTCCCTTCTGTTCACTTTTCAAATATTTCAAACTTTGTCTTGCCTTCTTTTAAATTAAGGAACTGCAATTTTACTACATTTTGTAACTCTTTATTTATTCCTGTCCCCCACCATTCATGTTGTTATGGTTATTGGTACGGTAGATGGCATAGCTGACACTTGCTATTTAATGCTAGATCTATTATGAAACTGTTTTGTTGTTGTTGTTGATGTTAAATACTGACCTCCTCCATCCCTCTGAGTAGTAATCAGTATTATTAGATGTGATAGTAGACACCAAATATTTAATTCTGTATATTAGTGCTATTTATTGCTCTCCCTTTTTCTAAGAGCGAAGAGATTGGGACATTACAAGTTCAAAGTATAGACTCTCTGCTGCTGAGCTACACCCACAACTTTACCAAGTGGCATTAAACCTTAATCCATGCACAAACTAACTCCATACAAGCTCCAACATTACTTAACACATAGATTAGGAGAGGCAAAAACCCAAACCAACATTAAGACTCGAAGCAGGAACAGTTAGAAGGGGACTTCTGTTCTACATCGCCAAACTAAGTGGCATTGGAGGTTGAAATTAACACTAGGATTGTGCTTAGCCTGGGTGTTGTTAAAGCTGCCAACAACATAGGAATTCCTGCAAGAAAGATAACTACACACCAAACAACACACACATAAAATAGAAAGAGGAAGCCATCTCAATAGATGTGCAAGACCAGGAACTCTGAAAGTGCAAGGAAACAGGCAAACAAATCTTCCTCCAAAATTTACAACTCCCCAACAAAGAAACCCACAGATATGAAAGTGGATAAAATTTCAAAAAACAGTATAAAATTGATTACTAAAATGTCCAATGAACTAAAAGAAAATCTAAGGAAAGAATTAAGAGAAAAAATACAAGCTGGACATGGTGGTCCATGTGTGGAATCTCAGTGACTAGGGAGACAAAAGACAGGAGGATCAGAGATTCAAGACCAGCCTCAGAAATTTAGCAAGACCCATAACAACTTAGTGAGACCCTGCCTGAAAATAAAAATAAAAGAGTGCTTGGGATATGGCTCAGTGGTAAAACATCCCTGAGCTCAGTCCTCAGTATGAGAGAGGCAGGAACAGGGGTGTGGAGAATACAAGAAGAGAAAGAACAATTCAATAAAGAGGTAGATATTCTGAAAAGAGAATAATTAGAAATCTTACAAATTAAAGACATAATGAATCAAATAAAATATTCACTTGAAATTATCACCAACAGATTACATTATGTAGAAAACAGAATTTCAAGCCTTGAAGTCAGAACTTCTGGCCTCAAAGGCAGGGTATGTGAACCTGAACACTCAGTATGCAGTAATGGGGAAAAAAGAAATAATATCACAATATACTAGAATTCTGGACAATAAAAATAGACTAACCTAAGAGTCATCAGAATATAAGTCTGGAGATACAGGCTAATGGCATTAAGAAACGTTTTAGTGAAATAATAGCATAAAAATTTCCAAACCCTAGAAACAAAATGTCAGGTCACATTTAGAGGTAAACCAATAGAGCACATTTCTGACTTGTCAACATAGACTCTAAAATCAAGGAGGGCTTGGAAGGAGATATTCTAAGTCCTGAAAGAAAACACATGCAAGCCAAGATTACTATATCCAAGAGAGAGATCTTTCAAAATCAAAGGAGAAATTAAAAATTTCCATGATAAGAATAAACTGGGAAAAAAAGAATAATGTGAAGGTATTCATGATGACTAAGCCAGAACTACAAAAAATACTGAAAGATAAGCTACACATGGAAGAATTGAAAAACAAACCCTAGCACTCTAAAATGGATGAAACCCTTTAGAAGACCAATTATGTGAATGAAAATTAAGCCCAAATTAAATAAAGGAAACAAGCTAAAATGTCAGGAAATAACAAACATATTTGCACAATAGCACTGACTATTATTTATCCAACTCTCCAATTAAAAATCTTTAGATAGAATGGATTAAAAACCAATATTCAACTATATCTTGTTTTCAATAGACTAATAGACTCATTTCATAGACAAAGATATCCACAGGCTGAAATCAAGAGGATGGAAAAAGATAGTTCATACAAATAGAGTCTGAAAACAAGAAGAAATAGCTATTCCTATATCTGACAAAACAGATTTCAAGCAGAACTTAATTAGAGGAGACAAAATAGCTCACTACCTAAACATTAAAATTCCAACAAGGACATACAATAATAATAAATATTTATGTCTCAGCACCAGTATATCCAATTACACAAAACAAATACCTCTTGACATTAAATCTCAGATAGACCCCAGTAAAATGATAGTGGTAATCTCAGCATGCCCGTCTCACCAATAGTCAATCAGAAGTAAAGTAAGTCAATCAGAAGTAAAATCAATAAAGATATTTTATACTGATAATATTGTAAATCAAATGCATCTAACAGACATCTCTAGAATATTTCAACCAAGCCAGGTGTGGTTGCACAAGCCTGTAATCCCAGTGATATATGAAGCTGAGGCAGGAGGATCACAAGTTCAAAGCAAGTCTCAGTAACTTGGTAAGGCCCTAAGTAACTTATAGACATACTGTCTTAAAATAAAATAAAAAAGGGGTTGGGGAGGTGGCTTAATAGTTGAGTGCCCCTAAATTCAATCCCCAGTATTAAAAAAAGAATATTTTATCCCCAAACAGCTGAATTTACTTTCACTTTTTTCTCAGAAGCTCATGGAACATGTTCCAAAATAGATCCTATTCTTGTTCATAAATACAAAACAAGAAGATAAGATAATCCCATGCATTTTATCAGATTATAAAAAATTAATTAGAAATCAACAATAAGAAAAATTATAGAGAATACATAAATATATGGAGATTGAATTATATGCTTTCAAATGAGAAATGGATCAGTGAAGAAATGAGAGGAGAAATTTAAAATTCCTAAAATCAAATGAGAATAGTGATATACACAAATCTCTGGAACAAATTCAGCAAAGTTACAGAATACAAAATCAACACATGGAAATCAATTGCCCTCCTATATTCCAATAATGAATATGTTGAGAAAAGAATCCAGAAAACTGTTACATTCACAACAGCATCAAAAAGTAAAATAATTGTTAATAAATTTCCTGAGAAGGTGAAAATATCTGTACAGTGAAAATCATAAAACACTGAAGAAAGAAAATTAAGACCCTAGAAGATGAAAAGATAGTGTGTTCATGGATAAGTAGAACTAATATTGTCAGGATGGCCATATTACCAAAAGCAATTTGTAGATTAATTTTCATCAAATTACCAATGAGATTCCTCACAGAACTAGAATAATCATAAAATGTGTATGGAAGAATAAAAGACCTAGAATATACAAAGCCATTCTTAGCAACAAGTGTGATACTAGAGGCATAAAAATACCAGATCTCAAATTAGACCACAGAGCTATAATCACAAAAACAGCATATAGTTATTAAGACTAACAGCATAAACAAGACTACATAGAAACAATCCACATAAATACAATCAGCTATTACTTGATAAAAGTGCCCAAAGCATAAGTTGGAGTTCAAATAGCCTCTTTAATAAATGGTGCTGGGAATGGTAGATAGCCATATGTTGAAGAATGAGACTAGATCTCTATCTCTCATGCTGCGCATAAATCGACTCAACATTCATCAAAGACCTAGGCATTAGACAAGAAACAGTGAAATTTCTAGAAGAAAATATAGGAGTAACACTCCAGCACAACATCCTTAATATGACTCTTTTTCTTGGGGGTGAAGAGTACTGGGGATTGAACTAAGGGGCACTCGACCACTGAGCCACATCCCCAGCCCTATTTTGTATTTTATTTAGAGGCAAGTTCTCTCTGAGTTGTTTTGTGCCTTGCTTTTATGGAGGCTGGCTTTGAACTTGTGATCCTCCTGCCTCAGCCTCCCAAGCCACTGGGATTACAGGCTTGCATGACCATGCCCAGCCTTAATGAGTCTCTTAAATCTCAAAAAATGAAATTAAGAATTAACAACTGGGATAGCATTAAATGTAAAAGCCTTTGCACAGCTAGATAAAGAAAATCAGGTACACATACACAATGCAGTATTTCTCATTCATAAAAAAGAATAAAATTGTAATTTTTTGGTAAATTGGATGAAACTGGGGAACATCAAACTAACTAAAATAAGCCAGACTCAGAAAGTCATGGGACAAATGTTGTTTCTCATATATGGAAGCTCAAGAGACAAAGGAAGAGGGAGGATGGGAGAGAGAAGTCAAAACTGGGGAGTAAAGTTGACCAAATGATGCTATGTGCATGTATGAATACATCACAATGTACTCCAATTCTATATGTAATTACAATGCATTGACTACAATACATTAAAACCAATTAATAGAAGGGAAAATCAATAGAGTAAAGAAAGGAGATCAGGGGTAGGGAGGAGAGGAGAGAAGGAGATAATCCTCTGAAACAGAGAAAATCATGTTATACACATTTATTAATGTGTAAAATAAACCCCATTGTTATGTATAACTACACAGCACTAAAAATGTGGCAAAATGGAATTACAATAAAAATTTTGCATTAAAAAACCTATTAGATATCATCATTATTAATTCATTTCACAAATGAAGAAAAAGAGGTAAAAAAAGTCTATATAATTTTCTTAGGTTGTACAGTTCATGTTAGACTGGGCACACAAAGAAAAGGCCCTCAACATCTAGAGTCCATGTTCTTTAGTGTCAGGAGTCTAATATCCACACCCTCTGTCTTTACATAACCTGAGAATTAAACAAAAAATTTTGATGTTTAGTGTATTTTTCTCCAGAAAATATTGTTTTTCAACAATGGCACTATTCACAATGGACTAGATGACCCCCCCTCCTTTTTTAGATGGATGCTTAGAAATATCTCAAGTAACTACACTCTAGACGTCAGGAGCATTTCCCCAGTTATGAAACTTCTGTCTCATTTCCATGCCCCAAGATACTGCCAAAAATCCTCTGTAAGGCAAAACTACTTTTGTTGGGAATTGCTGCCTTAAACCAAGGATTTTCCAGTCTGTCATTCTCACATTGAGTTTCACAGAAAACAATTTTCCTATGTTAACATATGCTGTCTGGGTAAAATGTGTGAAAAGTGTCTGGAAAAGACTGATCTAACTGTTAAACA
This sequence comes from Marmota marmota marmota, assembly GCF_001458135.2. Classification (NCBI taxonomy): domain Eukaryota; kingdom Metazoa; phylum Chordata; class Mammalia; order Rodentia; family Sciuridae; genus Marmota; species Marmota marmota. Next base: position 17,082,851 of record NW_026000174.1, read on the forward strand.
GATTTTCCCAATTCTTGATTTCCTGGAAATGTTAATATACTAATGGAATTTATGGATATACACACACATTGCTATTACAATGGGAAGTTTCTCCCAAATATAGTGGACTAAGAATTGATAGATAATTGATATGTATTTTTTGGCCATTAACACTTTAAAATAATGGTTTGTTGTAAGATTCAATAAAAGCCATTTGAGAAGGAAAATATAATTAGAGCAAATTTTAGAGAAGGTGAAATTTGAGAGGCTAGTAAACATATTATTTCGTAGGAGAACCCCCATGAAGTCATTTTCCCCTGAGTCAAGATTTTATTAGTAATGACATGAATTTATCTGGCATTAAAGAGAATAAAATCAAAACAAGGGATCTAATAAGTAGTTTACATTGTGGATGGAAAAATACTGGTTATTTATGTCATGCTTCAAGAGAAAAAGTGGGGGAAAAGGAACTGGTCTTGAGAAACAGCAACAAGACATTTGAGAAAAATTTGCTAGTGCTGAAAGAGGATGGGTAGTAAAGAAATAAGACAAACAGCATAAAGTATTTTAACTTAAAAAAGAGGAGTATTGCCAAATCTGTCCTCTCTTCTAATATTTATTATGTGTACAGTTTGTGAATGAACAGATAAGATGTGCTTTACAACTGTACTTTGGGGAATTGATTGATTGATTGATTGAGAGGATATGAAGGTATAACTTTTTTTATAATATCACGCTTTTGTCTTTTCCATGTAATATAACAACTCAGTATTGCTCAGAGACATATTTGTGGGATAGTGTAAATAGGAATTGCTGCAGGATAATAAAGATTGTGAAATATCACCCTTCTTTCAGGGGTCTGCTAGAAGAATTGGGTATTATGGACCAACTATACATGGATCCCATAGTTTTTTAGGATTTATGATTGCTATCATAAGCACTACTTTTGAGTAATAAATTTGCATTTTATATACAATTGTTTTACATTCTTTACAATAAGTTAACAAAGAAGAGCTTCTCTGTTTCTATGGTATAGTTGCAAAATATGAACCAAAACAATTTTCTTAGTTTCTTAGTGCACAAATATTTCCTTATTTTGACAAAATTCATTCCTTTTCTCTATTAGATGATCTTCAACACTTCTCAATTACTTTGAATCTGTGAATCCAGATCAGTGTGTCCACCTCCCATCCTTGAACAGTAGAAATAACTTGTATTTCCCTAGGGTTACAATGAAGGGGAAAATAATGGTCTTAAGGGAATGTACCAGTCAAGAGTTGTAGACAGGTGAGAGTAGTTTAAAAACAGAACTTCAGGATGCTGGAGGCAAAAGTCACCCTACCCTGGCTTTGTCTTCACAAGAGAAGAGACTGTTTCTTTGCTCAGGGTATCTACAGTTCCTTGAAGAGCTGTCTGTCTTAGAACACTGTATTTTATTCTTTTACATCTATCTTCAGTGCTTTCTGTAACTACAAGAAGTCCCTAAGTTGACGGACTGGAAACCCAGCCAACCTACATCAGGGTGAATGGCTGTCTGCACCTGAGGGTTCAGTTGTGACAGAAAGAAGGCTTCGAGGTGAGAAGAAAGGGTAAGATGTTAGTACATCAAATATTTAAAGCATTCAAGAAGTGGTAGGGAATGTCAAGAGGTATCACTGATTTCATGTGAGATCACTGCTCTGGGACAGGCAAGAGCTAAAGATGGAGTAACCCACAAAGGGGCCTGTGAACTCATCTGTAAACTCATCTCCAGGCATAGTCAGTACCTAAGACGAGAATTGTACTGAACTCCCTGTTCTTTCCAAATATTGCTATCGAATATTAACTAAAAACCCAAGCTCTAAACCCTTCTTATAACTCAATATTGCATTCTTTCTTTGTTTTCATTTTCTTTTTTTTCTCTGAAAAAATGTTTTTTTCTCTCTCTCTTCTTGTTTTGTTAGGAGTTCTTAATAATTTCATGTGAGTGAAAGTAATTTCCTCTTTCACAAACCTCTATTTGGAGCAATATACCACTACCTCCTCAACATACATACCTCGAATTTATCATAAGTTAACTCACGAATTTCCCCAAATTTTCATGCAGGACTTTTTTTGTTGTTTGTTTCTGTCTCTTTCAATAAATGAGAAAAGTTTTAAAAAAGAAATGAATTTATCCTAGTTCACTTTCTTTCTTTCTCTTAGCATATGATAATCCACATTATCTGTGCTATTTTTCTTTGTATATAATGTTTATGAGTATATATCCTTATCTCACTGTTAGAGTTTACTTTCATTCATTGTTATCACCCTAATAATTTCCATGCTTTCTCTCTGCCAATTTAGAACTTTTGTATCATTGGTCCCAGTTTGTCATTGATATAATATACATTTGTTCAGCTGACTACTTTTTAGTTAGTATATCGAGTCCTCTAAGAATGAGTACAATCCCTTTATATTTACATGCAAGTACCTTTATAAATTCTGATCCATTTCTTTATTTTATTTTTTTTTCTTTTTAGTGGTTGAAGGACCTTTGATTTATTTATTTTGTATGTGGTTCTGAGAATCAAACCCCATGCCTCATGTATGCCAGGCAAGCACTCTACCACTGAGCTACAACCCCAGCCCTCCATTTCTTTTTAAACTTAGCTCCAACAAGTACCTGGAGAGCCACTCATGTCTTGTAATTTTGCTAGATTATATGGCTGACAGTAATATAGTAGTCATACAATAACTGGTAACTACAGTAATAAGGTAGTTCCCCCTTTACCCACAGTTTTGTTTTCTGCCATTTCAATTATCTATCAACCTTGGTCTAATATTAAAGGGAAACTTCTAGAAATAAATAATTTGTCAGTTTAAAATAACTTATTGATGCACATTGTAATCATTCAGTTTTAGCATTAGTTGTTGTTATTCATCTATTTTTATACTAGTTTATGAATTAAACTTCATCATAGGTATATGTTGTAGGAATAAACAATACATGCAGGGTTAAGTCAATCCACAGTTTGAGACATCCACTGGGATTTTGGAATGCATCACCAGGTAAGAGGAGAGCCACTACACTCTTAGTTATACATCTACAATGACCTGGGTGCCCATCAGTATGGAATACAGATCATATCCCTTTGATTCCATCTAACTTGTATTTGAATTTTAGACCTGACTTAAGAATCATTTTCATTAAGTCTTCCCTGACCTTCCTGAATGAACTTCAATCATCTTTTGTATTTTGCATCTTATGTTTTCATATCACCTTTAAAGTTTTAAGCAAACATCTAATTTTAGCTTTCCATCCACTAGTTTTTAAGTATTTCAAGACATTTCTCATTCATTTCCCTATTCTTAGAACTACTAGATTTCCTTTGATATGCTCTTAATAAATCTGTCATGAAAAAAGAATAAATTAGTTGGTAAAATATTACTAGTGAAAATTAAATATAATGAGCAAAGGGGGGTTATCAAAAACACTAAACAGAGCAGTGTACATCAGAGCATTTTTTCTTCTCAAAGTGTTGACTTCTATCCCAATTTTTTCTTGTTCTTTTCTCTCCAGGTAGACTGAGGGTGCCTCCATCAGCACGATGTCTGTCTTTAATGACTCTGCCCTGTACCCTCACTTCCTACTGACAGGCTTCTCAGGCCTTGAAAACAGATATGGCTTGATTTCTCTTCCTTTATTCTTGGTTTATGGCACTTCAGTTGCAGGGAACATTACTATCCTCTTTATAATAAGGACTGAGCCTTTACTCCACCAACCAATGTACTACTTTCTATCCATGCTGGCGCTCACTGACTTGGGTCTATCCACCACTACCTTGCCCACTATGTTGAGCGTCTTTTGGTTTCATGCCCGGGATATCCCTTTCAATGCTTGCCTGGTCCAGATGTACTTCATTCATGTTTTTTCAATAATTGAGTCTGCTGTGCTATTGGCCATGGCCTTTGACCGCTTTGTAGCAATCCGAGAGCCTCTGCGCTATGCAACCATTCTAACCCATGGCGTGATCACTGGGATTGGGTTGGCAATTGCAGGAAGGGCCTTGGCCCTGGTCTTTCCAGCTTCCTTCCTCCTGAAGAGGCTTCAATATCATGCTGTCAATATTCTTTCCTACCCCTTCTGCTTGCATCAGGACTTAATAAAGACAACTGTATCCAGTCGCCGAGTCAGCAGCATCTATGGTCTCATGGTGGTCATCTGCTCCATGGGACTTGATTCAGTGCTCCTTCTCCTCTCCTATCTCCTCATCCTGAGCACAGTGTTGAGTATTGCCTCCAAGACAGAGAGAGTGAAAGCCCTCAACACCTGCATTTCCCATATCTGTGCTGTACTCACTTTCTACACACCAATGATTGGGCTATCTATGATCCGTCGCTATGGGCAAAATGCTTCTCCAATTATCCATGTGCTCATGGCCAATGTATACTTGCTGGTTCCACCTCTCATGAACCCCATTGTCTACAGTGTCAAGACCAAGCAGATTCGTGACAGAATCCTCAAGAAATTCAAGAAACAAAAAGTTTAGTTGAATCAGAGACTCTAAAACACAATCCCCCACCCCCACATCGGATGACTCTCTGTATGAGAGTGTTTCTTAGTAATAAAGACTTGAATGTAAATATTACTAACAATTTTCTTCAAGGCATTGCATCTAAACCTTACTAATAGCAAATCTTTGCTGTTTCAATAAAGAGAATAAAGGCATGGTTTTATAGTGGAATTATTTTGTATCCCTTGGGAAACCTTCAATTTCTGAAGATTTAGATTTCAAGAAAATTCTGTCTAAACTTAGTGAGGTCCTAAGCAACTTAGTGAGACCCTATCTCAAAACTAAAATTAAACAAAGGGTTAGGAATGTGACTCTTGTGATTGAGTGTCCCTGGGTTCAATTCCCTGTACAGAAAAAGAAAGAAAGAAAGAAAAAATTCTGTTTAATACAGACTTTGCAGACTAGATCAACAATATTCACATATAGTACTATACTGCAGTATAAAAATATTTCAGCACTTTTTTATTTTATGTTCAGGACAGAGAAAATATTTCTAGTAGGAAAGGCTGTTAGCAAAAGAAAATGATGAATGAATGAAACTTAGCACACTTTCAGTATACTATAAGAAATAAAAGTTGAGCCAAACTCATTCATTTAGTAGTTTATTTATATTAATATTAACTTACAGATATTTATTTTACTTTTGATTATAAATCAAATACATTTTATTTTGGTTTTCAAGTTGTCCCTGCTTTGACCCAAAGGAACTTTTTTAGTTGATACCTATGTCCTTTGACATATACCCATTAATGTTGGACTTCATTTACTTACTCATTTTTTTTAGCAAGCCCTTGCTCTTTTGTGCTATTAGATGCTCCTGGATCATCTTCTATAGTCCATGTTAAATTCTTTGAATCAGTTATTTCTCTAGATAGCCTTGATTCCTTTTAAGAATGTTATATGAAACCAAGATGTGGGTACTGGATATACTTCTTGCTAATAGGGTGTACTTGATTTCAGTTCTTTTTATCTGACAAACAAATGGAAGATATACATGCATAGTAACATGTCCATACACACAGGAATGTCTATAAATATTCCTTTATGTAGCCATCTGTATCTACACCAAGCATTATGAGTTTATGCTGACATCTCCAAGTATAAGCCATTACCATACCCATTTTTCTATCACCCCCTCACTTACCTGTAAATGCTGATTCCAATCTTGTTCCTATATTCAACTATCTGTGTACAGAACTGTTCATCTCTAGTATATAGATTTTGCAATATCAGAATTACATTCTGGGTACAAATCATTTGTCATTTATGTAATTTGTAAATAGTTTTTCCTAACTGTGGCTTCTCTTTTTATTCTCTTCTTTTTATTGTTTTTTTTTTACTAACATGACAGAAGAATTCATTATAATATAATTATACAATCATGAAATATACCATATTCTAATTAGGACTCCATTCTTGTGGTTGTACATGATGGTGGTATTCACTTAGGTATTTTCATATATGTACAAAGAAAAATTATGTTAGATTCATTCTACCACCATTCCTATTACTCCCCTTCCTTCCCTTTATTCCCCTTTGTCTAATCTACTGAGTTAGCTTCTACATATCAGCAAAAACATTCAATCTTTGATATTTTGGGATTAGCTTATTTCTCTTAGCATGATGATCTCCAATCCACCATTTACTGGCAAATGTCATTCTTCTTTATGGCCAAGTAATACTCCAATGCATATATATACCATATATTCTTTACCTATTCATCTGTTTAAGGGCACATCAGTTAGTTCCATAGTTTAGCTCTTGTGAATTGAGCTGCTATAAACATTGATGTGACTGCATCACTGTAGTGTACTCATTTTAAGTCCTTTGTATATGTGCTAAGGATGGGGTTAGCTTGGTCTAATGGTGCTTCCATTCCTAGTTTTTTGAGAAATCTCTGCACTACTTTCCAGAGTGGTTGTAACAATTTTCAGTCTCACCTGCAATGAATGAGTGTATTTTCCCCTGCATTCTCTCCAATATTTATTGTTAACTTATATTCTTGGTAATTTCTATTCTAACTGGAGTGAGATGAAATCTCATGTAGTTTTAGTTTGCATTTCTCTAATTGATAGAGAATATAAGCGTTAAAGTGATAAATTTTCCTGTAAAGACTGCTTTAGAAGCATCTGCAAATTTTGATATATTTTGTCATTATTTTTATTAAACTAAATGTACCGAAGTAAAAAACTGTATCTAATTATTTCCTAACAGTTTGTCTTACTTTTTTATTAATTTATTATTTAAAAACTTTCTAATTACTTTTGACATTTGTGTGAGTTCCTTACCTTTTTTTTTTTTAGTTTTTTTTTTTTTTTTGTGTGTGTTGTTGTTGTTGTTACGGGTTTCTAATCTTATCCTGTTGTAGTCCAAAACATTCTTCATTTTATTTATATTATTTCAAATGTACTGAGGTATTTTTTTATGGATTAGCAAATGTTGTTTCCTAGAGAATATTCCATGTGCACTTGAGAAAAATGTATATTTTATTGTTATTGAGTGGAGTGATTTACAGTGTTGATAATGTTTTCTATTTCCATATTGACCTTCCATATATTTGTAGGTATCATTTATAGCAACATATTAAAGTCTTAACTATTTTCTGTTGCTTATTTTTCTTTTTATTCGTCAGTTTTTGCTTCATGTATTTTGATAATCTATTAACACATGCATACATGCTTTTAATTGTTATAGTTTCCTGATGAATTGGTCTTCATGTCACTACACCATGACCTATTTTATCTCCTACCATTAATTTTTGCTTAAAGTAATGTTCAAGGAGTAGTATCTTACTAGGTGAAATCAACTTCTATGGCACTAGGAAGGAATGACTAGAGTTATAGCACTGAAGCCTCAGAAAAAAGCCTTCAAGGAAACAAAAAGTTAGTCTATATCTGTTGTGATACATTGCAAGTGTTTGAAAAACAAACAATCCAAATGGCTTTATCCATTAAAGGAGATTCATTGGCTCTCATATCAATAAAGATGTTGACTTGGTTTTATATCAGAATTGCTTGAGTCTCTTAAAAAAAAAACAAAAAACAGAGGGCTGGAGATGTGGCTCAAGCGGTAGCGCGCTCACCTGGCATGCGTGTGGCCTGGGTTCGATCCTCAGCACCACATACAAACAAAGATGTTATGTCCACCGAAAACTAAAAAAAAAATAAATAAATAAATATAAAAAAAAAAAAAACAGAAATGATGACACATCTGTAGATGTTCTGTATACAAGTGGCACCAAACAATTCTCAAATTCTTTCTAAACAAGTTAAAAAATTTTGTGAAGTGAATTTATTTACCACTATTTTATAAACAATTTTTGGATCACTTTAACTCACAGTTTCAACAAGATGCTGGAAAATTCCTTTCTCTTTGTAGGGTTAACATGTATATTAAAGAAAATTTTATTTCTTAAAAAAAAGAGAATTATTTGATAACCAAAGGGTGTCACCAAAGACAATTTTATATTTATGTTTGGAGCTGAGATTCTGTACTTCATCTTGATCCTAAAGTTAGCTCTCTCCTCCAACATGGACCCAAGATGTCTTAAGTAGCATTCAGCTGTAGGTGCTTCCTCATCTATGAAAAGAAATATGCCTTTGAGTAAATGTCTTAAGATTGATTTTGATTTGATGTGAAAACTTGATCAGACCAAAGAGAATATTTTATTACATATGAACAAAACATGAATTTGGTGGAGATAATTTAAACATTTTTATGGAATTATGGAGAAGATAGAATCAGTTTAAGGATGTTACTTCTCGTGCTTACATTCAGTGCTTTATTTCTTAAGCCTCATGCTTTCCTAAGGCGTTCACAGAAATCTTATCTGGGTAATAAAGTGATTATTTCATTCCAAAAAAAATCACATTAAAAATAGAGACCACACAATATTTTTATATTTGACTTCAAAATTAAGTTGGAATTATTTCTCATTAGAGATTTCAGAAGAAAAATGTCTATAAAATTGGTAGTATACGTGATTCCTCAATTTGTTTTTCATGAATAACATCTATGGGGCTGGGGATATAACGTGGTGGTAGAGCACTTGCCTAGGACGCATGAGGCCCTGGGTTCAATCCACAGCACTGCAAAAAATTTAATTAATTAATTAAAAATAAACAAATAAATAGCCTATGGAGTTATTCTTGCAAACTGAAATCCAGAAATAATAATTTAAAAATTAGTACATTTGATAACTTTCTAGGTACAAGACCCTGTTCTAATGCCTCAAAGAAGTTTAATTTATGTCTCATATCTATTCAGTGATGGAAATACAATTATTATTCTCATTATGTAGATAAGAAAATTGAGACATAGAAATGATGCATAAGACACCCAAAATCACACAGCTAGAATGTGACAAGCCAGATATGAACACCAGCAAGATTACTCCAGAATTGGAATTTTTGATATTTGTCATTAGAGTTTTTTTTAAGTTATACATTTGAAAGTTTGGTGGTGAATGTGGAATATACAGAAAAAAAATTTTGGATAAAAAAATCAAGGTTCTGTGTTCTTATGTTAAGCAGGGAAAACTCAATGTAGTTATAGCAGAAAAAAAACTATTCATGAGGAGAAATGGTGACACTTACAGTAAAAAAGAAGCTTTTGATATTAATTAAAATTTTAAATTAAATCAGCCAGTTTCTTCTATATGTAGAAAGACCATAGAATTGGGCCATTTAATCATATTCATATGGAGAAGCAGTTATCTGTTTTTACACCATAAAATACAGATGACATTAACTGTGTGTTTTATCCCCAATTGTTGATGTTTATTTCCATACATCTCAATTTGCTTTTGTATTCCTTGGGCTTTTCTGCTCCTGAAGCAGGATCTAGGAGTTTGTGGGAAGTCTCTGAGGACCTCAGTCCCGTAGGTCTAAGTCAAGATTAAAATGGATATCCCATTGGTTTTAGAAAACTGATATAAACATGTCTTACAGGCTCTACTCAAAAAGGGGAGTAAGTACTGGGCTGTTTGATGTTTTGTGGAAGACGGAGGTGAATCAGCTCTTGATGTCTGGTGCGTAGATGTGGCAGTACCTGGAGAGATATTTGGGCAGTGAAGGCTAAGACTAGACCATGTGACCAACATGCACCAAGCAGACAAGAAATTTAGGTGTTAAATTGTAATACATTTTGTCTCAAATCATAATATATATAATTATGCATGCATTAAATCATAAATATATTAAAAGTTATGTTTTAAATTTAAAAGTTACGTATGAACTATCTCATGAAGATATAAGCCATAATATACTATCATTTGCCTTAGATGAAATCAATTTCTACAGCAGTAAATGCAATGAGTCCAGTAGAAAACTTCTGTTGTGGTTGGGCTCAGAGGTAACCTTAAAGTAAGTCCCTGGGACTTACTAGCATTGGGTCTTGCCATTGTCTTTCTATTGAACAATGATGGTTTAATTGGCCAGAGTGTCTATTTTTTAAATATTTTTATTGACACCTTATATTTATACCTAATAAATACATATCTTTCAGGCTCTACTTAAAAAGGGGAGTAAGTACTGGGCTGTAACTAACCCTAATAGTAGGGTTAGTTCTGACATAATCATAAATACTTTTAACATAGTTTGCTGATATTCAGTTTCTAGTACTTCCCTTTTGCCTCTACTCCTCCCTCCCTCGAATCTCCTTCCTTTACTCTAGTAGCTTCTTTTTATTTATTTACTGTTCTTAAATAGGTGCATTATAGTTATACATAAGGCGAAGTTCACTGTGATGAATTCATGCATGCACATAGCTTAATATATTCAATTTTATTCTACAGTTGCTTCCATTTTTTACCCCTCCTCCTTACCCCTACTCCTTTTCCTCTACTCCATTGTTCCCTTTTTTATTTTCATGAGATCTCCCCACTTTTTAAAATTCTTTATTTATCTGTAATTTCTGCATATGAGAGAAAACATCTGACTCTTGATATTCTGAGTCTGGCTTTTTTCACTCAGCATGATATTCTCCAGTTCCAACCATTTGCTTGCACATTACATGATTTCATTCTTCTTTATGGCTAAGTAAAACTTCATTATATCTATCTGTATACAACATTTTCTTCATCGTTTTGACTGTTGACAGGTATATAGGCTGATTGCATAAGGTGGCTATTGTGAATTGTGCTGCTGAAGCATTGGTATGCATGTGTCACCATAGTATGATGATTGTGATGCTTTTGGATAAATACCAAGGAGTGGGATAGCTAGATCATATGGTGGTTACATCCCCAGTCTTTTGAGGAATCCATACTGTTTTCCAAGTGATTGTAACAACTTTTAGTCCTACCATCAATGTGTAAGTGTACTTTGTTCCCACATCCTTACCAGAAATTACTGTTATTTGTATTCCTGATGATTGCCATTCTAATTGGAGTGAGATGATATCTCAGTGTAATTTTGATTTGCTTTTCTGTAATCGCTAAGGATATTGACCATTTTTTTATACATTTGTTGACCATTCATATTTTTTCTTTTGAGAAATATGTTTAGTTTCTCATTTAGTGATTGGGTTATTTGAGGGTTTTTTAAAAAATATATTCTGAAAGTTAAACCCTGTCAGAATAGTAACTAGTATGTCTACATTTTATTGAACACTAATAAGACTCAGTACACATTGCACCAACTGTTTTCTCTATGTTGGGAAAAACTCAAAAGGATGGTGAATTTATTTATATATTTTTTTACCTTAGTATATTTCTTGTGTTGGGAAAAAAAGAGAATTTTAAAAGTGGTTAGAAAATGAAGCTATGCCAAGGATGAACACAACTGTGTCTAGGCTTGATTTTGAATCGTAACTATGGTTTCACAGGTCCCAGGACAAGTCTCTTCATCTCATTCTAAGTAGCTTGGTTCATTTGTAGAATTTTGAAGGTGCTAATTTAGTTTATCTTTATCCATTCCCTTTAGATTACTGAAGTAGATTCCTTCTCCATTGAAGTATTGCTATCCAAGAAAACTTAAAACAACAACAAAACCTTCTTGACTACCCAAACTACCTGAGCTGCCAGGATTTTCTTCTATCTATACTTCTAGTGCCTTGAACTGGTAGGAGGAGTGACCAAGTTAAGTGTTGACTTCCTAACAAGGGTAAAATTAAAACAGGTAAAATTAATAGTTATTTTGAGAGTACCTGATGTGGTAATGGACAGAAGGGTGTGATGTCATTAGCCCTCCTTATACCTTTTCTGACTGGTACTCCCTGTAGTCTGTATGTCACAAACAGTAGTGATTTCTACTCCTGGTCAAGCATCTCAAATAGCCAACACTTGTGAACATCCAAATACATTTTTTTTTGTGGTCTGTTTCAGTGTGCGTGAGAGGTTATTGGGCTTGAGTCAGAGCTTATATATGTATCAGTATGTCAATCAATAAGGGAGAGTCAGAAAATTTAGGTGTTGAGTGTGGGAATGCCTATATACCAGGGTTTATGATATAGTTTGATTATGGGCTGCCTAAAGGCATTCTTGACTTTCTCTGTCGTGTGATAATTTTGTGTCAGAGTCTCACCAAAAAAATGACTCCCCAGAAGAGTTAAAAAAAAAAACATGCATTTTCTTCAAAAGGGAACAGAAAAGTCTAATTATTAGAAATCTGCCTCACGTTTGTGGCAAACCTCCATGCTCACAACTAGTATGGAGTCAACAGTCAGAATGAAAACTCTGAATCTGACCATGCCCTGAACCATTTAAATGGCCAAAAGGATGATCATACAAGCTTTGATAGAAGGCCTGTTCTCATGATAAATGTAACTTCGATTCTGCTGCAACATAGAGCCAGCGATTTAATGTATCATCTCCTTCCTCATCTTACTTCTTTTGCTTTGTCCCCAACAGGAGGAAGAGTGTCACCTATTCTGACCAGGGTAGGATGGTATACCACAACAGGAGTGTTCTTCACCCAGCCACATTTTTTCTCATTGGAATCCCAGGTCTGGAAAAGGTCCATGCCTGGATCTCTCTGCCTTTCTGCTGTATCTACCTTGTGGCTTTAATAGGCAATGCCACAATTCTGACAGTCATCAAGGCAGAGAAGTCTCTCCGAGAGCCCATGTTCTACTTTCTGGCCATCCTTTCAACTATTGATTTGGCCCTTTGTACAACCTCTATACCTCGAATGCTGGGTATCTTCTGGTTTGATGCTCATGAGATTAACTTTGGAAGTTGTGTCGCTCAGATGTTTTTGATTCATACCATCACTGGCATGGAGGCTGAAGTCCTGATGGCCATGGCCTTTGACCGTTATGTGGCCATCTGTGCTCCACTCCATTACACAAGCATCTTGACATCTCGCGTGCTGGTGGGCATCAGCATGTGCATTGTAATTCGTCCAGCTCTGATCACATTCCCCTTCATCTATCTCATTTACCGCCTACCTTTCTGTCAGGCTCGGATAATGGCCCATTCCTACTGTGAGCACATGGGCATTGCCAAATTGTCCTGTGGAAATATTCATGTCAATGCTGCCTATGGGCTCTTTGTAGTCTCCCTCTTTCTTCTGAACCTGGTTCTTATTGGCATCTCTTACATTCACATTCTCCGTGCCGTCTTCCGTCTCCCATCACAGGATGCACGGCTGAAGGCTCTAAGCACGTGTAGTTCTCATGTTGCAGTCCTCTGCGTTTTCTATGTACCATCCCTCTTCTCCTTCCTTACTCATCGATTTGGACACAAAATACCACAGTACATTCACATTTTGGTTGCAAACCTCTATTTGGTTATTCCACCTTCACTTAATCCCATTATTTATGGTGTGAGGACCAAACAGATACGAGAGAGAGTTCTTCATGTGTTTACCAAAAGATGACACTCATATTTCTTTTCTAAGGATTTTGAACCTTCTTGGGAGACTCATGCTCTTGCCTTAATGACTGTCTCCTGTTCCTTCCTTTATTGCTGCCAATTTTCAGTACAAGTTGGTGTGTTCCTGGCTGTAGACAAATGGATCCAGAGACTTGTAGAAACTTCATTGTATCTCAAGTTCGAAGACTGATGGGCTATCCCAAAAGGAATATCTTGGGAGAGAGTTGTGTGGCCTTTGCCTGTATGACTTGGAAATGAACTTATCATACTGGGCCTCTTGTGCTCTTCGATTTGAGATATGTGGCACTGGAAATGTGACCTGTCAACCCCTTTTGTTCTTCCTTCTTTCCTTTTCTGTTTTCTTCCATTCACGCATTCATACATTTGATTATTGATTTAATTTGCATTCACTTTGTGTTCTATTATATACCTTGAATCATTTTTAACTGCTGGGGATAAATCAAGACACCAAATTAACACAAATGTCTGACTCTGTGGAGCTTGTACTTTGTTACTTTGTTGTGTTTTTGTAAAGCCATGTCCTGGGTTGAAAACAATCATTGCCAAATCTGTAAGTTCAAGTGGAATCATCTGCCAAATACATAAGATATAGTGCATGGAAAGCCAAAGCAAATATGTTATTTCAAGACTATATCTCACACATAGCAACAATAACATCACTGATTGACCCTCTGCTTTGAGCTCCTGGTAGAAGCATAAGTGAGTTCTAATAATCTAGCTAACTATAGTTTTTCTCTTTATGTGATATATGCTTGTCTTTTAAATCTGGAAATAAGATTCTGGATGGCAGCAGCATAAGAGAGGTGGACACCAAAGAAGAACAGAAAGATGTACAAGAAAACTATATTCTTGTTTTATTCAAAGTAGGGTAGTTTTAATGGAAAATTAAAAAAAATAAAATTAGAAAATTTTAAAACTATATATAGAAGAGATAAAAAATATGCAATTTGAAAACATCAATGGGATGTTTCACTTCATGCAGTTTTGTTTTTACAACCCATAGTTGACACTAAAATACTCTATCCCCAAATCCAAAGACTTTCATCTGGGAACCATGATATATCACTAGTTCCTCCACAGACTTGAATGTAAAAGCTGCAATTTTAGCTTTGAAGAGCCCCTTTCAAATGAGCTTGAGTGAGGATTTTTTAAGCAGTTCATTAATAAAATTGCCAATAACAAGCTGTAAACTTTGTGTCAACAAACTTGTCAACATTATTCTACATGTTTTTGAAATTTTAATATTGAGACTATTTTAAAAAGAAGCTAAAGTAAAAATATTACAATTTTTTTTCCTGCAAACAATAATGAACTTACATTGCACCCATCTCAGATAATGCTTAATTAAATATATACAACATTAAAGTAAAAATCACCATTAAATCTGCACCACCCCAGCTTCCCTCTCATTTGTCCAGAGGTGAATTCTAGAATGTGCTTGTCTGATAATGGAGTACAAATTTTTAGTTTTACAACTACACATAGTATTTATGTTAAACTATTCATTGACTTACATAGATTAAAATAATTTGTGTTTTATTTTGTAATATTGATTTTGATTATGTAGTCATATATTAATACATATTTATATAATTTTTAATTAGAATATATGCTCCATATCCATGAATCCTCTTTTATATTTTATAGTAACATTCAGGATTTATTTTTTGAAGTACAATTCTTAGGTGATAGAATTATTACCAATCAGAATAGATTTCTTCTCTGTTAATCTTTGTTTTTCATTCAGTATTTTTAAAACTTCACATTTTTGAATGATTTCATTTTTCTTAATTTCATGCTGTCAATTATTTCATTTAGTTCTATATTTTCAAAAACTTCCTTCCCACTGATGTTTTCAAATTGCATATTTGAAATTGCATCTCTTCTATAGTTAGTATTAAAATTTTCTAATTTTCCATTAAAACAACCCTACTTTGAATAAAACAAAAATATAGTTTTCTTTTACATTTTTCTTTTCTCCTTTGGTGTCCACCTGTCTTATGTTGCTGCCATCTAGAATCTTATTTCCAGATTAAAAAAATTAAATTAAATGACCATGTTAACTTGATGAGACATGTTTTAGTAATTTATTTCTATAATTGTCTTTGCATTTTCTTGCTCTGGGTTTCATTAGTCTCTATGGGGAATACTAAGTATCTCCCACTTCAGCTCTGCTGACAGTCATTGCCCTCCTTGCTTTGACAATATTTAGTTTATCTTTATGTCTAAGTATTTCCTCATTTGTCCTAATATTTGAAAATTAGAAATAAAATTTAGAATTTTGGAACAAAGTTCTATTCTATTAGCTTTGTATATTTGCTGTTCTGCTTTGTTTCCTCTAGCAATGAGCACTATTGACAAAAATCATAATGCTACTTTTTTTTAAACTTTTTAAACTTTTTTCTGTTCTTTAGATAGAATGTCTATTTTTAATATTCTGAACTTTTCATATTTGAATGCAGATTTATATTTTTAAAATTATATTCACTATTCAGTATGTCTTTAGGTAATGAAATTCTATATCTCCATTAATTATAAGAGCTTTTCAAAAAATTTTAAATAATTTCTTACCAAATTTCTTTTCATATTCTTACATCGTTATTAAAAATAAAACTTAAACTCTATCTTTCAAGAATTTTACACTATTATTATTATTATTATTATACTAGGGATTAAACCTAGTGGCGATCAATCACAGAGCCACATTCCAGCCCTCTTATTTTTATTTTTTATTTGCAGTCCTCATGCCTCAGCCTCCAAGTTGCTGAGTTACCTTACCTGAATTTTACCTTTCTTTCATCACTTTATCTAGTTTACTTTTGTTTTTTCTGAAAAATCCTCCTCTTCTTAAAACTAATGATTTTTATTTTCAGTATTTTATATTCTACTCCTCAGATCTTTGATATTATCATTTTCAAACACTGGCATTTTCTATCTTCACTCCTTTGCATAATAATAGATGTCTGTTCAGGGTTGTAAATTTCTGTCTGTCTCCCTCTATGTCCCTCTCTCCTTTTCTTGTATACTCACATGTCTCTTTAAGGCTGCTAACTACATGTATTTAACAGTTTCTTGCTGATTATATCACACATTTCCTTACTAATCTGTTAACTCTGTTTTTTTGATGTTGTGAATTATCTTTGAATGTTTGGTGAATATTTTCCATGAACTTTACTTTGTCTTTATGATTCTTAGCTGGACTCTTCAAAATTTTGACTGGACAGTTTTTGCATGTTGAGTTTGTAGTGTGAATATCCTGAAATAGATACTGGAATGCAGGAAGCTTACTTGGAGTGATGGTGAGCAGGATAACAACCCCTAAAGGTGTGTGAGTTCTTATCTCCAGAATTCACCAACATATTAAGTTTCATGGCAAAGAGGAATAAGGTCACAGATAAAATTGAGTTTGCAAATCAGCTGACTTTAAGATAGGGAGAGTATTGGATATGGAAAGTGACAAACTAGTGTGGCCTCGGGAGAGGGAATGAGGGAGAAGGCAATACATTGATCCTTTCCCAGTACGCTCTTTTCCAGTGACAAGACAGGCCCCCAGAGAGGAGATATCCATCAAGTCTGGAATGGCAGTCTCTGGGAAGAGGCCAAAGCATTGAACTTTCCTCAAACAAATCCTTTTCCAGATACTCACTGCTGACACCAGACCCTTTCATCTTGTCCAGTAAAACATTGCAATTCTTGAGTCCCCAAACTGACATGCTTATTAATAGTCTCCTCTCAGTGTAACCTATATAAGCATAAACTCCCCCTTTGACCAGGGCCTCATTTTCTATCAAGAAAGTGGGTCTATCAGAGGCATGATTCCATTTGCTGAATAAAACCTGTGCTGATCCGTGGAGTTTATGTCTGGCTTGGTCCTGGTCCTTTTGTGCTAACAGAGAGTATCCTGGATCATTAGGGGGATCCAAAGTAATCACAGGAGCCTTGAAAATGGACAATGAGAAAAGGCCCAGTGGCCCGCCGCGGGACAGAGCTTCCAATCACTCCTGCAAGGTAGGCGGGCCTGCGACCCACTGGCAGAAGAGGAGCAGCGGCCTGCTGAGAGGCAGAGCCGCCCCCTCCCCCTGCGCTGGCAAGGTAGAGGGAACT
>NW_026000174.1:17101109-17155402 GCF_001458135.2 Marmota marmota marmota
AAGAGCATGAGAAGAAGATTAACATTAAATAGGGATGAGAGATGGGAGGGAAAGGGAGAGAGAAGGGAAATTGCATGGAAATGGAAGGAGACCCTCAGAGTTATACAAAAGTAGATACAAGAGGAAGTGAGGGGAAAGGGAAAAATAATACAAGGGTGACAAATGAATGTCAGTAGAGGGGGCAGAGAGAGAAGAGGCGAGGGGAGGGAAAGGGAGGGGGGATAGTAGAGGATAGGAAAGGCAGCAGAACACAACAGACACTAGTATGGCAATATGTAAATCAATGGATGTGTAACTGATGTGATTCTGCAATCTGTATTTGGGGTAAAAATGGGAGCTCATAACCCACTTGAATCAAAGTGTGAAATATGATATATCAAGAACTATGTAATGTTTTGAACAGCCAACAATAAAAAATTAAAAAAAATAAATAAATAAAAATAAAAAAAGGCTGTGAGGGGTGGGATTGTGGCTCAGCAGTAGATCACTTGTCTAGCATATGCGAGGCCCTGGGTTGGATCCTCTGCACTACATAAAAATAAATAAACAAAATAAAAAAAAAAAAAGAAGAAAATGGACAATGAAAGCAGCATGATCTGATGCAAAGGAGATGTGATGATAGGGCAGGTGCATATGGGAAGGACTCCACTCTCCACTTTGAAAGTGGAGAAAAGGGGCCATGAGTCAAGGAAGGCAGCAGCCTAGAGAAGTCAGACACAGCAACAGAGCTGATTGTCCCATAGAGCCTCCAGAAAGGCACACAGAAGTGACAATGCCTTGGTTCAGCACAGTGAGAATCACACCAATTTTCTAAATTTGTCTTGCACTAAGGCAGGAAATTTCTAGCACACCTTTGTACTAATGCATCTGTCATCCTTGATGAGCTCCCCTGGGAGAGGGATTTGATTTGGACCAAGGAATCTCGTTGGACAAGAGAAGAACCAAGAGACTCAACTGAGTTTTCAGTTGTGTTCCCAGTAAGTGGGGAAATGAGCACTCCAGGGCTTCCTCCACCAACCTCAACTGTGCAACCTTGCAGAATTCTTTTGGAATCTTCCCCTCATTGCTTCTTGCCTCTGGTTTAAAAATCTTGAGCCCTAGAGAAACTTTCATGTCCCTCCCTGTATTTTAAATGTAACTTTCCCCTGAATCTGTAGGTATGCACCAGAGTGCTCGTCCTTGTCTTGTAATAATTACTTCTATTGATTTTGAAGCCAGAATATGTAACGAACTCAAAAAACTTTACACCAAAAAAATCAAATAGCCCAATTAATAAATGGGCAAATGAACTAAACCATGACTTCTCAAAAGAAGGAATATTACTGGCCAGCAAATGTAGAAAAAAATGTTCAACATCATTAGCCGTCAGGGAAATGCAAATCAAAACTACACTGAGATTTGACCTCACACCAGAATGGAAGTCTTTAGGTTAGGTACAGGGAAGTTAAAGGAGGGAAGGGGAGGGGATGTGGGAATAAATAAAGATAGTAGAATGAAACAGACATTATTACTTTATGTATATGTGTGACTACATGACCAATATGATTCTCCAACATGTACATTCAGAAAAATGAGAAATTATATCCCTTCTATGTATGATATATCAAAGTGCATAAATGCATTCTTCTGTCTTTATAACTAATTTAAATAAAAAAAATTAATTAATTAAAAAAGATCAAACATACAACTCACAAAGCAGAAAATGAAAAATAGTAAAGCAGCATATGAAAAACACCAAATTTTATCATTTTGTTAGTTTTTAAACATCCCTTTGGATATTATTTTTCAATTTGAATATTCAATTAAAGGCCAATATTGGATACATCTTCATAGTAGTAATACAGACTTTTGAATTTTTAATTAGGTTTATCTTAATTTTATATGAGAAATGTATTACATTTATAGCTAACATATGCATAGAAATCATCTTTTCTATGTTTGCTTTAATGGAAACTGTGAAAATTGTGTAGTTTTTAAAAAGACTGGCTTGGAATTCTTCCCCTAAAAATCTTTACATTATCTACATAAATTCAAGTATAATGTATCATGTGTAAGTGTTGCTATATTGCAACTTTGGAAAATACATTATAGAAAAGCAAGGATGGTGGAATGTGATGGTCATTATTATACAAAGTACATGTATGAAGACTTGAATTGGGTGTCGATATACCTTATATACAAACAGAGATATGAAAAAATGTGGTATATATGTGTATTAAAATTGTAATGCAAATAAAAAGAACAAAAAAATTTAAAAGTATTCAGTATTAAAAAAAAGAAGAAATATTGTAACTTAGGAAATTGAGCAGTATGAATTAACCTAGAGGAGTCAAGTAATTTGGGACTTTAATGTGGCTTAGGAAGAATGTCTAGTTTATATATATTGGGTAAAATAAAATTCTTTGTGAAAGGATGTAAAGATATGATTGAAGAAATACATTTAATGATGAAAAAGTCTGAAAGGATAATAAAAATAAGAAAATAAAGAGAACCAGCTGTATCATGGTAAACAATTGTAACTTTATGTCATAAATAGTTGCATCACATCCAGGGAAGCAATTTAACCTATCTAGGTTTTAATTTTTTCATTTCATATAATAATTGTAACAGTAACAATTCAAGCAGTCCAGTTTTTCAAATACAATGATTGCAAAACGCATTCCATCATGCATACCTCTTGATTAACAACTATAATATTTTTATTCATTTATCATAAATTTTGTGAATACTAAGGCATCTCTGTGAAGCATCCTTTTCTGGCAATTTTAGTATTTGTTGCAGAAATATAATTATTAGAGGAAGATACACACACACATACACAAGGATTATCTATTATATTTCAGTCTAATGTTCTGTGTGCTTTTTATATTCAAAATCAAATCAGAATTATTCCAAAGAATTTAAAAGGTAATATTTTAAAATATAAATAAACACCTAGGATCTCCAATTTCAGTATAGATTATCAGATTTTTGTTTTGTTTTGTTTTATTTTTATAAAACAAGAATCAGAACAACAAGTCAATAAAATCTTCTCTACCCTAAAGCAATGACTTGGCTATATGGCTTGTGAGACAATTTGAAACCCATTTATTACTCTACTATCTTCAAAATGAACTACTGCCACAGGACACACTCTAAGGTTATTCCAGCCTATTCCCTAAATGACTCTTACCTTCCTGTGTTTTCTTTACAATTACAATTTTTTCTCTTTTCCTTCCTTCCTTCCTTCCTTCCTTCCTTCCTTCCTTCCTTCCTTCCTTCCTTCCTTCTTTCCTTCCTTCCTTCCTTCCTCCCTCCTTCCCTCCTTCCCTCCCTCCCTCTTTCATTCTTTCATTTTTTTAAATTATTGAACCCAGTTGTGCTTACCCACTGAGCCACATTCCCAGCCCTTTTTTAAAAAAAAAAGTATTTTATTTAGATACAGGTTCTCACTGAATTGCTTTAGGACTTCTCTAGGACACTAACTTTGAACTCTCAACCGTGCCTCAGCCTCCTGAGCTGCTGGGATTATAGGCATATGTCACTGTGCCTGGTTACAGTTATGGTTCTTATGAACCTTTTAAATAGTATTTATCTGTAAAATCGTCTGAGTATGACAAGTCTACCAGTTCTTATTTACATTATATCTGAATATCTTAAGTATGTTCTCTTCTCCTTTCAAGGGTTCACCCTCTCATTTAAATCTCCATGCTAATTTTAACAGTTAGACTATGTTATTCCTACCTTCAAATATATTTTCAAGAATATGGCAACTCTGTGGAAGATGAGAAAAAAAATCCAGTAAATTCTCTGATGATATTAAATCATGATACTATTACAATGTGATTAATAAAATAAAAGGCATCAAATCATGTTGCTAATAGGAAACCATGAAGCATCAGGCTAGGAAATACTTCATAAGCTACATCTATAAGAAGACTAAGCATAGATAATTGTGGTGCTGATTTTATAAAAGAAGTACAATTTAATAGTGGTAAGTTAGAAAATTAGAATTAATTTTTACACTAAGAAAAGCTAGAAAATCAAATAAATTATCTTAAGTCAGGAATTAAATTGAAAAATTACAGTCAATTTACAAGAAACTTGTCTAGAATATAGGGGCTTTTTCCTTTGGGGAAATCTAACAGTTATGAAAAAGAAGCCAAAAAAATGAAAGGCTATGTAAAGAGTTGGAGATATCTATTGGGTGATGAAGATTAACAATGAATATTATAATCTGTCCATGAGGGAGATTCTGGGAAGAATCTATGTGTGGCATCTGAACCCTAAAGGGAAAACAGTAACTGGGGTGAAGAAGAAAAAGTCCAGGCCCTAAGTGACTGGCATGATTCAGGAGTACCACATCCTCTAGTCTTTGGAAAAGCTAAAAAATTCTGAAGGAATCAAACATCCTTCTAGACTTAATATCACATGTATATTTTTAATATAGAGCATCTAGAACTATCTAAGAAAACAATTGGCCAAATAAAACAAAACATAACAATGATAATAATCTTTTTTTACATTTTATTTTTTTTAATTAATTATACATGACAATAGAATGCATTTATGCACTTTGATATATCATACATAGATGGGATATAATTTCTCATTTTTCTGAGTGTACATGTTGCAGAGTCATATTGGTCATGTAGTAACACATGTAATCTCAATAATAAATCAAGAAGACAACCAATAGGCAATATGATTATTCCCACAGGCCACAGGTCCTAGAGATAACAGCAAACAAAAACAGAGTTTTAAATTATGTATCCAAATGCATAAAATAAGACACTGATATTGTTGGAAGACAGTTGAATGGTATAAGAAAATAGATGTTATAACTTAAAATAAAGATATCTTAAAATAAAATGAAATGGACTTAAGGATGAAAAATCAGTAAAATAAAATCTCTAAAATAGTGAGGAAAAAAGGATGAAAATTTTAAGATATTGATTAATGTAACAGGAGAGATAATAAAAAGATCTACTCATGAAATTGGAGATTAAAGGAAAGAACATGTAAAATATTGCGTGAATTAATGGCAAAGAATTTTGCAAAACTAAAGAAATAAGTAAAAGATTAAAAAAGCAATTAAAACATAAGTAAAATACAAATAAACTCATCACCAGGGGAAAATCATAAATTCCATCAAGGGGAATAGACATATTACCTTTAAAAGTATAACAATGAATTTTATAACTGATATTTCAGCCAAAACCTGGGAAGCAGAATGCAATACAAAAACACTTTTAAAAGACTGAAAGAAAATGAAAAAGTTAACTTAGAATTATATATCCTCAAAAAATCCTAAAATGAAGATGAAGTTATTTTAGGAAAATAAACACCAAGGAAATTTTTTTCCAACAAATTATATTAAATGAGCAGTTAAGTTTATTCTTCAGAAATGCATAAATTTGCTACAGATGGAATTTTGATGATTCAGGGAGGAATGAATGAAAAAGTAAATATTTGGGAAAATTAAAATGACTGTTGACTGTGTAACACCAACCAGATGTGTATAAAATTTAAAATGTATAAGGAAAAGTGGATAACACCCACAATAGTATATAAATCAAAAGGTAGGTAAATACACTAAAATTCTTCTAAGATCCTTATTAACATAAAGAAGTAAGACTGTTAATTTATGTTAGATTTGACAGTTTGCATAGACACCTTTAAGGTAATGGCTAAGTTATTTTAAACATGTATAAAATTAAAGTAAATAAGACATGCAATAATAATAGCAATATAATCCAAAAGCAGAGAATTATTGTTGTAAAGGAGCCACAGCTCAGGCTGAAAAAACATGCGGTGCCTATAAGATAGTTGACTGAAGAGGATAAAAAAATAACAATGATTGTGTTAAATGTGCATGACTTTAGTGGCAAACTTATACTAAAATTACTGAATTACTATGAATAGAAATGTTATGCTTCCTGAAAGGGAAGACAAATGTAAATTCTAATGATATAAAGAGATTGATATTTTTTAGTTGAGTTTGTTGAATAATTTAGAACTATAAATTTCAGAGTCAGGAAAAATAACAAAGTCACCATTTTCTCCCAAGCATCTTGCAAATTATGGAAACAAAGATTCAGAAAATAAATATAATTGTATTGAGAGAAGAATCTCCAGGAAATATGAATTACTCTAGTCACAATAGATAAAATCTGCCGCACAAATATCAGCTAGATAAATTTAAAAAATAGAGAAAATTAGATAACCTTCTAAAATAAAAATACAAGAAAATCAAAGTGGGAGAACAGAATCCAACAACAGATAATGAGAAGAAATGGTATAAAAATCATGTGGAAATGCAATGCATTTAAATATTGAGTATATTTCAATATAATAAAAATATTGAAAGAACCAATGTAGCCAAGCATTAGAACACAATTTTTATGATAAAGCATTTCTCTGCCTTAGTTTTTATGATAAAGCATTTCTCTACAATTTCTTTGTATTAGGTGCTATTCCTTTTCTTTTCTATTTTTATTTTTTTATTGATTTTATTTTTTAAATACATGACAGCAGAATGCATTACAATTCTTATTACACATAGAGAGCACAATTTTTCCTATATTTGTATATAAAGTGTGTTCATACCAATTCATGTCTTCATACATGTACTGTGGGGTTTTTTTTGCATTACAATTCTTATTACACATATATACCACAAATTTTCATATCTCTGTTTGTATATAAAGTAGGTTGACACTCAATTTGTGTATTCATACATGTACTTTAGATAATGATATCCATCAAATTCCACCATCCTTGCTAATACCCTGCCCCCTCCTTTTCTGTCTCACTCCTCTTCTCTATCTAGAATTCATTTATTCCTCCCATGCTTCCCCTCCCAACCCCACTATGAGTCAGCCTCCTTATATCAGAGAAAACATTCGGCATCTGTTTTGGGGGGATTAGGTAACTTCACTTAGCATTATCTTCTCCAATGCCATCCATTTACCTGTAAATGTCATGATTTTATTCTCTGTTATTGCTGAGTAATATTCCATTGTGTATATATGCCACATATTTTTATCCATTCATCCACTGATGGGCATCTAGTTTGGCTCCACAGTTCAACTATTGTGAATTGTGCTGCTATAAACATTGATGTGGCTGTGTCCCTGTAGTATGCTGTTTTGAAGTCCTTTGGGTAGAGTCTGAGGAGAGGAATAGCTGGATCAAATGGTGGTTCCATTCTCAGGTTTCCAAGGACTCTCCATACTGCTTTCCATATTGGCTGCACCAATTTGCAGTCCAACCAGCAATGTGTGAGTATACCTTTTCCCCATATCCTCCCAATACTTATTGTTGTTTGTCTTCATAATAGCTGCTATTCCTTTTCTGTTCCTCGTTTCTGCAGTACCATTTTCTTCACACGATCATATATTTGCTTGGTTCTGACCCCATAGATGACAGGGTTGAGCATTGGTGGCACTACAACATACAGATTGGCCAGGAGTATATGGATATAGCGGGGGACATTTCGACCAAAGCGATGTGTCATGAAGGAAAAGAGGGCAGGTGTATAAAAGGCCAGGATGACACAAACATGAGAACCACACGTGCTGAGGGACTTGAGTCGGGCTTCCTGTGAAGGGAGACGGAAAACAACACGGAGAATCTGGATGTAAGAAAGGGCAATCGCAATGATGTCAAACACTAGATTACATATGGCACATAAACCATAGATGATATTGATCTTGATGCTGGCACAAGACAGGCGAGCAAGACCCATGTGCTCACAGTAGGTGTGGGGGATGACGTGGTTCCCACAGAAGGGCAGTCGTAGTATGAGAAATACAAATGGAATGACAAATATAATTGCCCTCACTAACACACCAAGACCAATTACAAACACAACCTTGTTGGTGAGGACAGTGCTATATCGGAGAGGGTTGCAGATGGCCACATAGCGGTCATATGCCATTGCTAGGAGGACTGCTGACTCCATAAGTGTGAATTTGTGAATGAAAAACATCTGGATGAGGCAGTCTTCAAAGATGATCTCTCTGAGATTAATCCAGAAGATCCCAAGCATCTTAGGGATGGTCGCTGTGGAGAGCCCCAAGTCAATGGTAGCCAACATGGCCAGGAAGTAGAACATGGGCAGATGAAGACTGCTCTCAGACTTGATCACCAAGAGAATGGTGAAGTTCCCTACGAGGGCAATCAAGTATACACCACAGAAGGGAAAGCCGATCCAGATGTGAAGTGCCTCTAGTCCTGGGATCCCCAGCAACAAGAAGGTAGAGGGGTGAGACTGACTATTATTGGAAAGGTACATCCTGTTTAGGAATGCATGAGTCCATGTTTTTTAGTTTGGTATTTACATCAAAACTGCAAGTCACCAGTTTTCTGCAGCCTTTGAGACCTAAAGATAATATAAGGAATATTATACCTTTCAATACAGGTTCTTCTGCAAATCTGACAATTTGAAATACACTTTCTACAGAGAACTTCAGATAAGTGACATCCAAGGATAAGTCCCTAAAGATAATTATAAATTAAATTAAAATGAAATGTTCTGCATGTGACTTTAAACTTTGCTAGCCTTCTCCTCTTTGATACATTATCAATATCACCAATATTATGAAATAATTTTAGCTCTCTATTCATTAACTACTTTTTCTTATCAGCAGTATCATCAATACCAGAACCCTCCTGAATTTCTATCAACTTATGTGTCTGCTAGCCTTTGAATACAGTACTGGAAATTAATCCCAGTTGATTGAATGATAATATGCAAGGTGAAATAGAAAATTGGTAATATATACTCAATAAACACATAAATTTGCCAAAATATATGGCAAAATATTAAAAATTACTCTAAAGGATTAAAATTTGTTCATTCATTGATTTTCATTCATATAATTACAAAATGAGATAGAGAATAATAGTGAAACCAATTGTTGCAGTATTGCCCACTATTTATAAAACTTTTTTTTAACTTGGGAAAAATCATCTCTAGTCCTTACAACAAACATGAATAATATCAATTTTCCATAATTATTTGAACAATCTAAGAATTTAGGAATTTAAGAGGCTTTTAGAAGTTTAAAATTATCTTATGGAAATTAAATTATGGAGGAAAGTGGTGAATGGAAATGGAAAGAAAAAGGAAAGAAATAAAAGGACAATGTGGACCTTATCTGTACTATATATACACACAAATAACCCTCCCCATGCAGTATGCAAATACACAATTGTGTTTAAAGCTCAGAGACTCTACCTGATTAACATAAATTTGTATCTATAGATCATTGCTCAGACAATNTTTTTTTTCCAAAAATAGTACAAATTAAATATTCTAAAATTGAATTCCCAACACTGATTCCACCAAATGCCAATTTCACTTATTCATACCTTTGCTGCTGTCTAATTCATATCTAAATCCCTTTTATCTGTCTTAATGTCCCTTGCTTATAACATTTTATAGGAGATTACTAACAAAGTATCTCACCCATATGTACAATTTGTCACACACAAAATTAAAGAAGATAACAAAACTTGGAAACATGAAAAAAAAATCCGCATGGATTTTGCAAGTACACTAATCTAGGGATAGTGATAAGAATGTAAATAATGTTTTAAAAGATTATACCCCAGTTACTTGGCCCATTTGTTGACTGGATTATTGGGTTTTTTTTGTGTGTGTGTGTGTGTGTGTTAAGGTTTTTGAAATCTTTACATACCCTAGAGATTAGTGCTCTATCTGATGTGCTTGTGGTAAAGATTTGCTCCCATTCTTTAGGCTCCCTATTCACCTCACTGATTGTTTCTTTTGCCGAGAAGAAGCTTTTTATTTGGAATCCATCCTATGTATTGATTCTTAGTTTTAATTCTTGGGCTATAGGAATTTTATTAAAGAAGTTGCGGCCTAATTCAACATGATGGAGATTTGGGCCTACTTTTTCTTCCATTAGGCACAAGATTTCTGGTTTAATTTCTTGGTCCTTGATCTACTTTGAGTTGAGTTTTGTGCACGGTGAGAGATAAGAGGTTTAATTTCATTTTGTTACCTGTGTATTTGAAGTTTTCCCAGCACCATTTGTTGAAGAGGTTATCTTTTTTTCAATCTACATGTTTGGTGCATTTGTCTAATATAAGAAAACCATAGTTATGTGGGTTGGACTATGTGTTCTCTGTTCTGTACCACTCTCTCATAAAAAGATATGCAATCTATTAACAAACTTATGAAAAAATGTTCAACATCTCTAGCAATAGGAGAAGTGCAAATCAAAACTACTCTAAGATTTCATCTCACTCCAGTCAGATGACAATTATCAAGAATACAAACAACAATAAATGTTGGCGAGGATGTGGGGAAAAAGACACACTCACACATTGCTAGTGGGACTGCAAATTGGTGCAGCCAATATGGAAAGCAATATGGAGATTCCTCTGCTCTTCCGGTGATAAGCATGTGAAGAAAAGCAAATCCAGGAGTAGGAGGCACTGGGCAGGTGGTGCTCTGTAGCAGGACAAGGAGGAGGAAAAAATATTTTCATCAGTGATGGGATTGTGTTTTTTTTTTTTTAATATATGACAGTTGATGAATGGAGGAGTAAAAATATAATTCACTCATGGAGACAATATTTTCTGTGGATTCCATGAGTGGAAAATGGCAAAACATCAATAAAAATTCCCTTTTTCCAGTTGTATATATATGCAGTAATTTCTCAGTAAATAGAAACTTTACTTTTAGTAACAGATGCAGAGCTGATTATTAATGAATTAAAGTAAGTTACTTAACTGGCATTTCCAAGGGGGAGGAAAGAAATGGTGTTGCATTCTCTGATTGCAAATAAATGGGGGAATTTATGTTTCCTGGGTCATATGATTGATTCCTGAAATGGTGCAAAGTCTAAACATTAGGTAGGTAGCCAAATGAGTTATGAATAAATGATTTAGACAACAACTACGAAAAAAGAAGCAACACACACACACACACAAATATCAAGGGCTGGGAACGTGACTCAGTGATAGAGTGCTTTCTTAGCATAAACAAAACCCTATAATAGAATTAGGGAATATGGAAAAGGAAGAAAACACCTAATTTATAGGTTATATAAATGTTTACACTCTTATGGATATTGATTTGTCTTAAGAACAAAATTGCTAAGGAACAAAAATGTTGACACTTCAGAATTATCTAAAGTTATAGTAAGGGTAATTTTAGATCTATTGACAAGATATTTTCAAGATCACTGGGAGAAAAATGATAAAGGCATGAATGCTTTAAAGGAAGAATTGTTAATTAGAATCTCATCTTCCAAATCAAGGATGCCTATAGTCTCGTGTTTAAAAACATCTTGCATTTTCACTCTTTTCCACAAGTATCCTGCTTTTTTGGTGTTGCTATAAAAACAACACAAGGTCACTAAACTAAATTGTCAGTGAAATATAAAATAGGTCCAGTTTTTGGGAAAAACTTTCTTCAAATACTCACCTCTGAGAAAGTTACATCTATCTGACTTCTTCGAACTCTGTAGAATTACATAGTTCTTTCTGAATTATTTTATTGTGAACATCAATGTCTATTTCAAGAAAGGCATACCCCAATCCATGTAAATTGGGAGTAATTAAGGAGATCATCAGGCTGAAATAGTTTTTACAAAGCAAAACAAAGAACAGAAGCACAGATTCACTCATTTTTCTTTATATATATGTGTGTGTTTGTGTGTGTAGTACATATGCATATACACTAAAAGATAGTTTTATATGTCTATAAAACACATAAACACAGTACAATTGGGGAAAATTAGAATAAGATAGCATTTAAGCACCATGTATCATTTCAACAAAAAGATAATTTTTCTTGTTTATGATGATTAAATATCTAGAGATCAAGATCATTTTGCTCGATATTTTTAACCTTCATAAAGCTAAATTTAACAGTTAAGAATTTATCAAATATGATATTTTTAGTCAAATAGAATATCTAGGATGTTCGTATTTTGTTGCTTTATCTTTTAAGTATAATACACTCGCCTATTTTTTCTTTACTTCTTCCTTCTTTTTTAGAGTGATTTTCACATGGCTTCTGACCAATACTACAATCATATAGGCATGGTATATACGTCCATATATAAGGCAGCCCTGATTTTTGAAAAGAGCCATTAAAATATGTATTTGGCTAACAATTTGAATATAAAAACATTTCCAATATAGATGAAATATTCAAATATCTACTTATGGAATTTAATACATAAAACTTGTTAAAATAGATATTCCAAATATATACAATATAAGTAATACATTTATTTATAATTAGTTGTTGTAGTTTTATATTTAATAAACAGATTTATGCAACCTCTTCAAAAAACCAGTGATTTCAAAGTTTACATATTTTAGGATTTCTGAAAATTGTATCTTATGTCAAAGAAACTTATTTCCACCCCAATAGTATAGTTTGTATAATTTCTTTTATAGGTGTGTGTGTGTGTGTGTGTGTGTGTGTGTGTGTGTATATATATATATATATATATATATATATATTCTACATAAAATAACAGCTTACTCTATTGCTTTTAATTTAAAAGTTTTACCTACAAACACCCTCTTTGTTATTGTGAGGTACTTCATTTTCATTCAATGTAATAAATATGGAAAATCTCATTCACATTCACTGTTTTGATAGCTATCTTTCAAATAAAGACTCCTAAATAAATGTGTCCATAATATTTATTCAACTAAAACTGAGATTTACATGACTAAATTCTCCTAAGAAATTATTTTTACATTTTTTTTCTAAAAATAGTACAAATTAAATATTTCTAAAATTGAATTCCCAACACTGATTCCACCAAATGCCAATTGTCACTTATTCGTCTTTTTCTGCTGTCTAATTCTATGAATGCCATTATCATTCGGCAAAGGGTCAATTTAAAAATATAAGCATCATCCTTTTCCTTTTTCCACCTCTTTAAAGAAAAATACTAACAATTCATCTTTTAAAAACATATCAAAACCAGTACACTGTCTACATTCTAATAGGAATGGTTCAAATCACCATTTCTTAAAGTCATTACAGTTCAGTGCTTCCCAAGGCTCAAGAACATGAGCTCTGCACTGAACTGATTGTGTTGAAACCTAGCTTTATGACTGACTCACTCTGGATTTAAAGGGAAGAAAATAGTAACTATTGTTTATTAGTTGTGTGATATTGCATAAGTAATGTAATATTTCTACAACTCAGTTTCTTAATCTAGGAAACAGAGATAATAAAGGTAAATAACTTAAATCTGTTATCAGGTTTATAACAGATAATTCCTTCAAAACATTGAACCATGTTCCAAAGAGCTCCCTCATGCATATTATCCCTCATGCATTAGATGTAAAAAATTTTTCCAAAAGGCACACCTATTGGATTCAGAATGAAATCTAAATGCTTTTATTAATATTACATAGCCTTTATTTGCCATGATCCTATTCTTTCCCAAAGCTTCATCCTTAGTCTGTTTTCCCCAAACATAACCCTTGTCTCCCGTCATCTCTTCTATGCCTCTTATTTCCCCTGTGCATCTCTAAGTTGAGAGACAGAAAAGACTCACCAGGCTGAGCATCAAAACAGATTCCTATCTCTGCATTGTCAAAACCTGCTCAGTTTTTATGAGGGCATTGCTTTTTGCCTGGGAGGAGCTTTCATTAGAAAATTCCCTAGAGCCAGTTTTTTAAAAGTACACAGGTCCCTGGGGATTCTGGTTTCCAATCTGGGTCATGAAGTGCACCATGACTTACAAGAAAATAAAGTCAGGAGAAACAGATTTCTTAATTACCTAGAATATTTCTATGAACCTTTCATTAACTCATTCTGTACTGCAAAACAATAGTAGATAGAGCTCATGACTTCGTAATTCTGGACCATCATTTATGGAGAAAATATACTTTTGTGTCAAGACAAGGGCTGTCCAGTCAATGCCTCTGCTCTACATATAATATTATAAATTTTCTAAGTAATTGACATTGGACAGATCATCCACTTTATATTCTTTTTTATTTCTTCAATTGTTCCTTTTTTAAAAAAATAAACTAATCTATTTGTCATTCATAGTTATTGGTACAGGTATGTTCCTACAAAGTCATTTTCCCTTTTTCTACCCTGAAATAATAACTAACCTATATATCTGCAAAGCTGAACTCACAGAGCTTAGCTAATGCCATGGAGGGCTTCATGAGTGTGTGTCCAGGGCAGTGCATAGCACTCTACTCTAAAACAGGGCTCAATGCTTGTTTGAGGTTTAATGCTCTATGGTTGCAGTCCGTAATTTTAAAAATAATTCTGTCTTTGAGTTTATCTTCTTCAGTTGAAGTCTGATAGGAACATGGAGCAGGTGCTGGAGAACTGGAGCTCAGCTCAGATACACTCATGTCTTCTGCAACCTCTGCATCTCCTCAGGATGATTTCTTAGGCATTTGTTACTCTATCCCTGCCCAGAGACTGTTGCTGTCCTTTGGCCTTGGCAGGTTCCTGACCCTGATCCTATCCACACCTATGTCCAGAGCACATATGCTTCTGCTCATGTTTATACTACCTTAGTGTTTCCTGTTTGTATGAGTCTTTACCTTATCATTCTCTTGGCTCATCCATAATTCCGCAACCAGCTCTGCATGTGCGAAATGACAGCTCCAGTCTGGAAGGGCTCCACCTTATACCTGTGTTGAGCCTCACTCTTGAGAGTCTTCCTGCTGACACCATATTGGTAATATATCCAGTGTCTGAGCAAGGGCAACCAGGAATTCTGGATGAAATTAATGCCTGTGGGTCAAAGGTTTGGCTAACCAGAGACAAGCATCTCTGATTAAATCACAAACAGCTTTTTATCATTCCCTTTTCCCATTGTATAAACCTGAGAAAAAGTTACAGAGCAATACCCCAGAAATCAGGCAATCCTTTGCATCTGGTTGTGGGCATCATTGTGCTATGATTCAGTGCTCTTTTCATTATTTCTTCTTTTTCTAAGTCTAAACAACAAAACAGAAGTCCCCTGCTGCACACTTTTTTTTTATTCCTATAAAATCTGTGTTAGATGTGTATTTCTTGCATATCTCTGGAAAACTCATACCTTTCAATCTTTTATGAAATAAACTTACAAATGTGAGTGAATTCCATCTTTCTAGATGAGCTAAATCTTTTATCCATGGTCTTACAAAATTTATAACAGGGATCAATACATTTAGTCTCCTTTGTATGGTCTATCCAAAATCAATTTAGATTTGAGTAAAATAGGCAGGGTTTTTTGATGCATTTACATATATAAGCAAGAGTCCTAGATCTAGTATACTTATATTTGATTTTTTTGGTTTTATTTTTTTCCCTAATTTTGTTAGAATCCATAAGTAGAACGATAAGAGAGGGATCAGCAACAAATGGAAGTAAATGAAGAAATGTCTCCCCTCTAAATGCAAATAAATGTAAAGATGTGACCAAGATTGAAGGACCAGTAAGAGTAGATAAGAAACTGATGTTTAAGTGCAACATGAAGGAGGTCTATGGTGGACAACTATGAGAATAATCCAGACAGAGTGAAATGTTCTAATTAAGGAAGAAATTTGCCAATAGGATACCTTTAAATAATTGTAATTTTCAGAATATGTTGGTCTATTACTACTTGTGGGGCTGAAAACAGGGACTGTATCACATAAGGACAACCTGTATCTGTAGAGTTTTTCTAGTGGAGTAGAAGATACTAAAAACAAATATTGAAAATTGTTAACATGCACGTAAAATTAGTGGTAAGTATATAGGATTCTAACATATCATTTTATTTATTTTTTATGCCAGGGATTGAACCCAGGGGTATTTAACCACTGAGTAACATCTCCAGTCCTTTTTATTTTATTTTTTAAATTTTGAAACAGGGACTTACTAAGTTGCTTAGGGCCTTGCTATGTTGCTGAGGTTGGCTTTGAACTTGTGCTTCTCCTGCCTTAGCCTAATTTTATTCTATCTTTGAATATTGAATATTGATAAATATTCTATTACATATAATATACATTATATTTATATATAAATATAGTCACATTGAAGTCAATAAAATGTTTGAAGGAATAAGTTATTGCTTATTAGATTAACCATGAGTAAGAAATGGAAAATGGAATAGGACAGGAAAATAGAGGGAGCAACTGAAAAAAGATAAAGAAAAAAAGACATGTGGTTTAAGAACTTAACAAATGAAATGTTTTAGTTGATTGAAATAGCTACAACTAGAATAGAGTTGCTCTTCATAAGAATGTTTATCCTTGAATAAACAAGTATGCTTTGTTTTTAAATTAAAGTCAGATATTATGAAGGAACATGGAGCATCAGTTACTGCACTCCAACACAGAGTGAGTAAATGAAAGGTTCAGGTAGACTCACAAGGTAATCATTAAATTTCTCATTTCTTTTTAAGTTTTGCATTTTATTCTAAAGCTTCATACTACAACTAATGTGTTTCTATAACTTCTGCCTTTTTAAACTACACCACTGAAGTATAATTAGTGCACCACAAAAAGCACATGCAATGTACACCATTTGGTGAATTTGGAGGTAAATACACATCTGTGAGACCACAATATGTGTCTTCAACTGTCCATTAACTTTCAAGGTTTCCTTCAAAGATTTTGTGTTTTCTGTGTCATAATCAGGAAATCCTTGGCTATAAAATGTCAGGGAGGTTTCCACCTAGGTCTTCTTATAGGAGTTTTATGTTTTCATGTCTTAAGTTTTTAATCCAGTTTGAGTGAATGTTTGTTTATGATATATGATAAGGGTGCAGTTTTATTCTTTTGCATCTGGATATTTACTTCATCAGAGGGATTATCTTTACCTTATTGTGTATCCTTGGAACTCTTAACAAAATCAGTTGCCATATGTGGATGGATTTACTTCTGGACTCCTGGTCCGTTCCATTGGGTTGTATGTCTGTTTTTGTGCCTATGCCATATTGTTCTGATTACTATAGATTATGCAAATATTTTTACATCAGGAAGTTTGAGGTGTCTAATTTTCCTCTTCTTGTTGAACATTTCTTTGCCTTTTGACTTGTGATGTGTTATGAAGGATTGTTTCTTATTACTGTAAAAAAATAATATTTGGATTTTTATGGGGTTCACATTGAATCTGTAGTTGGTTTTAGTTAATGTGGACATTTTAAGAATAGAAAGTCTTCTAATCCATTAACATGGAAGATGTCTATTTATTTATGAGTGCTTTGACTTCTTTTGACAGTGTTCTATACTTTTTAGTATAAAAGACTTTGACTTTGTTGAAGTTTTTTTCTAAGAAAATACCTTCTCCTCATCCATCAACATGATGATTTTATCCTTCATTCTGTTAAAAACATCTAGATATGTTGAAACAACCTTGTATCCCAGGTGTAAATTCTCTTGGTCATGGTATGTGAATCTTATATGCTGCCAAATTAGGTTTGCTAATATTTTGTTGAGGATTTTGCAGCTTGTTCATCAGAAACATTGACTTTGAGTTTTCTTGCGGTGTTCTTGACATGATGTTCTTTTTTTCCTTTGTGTATACGGTATCCTTTTTAACAGGGGTTATCATAACTTGACAGAAGCAAGAATGAGAAGGTATATAAACAGTCTCAGGTATTACCAGTCAACTTTTTAAAGAGTAGCTATTGATAACTTGACAATGTGTTTGTTTCTTCTGCTACCATGCCTTTAAAATTATATTTAAAATTGAAAAGAAAACAAACAAGCAATTGGATTTACTGAAATAAATTTCATGATCTGCCCTGATTGCTAGATATTATGAGAATCTCCTTAGGCATTTTCCTGTTCAGAGATAGCCTGTGAATGGCTATGTGATGGTGAAGATCTGTGGGTTCCTAATTTTGTTGTATCATAGAGACTTTGATTCTGTGGAATGTACTTCCCTGTACCACGCCAAGATACTACTGCTTTCCTTTTCATTTGCTGCTCTCTCTGCTTGGAATGCTTCTCTTCACCCTCTCCCACATTCTATATGATTTTTTTCCTCCTCACCTCCTTCAAACCTGTGCTTAAATTCCATATTCTTAGTGTTAGTTTTCTGATGATCTTAGAATTGCCAACCCTTACCATCACCATCTCCACCCTGCTCTGCATTTTATGCTTCCATATAACTCATATTGTCATCTCTATACTAACCTTAATTGTTCTGACTGTTGCTCTTCTCTTACTAGAGAAAAAGTATTTTGTAGGTTCTGTTTAATACTAAACAGTGCCTGAAACAGTGTCAAATGCAAAGTTGATAATTGGTTCATATTTGTTGAATCATTAGAGAATGTACCATGAAATTTAATCCTCTGAGAGCCTAACATCAGTCCCTGTCACTCAAGGGCAAGCCTTCTAGAATGGAAGACTGAAAATTCAGCTCTATAGAATTCTTCTGGCCTCCTCTACTTCTGTCTCCATATCAGTTAGGTAGAATAATAAACTCATGTTAATATAAAAGAAATAGATCTTAGTTAACAAATTTCCTCCTTTTATAAGCTTCAAAACTGAGATTAAGAGAATAATGAAATTTGTACATGGTTTAATTTACACAATCAGTGGGGAAATGATGACAACACGACTAGTTTCTGGCTTCCATTACTGACAGAAAAATCTCTAGTGGAATGGCATGATAGATGCTAGTGTATGCAAAGCTGTATGAATTTCCAACTTTAAGATAAATGCTAAATATTGAGTCATGGTAATGGTCATAGTGTGCTTGCTTAATTTTTTTGTAGTAGCACAATTATAAAAAATATGAGTTAATGTGGTAGTTTTGCACAGTATTAAGAAGATAAACCCAGCAGTATTATAGTCATTAGCCAACATATTAAGGGCCATGGAAGGGCCCCACACTGCTTGGTGAGGTCAGGATAAAGACCATAGAACAAAATCCAGGCCCCCTGTTGGAAAAAAAAATTTTAAGAAATTTATAATCATCATCATCATCATCATCATCATCATCATCACCTTCTCCTGGAATTAAGATAATCCTAAATTTGAGAATCCAGTTTCAGAGTCAGGACATGGATTGTCTATTCTGTATCTCTTAACTTAATGTGAAAGGGTTAATTCTGATTTCAGAATTCTGTGGTCTCCAGAGTCCCCAGGATGTTCCTAAGGTCTCACTCTGGAGGTTATGAACACAGTATAAAACACAACCCTCCTAAGTATATGGAATTCAGAAGAATGTATGGGAGATATGATCACTTCTCCAGGTGTCTCTGCTGATAAGTAACATTTTAGTATGTATTCTTACCTCTGGCTAGCTGAGCACAAAGGAAAGAACAGTAGGTGATATAGTAGTGGGAAGAAATTAAAACCTTCTGATCATAGGAAAATACTATGAGAACTGATGGTAAGAATGTGTTGGAATAATCTTTTGTACATTTGAGCAACCGTGGCTTTCATTCTTTCTATGTAGTCTCTATATGCAGTTCATATATCATTTGACATTTTTGCTTATTTTTCTGTGTACTGTAGTTATTTGCTGACCTGGATCCTGTCTATTTATTGATCTATGAAGGTTCTTTCTCTTCATATTTTCTAATTATTTCTCATTATATGTCTTCTTCAATCTCTTATAACATAATTTAAAGGTCTGATAATGGCTCTAGCCCAAGCCTGTTTAACAGGAAGGGAGAACTATATTTGATTTATCTGAGACCATTCAAAATTATTCTTTATCCATTGCAACCATGAAAAACACAACAAATCACTTTCTACTTTCCCCCAAGTAGTTTTAATCATTTACAGTGGTGTAGTCTCTAAGTGCGTAACTCAGTTTATGTGCAGATCTCTAACGATAAGGAAAATCAGTTGCCTTTAACTATATTAAAATCCCCTGCTAGGGATTTCCTGATAAGCTACATTGGAAGTAAGCTCACTATAGCTTTTTACTTTGTGATATTCTTAAGAATGGGATAACCAGTAACCTTAACTACCCCCAGCTTTTTTTGATGAACAATTTTGTAGGCATAAGGAAAATAATTTTCCCTAATATCCTGAAAATGAATCACCTGGCAATGATACAGAACATGAACTCAATCCCTGTGTATATTGAATAATATTCTACCATAATCATGCACAGAATTTTGTTAAATTAGCTGAAACAAAGAGAAAAAGTGTGATTATAGATTAAAATGTACTACAACTCTTTCCCCAACCCCTTACTTTACTCCTTACATACAGTCATCCCTGCTCGTAGGGATAGTTTTCTAAATAGTTATTTTTTTTCTTTCTTGAAAAATCTCTTCTAGTCTCTCAATCTAGCAATTTGTTTGCTGTTGACTAATTATCTTAACTCAATTTTGTTGTCTCCTTCCAATAAAATTGATCAAATTCTCCATTATAAGGTTTTTTTTAGGGAATTTTTTAAAGACGTAAGCTGCTATGCACCTTTGCAAGACACACACATGCACGCATACATGCACACACATGCTGAGAATTGTGTGTAAGAGAGCTCTTTAGTAGTGCTTAGCTTCATTAACAGGTTATATCCTGACAACAACTTGTTATAAGAAGAAAATGATAGAATTAGTGTCAAGGGGTGATGTATATAAACTACCTTACTTACCTAACAACTTTGTAATATCTTAAAAAGTTGAACATAAATCCTTTTGTGTGTGCATGTGTATAAATGGTGTTTCCTTCTTGACAGTGTCAACCAGAAGACACCTAAAAGTAGCAAAGCCTATCATCAGGTCAAAAATGAAGAGTGTGTATGTGTTTTCTATTAGAAGCAGACCGCAGTGAGAGTATTGTCCTGATACATAGTTTACTGTGTCTTCAATATTATAATCTCAAGGCAG
This sequence comes from Marmota marmota marmota, assembly GCF_001458135.2. NCBI lineage: Eukaryota > Metazoa > Chordata > Mammalia > Rodentia > Sciuridae > Marmota > Marmota marmota. The sequence goes on from NW_026000174.1 coordinate 17,121,893, forward strand.
AGTGTACTGGAGAGATCAGAAGACAACTATGGGATGAGAAATAGTTTCAGAAGCTTAAATAAGGATGTCTACACATATACAAAATTGATTTAGAAGATTCTGATTTGCTTCATTAATTTTTTTGAAGACTGAATTATATTTCCACAGCACAGAAATATGGCCTATTTACAATCATAATGACTTTTATCATGTCTAAGTCATTCCTACTTTTTTTGTTCATAAAGTATGTAGTTATAAACCAAATATTCTTCTATGAAATAGTATAAAAAATCCAGGATAAGTTTTTGTATATCAAAAGAGGCAAGGGGAATAATTTTATCTTAGTGATATTTTATTAATTTAAATTGCTTACTTGTATAACTGATAACAATCACTACCACTAACTTTAAATCACTAACACTTTAAGTTTCATGAGGAAGGAACGCTTCTCTTGGTCATCATTTGCAATCAGTCTTTGCATACAATTCTGCAATTAAATGTTGGATAATCAGTTTGTTGAACTGAAATGTTGAATTAAATTGAATGATTGTGATAGAGTATGCCATATTGTACCATTAAACTTTATATACTTTCAAGCCTCTGTGATACAGAAATATGGGTAAATGTGATAGAAGTTTCTTTTGTGTGTGTGTGTGTGTGTGCATTAAACAAGGATGAGACTTACTCAGTGACTGAGAGGAATTTAGCCTTAAATGTATTTTAATATAGAGAGCTCTGAAAAATGGCTTCACTTAATACCACCCTATTTCATCCACACTCTTTCCTCCTTCTGGGGATCCCTGGACTGGAAAATATGCATCACTGGATTGGTCTTCCTTTCTTTGCTGTGTTCCTGACTGCTGTACTTGGGAATATAACCATCCTTTATATGATCTGGACTGAACACAGTCTCCATCAGCCCATGTTCTACTTTCTGGCCATTTTGTCATCTATTGACCTGGGCCTGTCCACATCCACCATTCCCAAGATGCTTGGCATCTTCTGGTTCAACCTGAGAGAAATCACGTTTGAGGGCTGTCTCATCCAGATGTTCTTCATCCACCTGTACACTGGCATGGAGTCAGCTGTACTTGTGGCCATGGCCTATGACCGCTACGTGGCCATCTGTAATCCTCTTCACTACACATTAGTGCTGACTAACAAAATGGTGTTCATCATTGCGTGGGTAATCCTCCTGAGACCCTTGTCTTTTGCCATTCCTTTTGTTCTACTCATCCTGCGGTTACCATTTTGTGGGCACCATGTCATCCCACACACTTATTGTGAACACATGGGCATTGCCCGCCTGGCCTGTGCCAGCATCAAGGTCAACATCATCTATGGCTTGTGTGCCATTTCTATCCTGGTGTGTGACATCATAGCCATTGTCATTTCCTATGTCCAGATCCTTCAGGCTGTATTTCGACTCTCTTCTCAGGATGCCTGGCTCAAAGCACTTAGCACCTGTGGCTCTCATGTGTGTGTCATGCTGACTTTCTATACCCCTGCATTTTTTTCATTCATGACCCATAGGTTTGGCCAGAACATACCACGCTACATCCACATCCTTCTAGCCAATTTCTATGTAGTCATTCCACCTGCGCTCAACCCTGTAATTTATGGAGTCAGAACTAAACAGATTAGAGACCAGGTGCTGAAAATGTTTGCCAAGAAATAAAATAGCCCTGGTGTTTATAAAGAATGTTTTAAGAAAGGAGTAGTGAATTGGGCATGGTGGCACATGCTGGTAAATACTAGGGGCTAAGGAGGCTGAAGCAGGAAGACTGCCAATTCCAAGTCCAGTTTTGGAAACTTAGCAACATCCTTTTTTAAAAAATAAAAATAATAATTAAAAAAAAGAAAATTTAAAAAAAATGTCTGGAGATAGCATTCAGTGGCAGAATGCTCCTGGGTTCAATTGCCAGTCCCACAAGAAAAAAAAAAAAAAGATGGATGGGAGAAGAAAAAGGAAAAAGAAAGGAGTGGAAGTAATTTCTGATGTTCAAACTGGACAGAGAACATTAGAAAGGCACATCTATCTTAGGGAAGGTCTATCAGTAGCAATTCTTTGGCCTGTTAAGTCTGCTTCCTTATCCCAGAAATAAACATTACAGCCCAAATCTTATGCATATATAAAGTATTTATATATTTCCAATGTTTACAAATTATTTAGATTTATACTGTGGAAGAAAACCAACACTGTCCTGCTTCCATTGTTAATGAGCACATTGAAGTTACCAGGAGCTGAAGGCAAAACCAAGCAAAATTTATATACAAGCAAAAAACCAAAACAACAACAACAACAACAAAACCCCTAGAGACTTTCATAAAGAACTATAAAAAATACCAGATCAGTTTGATTAGTGTTGGTATAAAATAACAAATCCTAGAGTATTTTCATATGCCTGAATTCAGTATCAAAAAGAATGTTTTGGGGACTGGGAATATAGCTCAGTTGGTAGAGTGCTTGCCTCACATGCACAAGGCCATGGGTTCAATCCCCAGCACCAAAAACACAAAACAAAACAAAAAAGAATGTTTTCTTGACTTTGCTATGTTAATGTCAGATGTTAAGAAAGTAATACTGTGAATATGATAATTATGTGCAAAACTTGGCAATTTTGTTAAATTTGTTATCTTTTTATTTTTAAAGATTTATTGTTTAATTGTTGGATGTGTTTATAGAGTCAAACTTACTGATATCTCTTTCAAATAATCTATTGAATTCCAGTTTTGTCTATTGTCATTTCCCCCTCCCCCCTTTTTTTTCTTCTTAACACCACTTTTAGAGGCTTTTCATCCTTATGGAATGTTCAAGTCCCTGTGATGTTCCAGGTCTATCACAACCTAAGTGGGCTTTTGTTTATTTGTATTAATGGAATTCTAGTTCTATATATCATCCCTCAGTGTTATCTAGATCCATGTGACATTTTTGACATTATGTGAGGAAAAAATTCAAGGGAAAATTTATGAAATCTTAGAAAAGCCTAAGTTTCTTAAAATACTTTTATGGTAGAACTGCTTAGTTTTTAAACCACAAATAATCATTTAAAACTGTAAGGGGAGATTTGTTAGCGTGCTCTTCATAAAAAACACTCAAACAAATACAAAAAACCCCACTCTATTACAATAGAAAATATGATGTCACAAATTTTTAAAAGAAATTTGTATCAAAATTGAATTCTGAACTTGAATTCCTTTAGAAATAAATCTATCAGTTATGCTTTGTGATTCCTTCAGTAATATTGAACTCATCCCTTATCTTTCTATTTATTTTACTTAGAAAATAACCTCTAAATTTTATTGCCCCATTTATGTTGAGTGAATTTAGAAGTGTTTACCCTCTTGCTAAATATTGGTCATTTTGTGTAGAATTGGTACATAGTTCTTGAAACTTGGTTGAATTCCCCAATGTAGCCATCTGGGCTTGGAGTTTTCTGTTAGGCTGCTAACTACACATTCAATTTATTTAATGAGTAAACAACTATTTGATTCATCCATCTCTTCTTCTTGCTATCAAAGTCTGTAGTGACTGCAGCACAGGCTATAGAGGGCCTTTCTCAATGTCTACCCTGCTGTCAGCTTGAGGTCTTCCCTTTCCTCCTGAATCAGAGATCAGTCCAACCTCCAAGTTCTTGAGCCTCTCTCAGTGGATTTGATTGCTGCTGCTTCACCCCTGCTTGTCTGGTGGTGGGAACTGGGGGATATTCTATTATATTCTATGCCGGGTGAGCTTCAGTCTTAGGCTGGTGCCGTTTCTGGGTCCTGGGGATGGAGGCTTCCCAGTGATTGTACCCCTCCCTGAGCTGTTGGAGACTTTGGATGATCCTGCCAGATGCTATGGCTAGAGGGATTGTTGATGCTCCTTTCTCTTAGCAGCAATGATTCTTCATGTATACTATGCCCCAGTAACTTAAGACTCTTGCTCCTCTGGGAAGAGAAGGGAGAAGCAATTGGGTGGGTATAGTTCCTACCATATACAGGCATCTATTTTCCTCTACTATGTCAGACCTGTGATGAAGACTTTCTCAGGTGTCTAGACCTATTCCCAGTTTTTCTGATAATTAATTGATGGAGTTCTAGGGAGAAAAACCTAGTGGGTTTTCCTAGGTTCAAATACAGCCTTCATCTTAGCTACCTCTATAACTATAGAAAGTTAAATACTTTCTCTGTGCTTCTGTTTCCTTATTTGTAAAAAGGCATATTTTGGGGAAAGGAGGTACCAGTATTGAACTCAGTGGCATTCAACCACTGAGCCACATCCCCAGTCCTAATCTGTATATAATTGAGAGACAGAGTCTCACTGAATTGCTTAGTGTCTCAATTTGCTGAGGCTGGCTTTGAACTGGCAATCCTCCTGCCTCAACATACTGAGCCACTGTGATTACAGGCGTGCACCACAGCACCCATAAAAATATCATATTAATGCTACAATTCTTGTCAAGTTTGAGTAAGGAATTGTTGGGATAAGATACATAAAGAATAGAGAAGAGACTGTATAATTATTAGATGTTATTATTCCAGCATCATGTCCTTAATCTAAAAATGAATATTTATATACTTGAATCAATTTTTATGTGGTGCTGAGGATCAAACCTAGGGCCTTATGCATGATAGGCAAGCTCTCTACCACTAAGCTAAAACCCCAGCCTATTTGAAACATTTTTTTCAAACTACTGAAGCAAAATATTTTTATTTACTTTTTTTTTCTTTTTTTGTATACCAAGGACTTAACCCAGGGACTTAACCACTGAGCCGTATCTCCAACCCTTTTTAAAAAATATATTTTGATATAGAGTCTCACAAGTTGCTTAGGCGCTTGCTAAATTACTGAAGCTGGCTTTGAACTTATGATCTTCCTGCCTCAGCCTCCCAAGCTGCTGAAAACAGACCTGTACCACCATGCCTGGCTTTTCTTCACTCTTTATTTCAGGTATTATAAAGCTAACCTTTTCTCCATATCTTTATTCACTCTATGCTATTGAAAAAGGGGTGATAAACTTGAAAATTTGGTAAGAATAAACTGAGTTCAACCCTCAGTTCCAAAACAGACCAAAAAAAAAAAAACAAAAAAAAATTAAAAAAAATAAACTAAGTATCTTGGAATTTATACTAAATATATTAATGTCATTATACTATAGTAATGCATACATACATATTCATGTGTATATCAGCATAATTCACAATAGCCAAATGATGGAATGAGTCTTGATGTCAATCAATGGATAAATGGATAAAGAAAATGTAATGTATATACACAATAGAGGTTTTTTTTTTTTTAAATATTGTTTTTTTAAGAGAGAGAGAGCAGAGAATTTTTAATATTTATTTTTTAGTTTTTGGTGGACACAACATCTTTATTTTATTTTTATGTGGTGCTGAGGATCGAACCCAGTGCCCCACGCGTGCCAGGTGAGCGCATTACCACTTGAGCTACATCCCCAGCCCATTTTTTTTTTAAAGATTGATGTGCAATCTTTAGCAGGAATAGTGAAGCCATCACTATAACAGAGTGAAGAGCATAACTATACCAGACTTTAAACTATACTACAGAGCAACAGTAACAAAAACAGCATGGTATTGGCACCAAAATAGACTGGTAGACAAATGGTATAGAATAGAGGACACAGAGACTAACCTACAAAATTACAGTTATCTTATATTAGACAAAAGTGCCAAAAACATGCACTGGAGAAAAGATAGCACAAATTGGCATATGCAACAAAATGAAATTAATCCCTTATCTCTCACCATGCACAAAACTTACCTCAAAATGGATCAAGGACTTAGGAATTAAACCAGAGACTCTGCGTCTAACATAAGAAAAAGTAGGCCCTAATCTTCATCAAGTGGGATTAGGCTCCAACTTCCTTAATAAGACTCCTAAAGCACAAGAATTAAAAGCAAGAATCAATAAATAGGATGGAATCAGACTAAAAAGTTTTTCTCAGCAAAAGAAACAATCTGTGAGGTGAACAGACAGCCTACATCCTGGGAGCAAATTTTACCCCTCCCACATCAGATAGAGCACTAATCTCTAGGGTATATAAAGAATCCAAAAAGCTAAACACTGAAAAAACAAATAACCCAATCAACAAATGGGCCAAAGACCTGAACAGACACTTCTCAAAAGAGGATATACAATCAATCAACAAATATATGAAAAAATGCTCATCATCTTTAGCAATCAGAGAAATGCAAATCAAAACTACTCTAAGTTATCACCTCACTCAAGTCAGAATGGCAGCTATTATGAAGACAAACAACAATAAGTGTTGGCCAGGATGTGGGGAAAAAGGTACACTCATACATTGCTGGTGAGACCGCAAATTGGTGCAGCCAGAATGGAAAGCATTATGGAGATTCTTTGGAGATCTGGGAATGGAACCACCATTTGACCCAGGTATTCCTCTCCTCGGACTATACCCAAAGGACTTCAAAACAGCATACTACAGGGACACAGCCACATTAAAGTTTATAGCAGCACAATTCACAATAGCTAAACTGTAAAGCCAACCTAGATGCCCTTCAGTGGATGAATGGATTTAAAAAATGTGGCATATATACACAATGGAATTTTACTCAGCATTAAAAAAGAACAAAATCATGCATTTGCAGGTAAATGGATGACATTGGAGAAGATAATGCTAAGTGAAGTTAGCCAATCCTCAAAAAACAAATGCCGAATGTTTTCTCTGATATAAGAAGGATGACTCATAGTGGGGTAGGGAGGGAGAACATGGTAGGATTAGATTAATTCTAGATAGGGAAGGGGGGTGGAAGGGAAAGAGAGGGGGCAGGGGATTATCAAGGATGGTGGAATGTGATGGACATTATTATACAAAGTACAAGTATGAAGACTTGAACTGGGTGTCAACATACTTTATATACAAAGATATGAAAAATTGTGGTATATATGTGAATTAAGAATTGTAATCCCAAAAAAACAAAGTACATGTATAAAGGCATAAATTGGCATGAACATACTTTATATACAGAGATACGAAAAATTGTGCTTTATATGTATAATAAGAATTGTAATGCATTCCACTGTTATCATGTATTTAAAAAATAATAAAATCAATAAAAAAGAAAATGAAATATATATACACAATGGAGATTTTTTTTAAAGATTGATGTGATTTTTATACTATTATTTATTTATTTATTTGTTTATTTATTTATTTTTTATTTTTATGTGGTGCTGAGGATCGAACCCAGTGCCTTGCACATGCCAGACAAGTGCTTTACCCCTGAACCCCAGCCCCAGCCCCACAATGAAGTTTTATTTAACTATAAAGAAAAAAGAAATTATGTTATTTGCAAAAATGAATGGAACTTGAGAACAATATGTTGTTATGTTGTGGATATGTGTTGAACCCCAAAAACTCATGTGTGAGACAAAGCAAGAATGTTCAGAGGTGAAATGATTAGATTCTGAGAGTTGTAACCTTATAGTTGACTTAATCTGCTCATATGAATTAACGAGTGGTGACTGTAGGCATGCAGGGTATGGCCACTGGAGGTGGGCCACTATCGGCATGGCTTTGGGGTTTATATTTTGTCCCTGATGAGTGGAGCTCTCTCTCTGCTTCCTGTTATCATATCCTGAGCTGCTGTCCTCTGCCATGCCCTTCTGCCATAATGTTCTGCCTCACTTTGGGCCTATTAGCTGTGGAGTCAGCTATCCATGGACTGAGAACTCCGAAATCATGAGCCAAAATAAAGGTTTCCTCCTTTAAGTTGTTCTTGTCTTTTGGTCTCAGTGATGACAAAGCTGACTAAAACAGAATTAAGAGAAATAAGCCAAGCTCAGAAATTCCAGGGTCTTATGTTTTCCGTCATATGTGGAAACTAAAGAGAAAAAGTAAACGAAAGTTGGGGTGGGTGCTCATAAAGGTGATCAGTATAGTAGAGAAAAGAGATCAGGGGTGAAAAGAGAAGAGGGAGAGGGGAAATACTGAGGAATGATATTGGCCAAACTCTATCGTTATATTTTGTGTACATATACATGTAATAATGAATTCCACTATTATGTATAACTATAAAGCACCAATAAAAAATATGGGGAAATAATAAAGTTAGTGAGTTTATTTAAGAAGTTCCCTTCCACTTCCGAGTAAGTTATCTTTATGTAGAAGTCCTGTGTTTCTCCATTTTCTTCCATACAGTATATCTTCCTGTTCCAATTAGGAATACATGTCTATCTCTAGGATTTAATGAAATGATTACTATCAAAACCTCCAAAATAGTCTTCATCAATATGAAAGATACTATTTGTTAAGAACACCTCTCTGCTTTTATTTTATCTCCATCCTTTCAGGAATCACAATGGAAAAAAAAAGGTCTAATTATTGAGTGTACCACAAAAACCCTTACTGTATTACAAACGTTGCATTTGGCATTTCAGTCTCCCCAGTGAATTGTCACCAATAAACATTTGTGAACTACATTTAAAACTAAGGGTGATTATGAAGTGTGGAAGGAGCAGTTTCAGCACATGAGTTTGTGGAACACTGTTTCTGAAAACCCTATTCAGTGAGATTTGACTATATATAAAATAGGGCAAATATAGCGAGTTTTTATTTCATATATGAGAAAGAATGAATGACAAACTAAAATCGCTCAAAAGACAAGTAATCAGCAGTAATATAGGAATAAACAGAAATTTAAACATAACATCCTAGGATGAAGTAAGAGTGTTGTCATAAAGGCTCAGGAGGTAAGACTAATGATACACATGAAAACTTCCCATAACTCAGGCGGCTTGAACATCAAGCTGGGCAGCATAGTATGACTCCATCTCAAAAACAAACTGGGGCAATGGTAGAGAGCTTGCCTAGCACATGCAAGGAGATGGGTTCAATCCTCAGCACCACATAAAAATAGATAAATAAAATAAAAGTATTGTATCCAACTACAACTAAAGAAATTTAAAACAAACAAACAAAAAACAAACCGAAGAAGCTGCTGGAAAATACAGCTTATGGTGATTCTTTTGCATAGACTCCTGCTTTTCTACAAACCTAATTCCTAAATGAATTCAGACTCATGTTTTCTATACTGATATTATAGGAGTATTTATGTTAATTGGCACTCTCAGATACACAGCATGTCAGTCATAGTGACTACATAATCGTTATTGAGCAGAATAATGATTTCTCATTTTAGAATAAACCCACAACTTATTTGGAAAATACTCCTGCTATGCTTTCATAATCAGTACTTACACCTGTGATAACACATATTGTCTTTAAGATAGGTTACTTCACAGACAAAATTCTTAGCCATCTGATGATGAAAGAGGACCTTAAGGAAGAAACCACACATTTTAAGATAGACAACACAGTGTTTTATTTACATATTGATCAAAGATGAAAATACTTCAATACAGAGGCTTTCAAAAGCTAAACAACTTAAGGAACCTGTCTCTATCCTCTTGATTCTTACTCCATAAATAATGGGGTTCACCATGGGTGGGACGAGAAGATAGATGTTAGCCACAAATATGTGGACATGGGAAGCTACTTGGTGCCCAAATTTATGGGTGAGAACGGAGGTATAGAAGAATATAGAAGAATGGAAGTCTGGGGGTATAGAACACTAACATGACACAGACAAGGGAGATGGGGGACACAAGTCCCAGGTTCTTGAGTCTATTATCCTTGGATGGAGGCAGAAGACAGTGTGGAGGATGAGCACATAAGAACAAATGATCAGTACAAAGTCCACTCCTCCAGTAAAGAAGGGAACAATGAGGCTGTAGGCTCTGCAGATTCATGTCTCAGTATAGGCAATCTTGAAAAGAGCTATGAACTCACAGTAGGTGTGGAAAATTATATCGGTTCTGCAGTAGGGAAGCCAACATAGCAGGAAAGGGTGAGGACTGAGATGTGTTGTACACAGGAATATAATAGCTAGACCTATTTCCACAATTACACTGTGTGTCAGAATAGTTGAGTGTCTTAATAGGTTAAAAAATGTCTATATAATGATCAAAACCCATGGCCAGGAAGAACCAGACTCCACATTGGAGCAACAGTGAATCAGAAACATTTGAGTGAGACTGGTTTCAAAGGTAATCCCTCCATCATGGAACCAAAAGAGGCTGAGAAGTTTGGGAACAACTGTAGTGCACACAACAAGGTAATTAATTGATAGCCAGTATGCAGAGGAAGAGGTACATTGGCTCATGGAGGCTGGGATCTGTCTTGATGATAAACAGAAGTGAAGAGTTTCCCAGTAGATCCTAAAGTAAATCAAACAAGAAAAAATGGAGATCCAGATGTGAGTGGCCTCCAGGAATGCCAATGAGAATGAAGTTTGATGGATGGACATCAGTCTTACTGTATGGTGACATCATAAGGTTCAGGTATTTCAGTTTACTCTTCATGGATGTTTCCTCTAAACTGACAAAATAATAATATATATAAATTTACAGACTGTCAAAGAAGCCAAATTGTAAGACAATGTGGGTCACAGAGTAATTACAATACCTGTGAATTTTAGATAGAAATTTTTTCATTAGAATCAGATATTATTACCACTTAAATATAGATAAAGATGGGGTATGTGTGTGTGTGTTTGTGTGTGTGTAGTCAGATCTTCTAGAAGTATTTCTTTTTTCTTACTAAGGTATACTTACTTCATTATTCTTAACAAGAATACTGTGAATCTCCTAAAGCATGCATGGAATAGTTTTAATAATTTCACCAATACATTGACATTGATATAAGAATTTTTAATGTGTAATATGAGTGATGTATGGATAATAAATGAGGAAAAGTTATAAAGATGAAAATTCAAATTTAAATATGTCAAAATCCTATCATGTGGCTTACAATGGAGAATTAAAGAATGTTTTAGAGTTTGTGATTGGAGGAATAAGAAATAGGGAAGTTATAAATGTGAGCAGAAGGAAGGTTTTAAATAGATAAATCTTTTTTTTTTTTTTTTAGTATTTAGCCATAGTAATTTATACATATGCCAAGCAACAGAGATTGGCTTTGAAATAGTGCTGAAAAACCAGCATACAGCAGATGTGCCATTTATGGAATGATGACAAGGAGGTTTACTCACACCTGCGTGAGATGAAAACAGGAGAAGGCTGACACAGTGTGTTGGGAAATGAACAAATGGTTGTACTTTCATGACTCTCCTCAGGCCACACAGCTGTGTGTTACTCTTCACCTTAGCAGAATATTATTAACAACATGATTATAACCTGAAGTCTGAGGTTTCATCACTTACTTTTATTTCTGTAAATAGTCAAAGAACTTGCTCTTGGGTGAGTTCATTCCCCATGCATCTGCTACTCTAAGCCTTAGTTTACAATTTTCCCTTTCCTCTTAATACTTCTATATTTTGTAACCCTGCCTCTAACTCCATACTGCAATTTGCTTATTGTACTTGTTCCTTTTCTCATGAATGATTGTTAGAACAGCATCTTTAAAATGATACAGGTCCCTTAGAAGGCATTCTCTTCTGACTTTCCTTTTTAGAAATATGATTGGCACTATGGCAGAATCTCTTTTTTATTATTATAGATATTCATAGTTATGGAGTACTAGTGATTATAAAATGCAATCCTTAAGCCAGTCTTCAAAAATTTCCAACCAAAATTTCTGCTTGCGCTCACTATTTGACCTTCAAACTCTATAGGAATAAAGAATCTCTTTCACCTGTGGAACAGGGGAGCTTTGGGGAGTCTGGAAATGTTGTTTCTGACCCAGGGTATAAATTGGACAAAACAAGAACACAGGAAACTAGATTATTGGAATATTGTTTAATAATTCCATATTTATATTAAAAAATCAAATAATAATTTAATCATTCAAATTATTAATAGTAGCCATCCTTCATAAACATAATAGTTGAATTGAAAAAATTGTGACACATTTAGATTATGGTATACTCAATATCCTGAAAATAAAAAGGCATATTGCTATGGGTTGATATTAAATATTTTCAAATAAAATTTATATTGATTTGCTATTTTCCACTATTATTTGGAATATACATATAAAACATATATGTATGGATATAATATAAATCCACTTAAGTTGAAATAATTTTAGACACAGAAAGAAACCTAAGTGAATGCACACCCAACTTAGGAGTAGTCTAAAGGAAGCTAAATGAATGCACACCCAATTTAGGAGTAGTCTAAAGTGTGTGATGAATACAATGGAGCACAGACAGAAAATAATTTACCTTTGTCACTATAATGTGATTTTTTTAAAAGAATTTAACCTTTATTTTATTTATTTTTTTGTGTGTGGTCCTGAGAATTGAATCTAAGACCTTACCTGTGCTAGGCAAGTGCTTTACCCCTGAGCTAAAATCCCAGCCCAAATATAGTGTGTTTTTTTATAATAGCCACAATGTATTCAACATATTTGTGGTCCCCTGTAGTGTTTAAGGTAATAACATAAATAATGCAGAGCTAAATTATATTAATTGCATGAAAATGCAAACCAGGGATATACATAAGATATAAATAAGGTCTCCCATGTCTTGTATTACTGATTTTTCTTACCATTGAAATACATTTCGCCACATTTATCTCCATTGGAAACTCATCACTTTCTCCATCAATAATAGCAATCGTGCTGTGTTATTATTCAATGTGTTTTTTTTTCAAAGATAAAAACCATTTAATAGCTTCTGACTAAAAGTAAAGTCTCTATTCACATAGCAACTGCTCTAAGGTAATTTTTCTAGACACTTGAACAATCATGAACAACTTCCTTTGTGTCCCTATGGTGTGCACTTGACTCTTAATCATATTTTTTCATATTATATTTTATATTTTATCATGTCTTTTTTTCATTATATTGCAGATGCTTGCTAGGTAGAAATGATATATTTTCATATATTTTCTTTTCACTCTATTAAGTTAATATAGAATAAAAGGGGAAGGTGGGTAGTAGTTTTATTTTTCTGGAAAGTAATTTCAGTATAATTTTAATCACTACAAATTCATCAGCATTAATATAGTATAGTCTATAAAAATCCTCAAAACCTGAGCTACACTAACAATATCTTGATTATAATATTAAATTTTGAGACATATCCAGAGATAAATTTCAAGCAATATAAATCTAGTCAACATTTTTTTTTCTGACTACATGATAAGGAAATTGGGAGGGAATGTAAGAGTAAAAAACATGCATACTTTTGGAGAAGAATAAATGTATGTCTGTAATGACTTTTGGGGAACTCCTGTGCCCCATATCCATCTCTTCACAAAAATAAAATAGTATAAACTGACATTAATTGAGCATCTGTTAGATACCATATTAGTTGTACTGTTGGTTTTTCCCCATTTTGTACTCAAGGGAGTTTTAGGGTAGGTGATTCTACTATGACATGGATAAGAAAAGCAGCTAAGACCAAACAATTGGTTTCCTAGAGATATTCTACTGTCACTAATGGATCTGACATTTGAACCCCAATTATTATGACATTTTTATGCTTCCATTAAATACTGCAACATATGTACCCCGTAGGGTTTTATAAATGTAAAATGGCATGATGCATTTCTGACTACTTTGAGTAGGATGAAGCATTGCTAAAAATGCATAGATTTCAAGATTTGCTCAGAATTTCCTCTGATACATATCCCCCAATCATTTCATTAATCAGTCTTACACTGATGTACTGAATTATACAGTAAAACCCACATACACATGTATTTTTAAGGAAAGTTGCAGCCCAGTCCCAAGATATAAAAGAGTAGAGATGGCATTGATGCACAACAAATGCAGCCTGTTCAGGGTACCCCCAAACCAATGGCATCTGTTTTCCCTAGAAATATTACACACATCACTTTTTCAGTGCATGGCTATTCTCAGTAGAGCCCTGGAAACTACCTATTGTCCAACTAGTTTGGGATGTAGTAAGAGTAACTGTTACTGTAGTAGGGCTCTGTGTGGATCAAAAAGAGCAACCACCTGGCTTGAGCACATCTTGTGTTCTCCCTTTCTGAATGAGATCAGTCATAGACAGATTCCAGGTTCCTAAGTTCCCATGAACAGGGAGGTGGATGTTTTCCCACTGTGTCAGGGAAAGAAGCCATTGGGAGTTGCAGATTTGAGTTCAGAATGAAGTTTCTATATGTTTCAAGTCAACATCTAGTGAATGGATAATCCAAGAAGTGGGAGGGAGGGAGTCTTCACCATCTGCCTAGGAAGCCTTTATCTCAGCATCTCAGCTTGATTGTGGAAACTCAGCATTGTGTGTGTGTGTGTGTGTGTGTGTGTGTGCGTGTATGATATATATAAGATGCAGGTATAAAATAAGAAAATTCTGACTCATAGTTTTGTTTAAAATGTCTTTTTATTTTTAGTAGGAAGGTATAAAAATATACTAATATAGTCTATGCAATCTGGCTATCAGGGATAATTTTATATCATAGCTTTCTGTTTATGTAATTTTGAATATTTGTATCACATTAGATTTCAAAACTTTTATATCATACTCCATGTTGTGATATTAAACATATTGATTTCATAAACAATCAGAATAAATCTCATATGAAATAATTTTATCATTTTAAATAACAAAATGATGAGAATTAAATTTTACCTAAACATTAATATGGAAAATTTGACCCCAATTTTGTTAATTGTAAAACTTGAGATTTTGTCATTTTATATTGATTCTTTTTATTCTTCATGTACATCTTAAGCATGTATTTAATATAAATTACAGATATATATTGAGACTGAGAATTGAAAATTTGTCTAGTCCTTAAACGCATTTGAAATCCTAAGTAAATGTTGATGGCCAAAGTCATTTTCAACATGCAAATATCTGTCATATTTTCAATTCCAGACATGGATGGTCCAAGCTGAGGTTGACCAAGGATCTGAGATTTAGTTTAGCTCATAATATGAATGAATGTCATTTATGCTACCTGTCATAATCATACATTCAATATCTTTTTCCTATTTTTTTAAGAATTCTAATCTTTAAAGTAGCCTGCAAGTACAGTGCTGAAGTTCTATGCATTGTTCCTAGGTGCCAGAAATTTCTCATGTGCCTTATGGAGAAAATAAGTTTGTTAGATAATTTTCATCCTGAAATGGGTTACAGTTCTTTAGATTATAATTTCAAAGGTAATCCAAATAGTTATCCCAGAAAAGAAAGGAGGAGTTCACTTACTTGTATATGAGGCCTATCTGGGACGTATTAAAGCAACATTTATCATGTGTGATAGAGATATGGGAAAGCTATGTTTCATAAAATTTGCTGGAGGTCATTGTTTCGGACTGAGGCCTTGCACAAGGCAAGAGTATCCCAGAAAAAATAGCAAGGTGTCACTTGTGCTAAGTGTAGTATAATTAAGTGAAATGCTAATAGGAAATCTCCAAGCAGGTCAGTTTCTCCCACAAATTAGACATTCATAGCAACCAATAAGAAAGGGACCAGTTGACCTGACCCATCAGCATAAAGAAGTCCCTTTTTTTGGACCCTTACAAGGAAAGCAAAATGATCTTAACGAACTCAGTTCTTTGTCTTATTCTGTGTTCTTGTTCCTGCTCAATCTGCTCTACAAACCCAACAGTTCAGTTCTGCTCAACAGAGCTCCTTCTGTTTTGAGACAGGATGATGCCCAATTATTGGATCACTAATAAAAGTCAATTATATTTAAACTAAATTTGTTGAAATTTGCATTCCTAGTGGATGAAGAATATGGCACATTTGTGTATTCTTGAGATATCACTCACTAAAAATCGGTATAGAGTACAGCTTTGTTGTGAGGTCGGAAGACAAAGTCATTTACATTCAAGTTAACCAGGGTTGTAATGTGGCTAATTCTTTTTGACTGATGCATGTGACTGCAGGTTTGAAGAGGTCATAAGGCATGAAAAATGACACATTCTAACACAGGCAGCTTTGCCTATAAGAATACAGCAGAAGGATTTTTAAAATGACTGCTAATTTTTTCACAGGCAAATACCTATATGGAAGAGCAAGTTTTCAATACTGAGAAAATTGATGCATCATACCAGAATGTTAGCATAAATACTTATATAATACAAATGTTCCCTTCAGTGCCTGGCACTAAATCAGATTATGTGATTTGTTTGTAAGAACTGTATACTAAATGAGATATTCTTCATAAAACATATGTATGTTTATTATATACAAAGTATAGATAGATAGATAGATAGATAGATAGATAGATAGATACTTTGATCACTTGAGAAAATACTATGATCTGAGACTCATATGAACCGAACACTGTAATGAATAGTTCCATATATTTACTAATTAAGAATTCAAGTGATTTTATAGAGCATAATTGACTTTGAAATTGTAAATATACAAATAGGTATATGTCTATGGGCAGAATTGCTCATTCTTTTAATTTCAAAGAAAAATTTTGCCTAGTTACAGTGTGTTGACCTGTGTATACATTTACAATAGTTAATTCAAGTTATTTAATATGTAGATTGCACTGTACTTACTACTTTTGGAAGTTGAAACACTTCTGATCAGTTCCCTTAACTATATTCTAGTATCAATATATTGTTGCTAACGATCCCCCTCATGGCATACACAAGATTTCTCCAGCTCATTTCTCTCATTTAAATATTACATTTATTTCATCATGTATGCTTGGCCCCAGGTCTCTAGTCTCTTATTATCCTATTTTCCTGTTTCTATGAGCTATGCTTCTCCAGGTTTGTTATATGAGAACAAGCAGTATAGTCTTTCTGTGCCTTGATTAATTAACATAATATCCTTTAGGTTTATGCATGTTGTAACGACAGTATTTATTTATTTTAGTCTGCTTATAAAAATTGCATGGAGAACCTTAAAGCATGAGTGACAGGACACTATTCCCACTGCAGTTTTGTCTTTTCTTTAGTTCCATTTGAACACATTCATGTAGCATGTGGTTTTTATGTGTCTGAGTTTCATCACTTAACATAATGCCTGTGAGATTTATCCATGTAAAACAACAGAAAACAAAGAAATGCACAAGACTTAATAGAAATCAGTGAGAAAGAATAGTTATCTATTAATTAATGACAATTTGGCCAATAGATGTTTTACAGTAATAACATTTAAAGAGGAGTAGGGTAGTGAATTTAATAGATTAATAGAATATTATAACCGGAAAAACAAATTGGGAAGCTACAAAAGCATAGTTCAAGCAGGAGGATGAAATAATGAAGTCTTTAGAGAAACTGATAAGAGAAAAGATCATCTTTATTTAGTAACAGTGTATGTTGAATGTCAAATTACATACTGAAGAAAGGAGGTTATTTAAAAGGTGAAGAAAAAGAAGTGTGTAAATATGGTAGTATGTCACAAAGGTCTAACAATGACCTACTGTCCTGTGTGATGTTGATTTAGTTCTAATCCTTCCTATCTCTCTCTCTCTCTCTCTCTCTCTCTCTCTCTCTTGTTTCTGATTATTTCCCACACAATTTTTTTTGTTTAGTTTTGTTTTTGAGAAAAGAACAGTTTGATAAAGAGTTGTACTTGGAATACACCTGTCTCAGTACAATGTTTGCTACAAATTTCATGCGCATTAGCTAAAGAGGAACTTAAAGTAAAAATGACCTGCAAAAATCCTAAAGAGAATAGCAGACAACATATCAAAATACTTTCTTTGTTTTAGTAATTTTTGATATATCACTCCCCAGAATGCTGAATAGATTTCAAAAAGTTTAGATATCCAGGAAAACCATGAGAATATAAAATATTCAGTCATATAAGTAAAATAGTCAAATATCATTCCACATATGCTCCTATTAAATAATTTACATTGCAGAAAAATAAATATGATCATCTCAAAATTTAAAATTTCAGAGAGAGACACTGGAATTTTATTATCATTGAAGAATTTAGCATATTCTCCTGGACATATGAAACATAAATGGGTCAATTGCAATTGGTCTTCAAATATAGAAAAAAATTGATGATTAAGTAAGATCTCTCAAAATAGTTAGGGAAGAATAACATAGGAATAAACAGAAATCTAAACATAACATCCTAGGAAGTACTAAGAGGGTTGTCAGAATGGTTCACAAGCTAAGAATGGTGATATACACCAGCAGTGTCAATTACTGGGGAGGATTGCAGACAAGGCTAGGCAACATAATGAGACCATATCTTCAAAAAATTAAATTAAAATTTAAAAACACTGAGAAAAAGACAATGATATATTCTTGCAGACTCCTGTTTTTAATTTTTCTGAACTTAATCCCTAAATATGTTCTGACAATGATTTCTATAATTAGAGTAAATAAGTATTAATGTTAATTCATAATACCATATACACTGCATGTCAGCCAAAGTCATTATATTAAAATAATTATGTCCTTTACTAAGACTTTATGTCCTTTACTAAGCCATCTTTAGGGCACTTTCTATTGCAAGGGCCTTTCAGGCAAAGAGCAGTACCTTCATAAAGACTGAGCAAGTTGAGAAAAGCAGAAATAGGATTCTACCCTGGTGCTCAGCCTGGTGAGTCTTCTCTGTCTCCGAGCTCCCAGGTGAATCCTCACAACACAGTGATGGACCAAGTGATAGAAGGTAGACAGAGAGGAGGAGACAAAAAAAATGGAGAAATGAGTCTAAGGCTGAAGCTTAGAGAATGAATAGGATCACATCTCAGAAGGGTCACATGATAATACTGAAGACATTTGTAATTCAATCTGCAGCCATTTTGTATATCTTTAAGAAAATCCAGTCTCCTGACATCTAAAAATAATGATAACTTAGCATCTTTGAATATTTCAAGACACATTGCCTTAAAGATAAAGCATCTCAGAATAATTGTATGTTTAAATTACTGACATATTTGGGGTCATTTGTGCATATTATTTCTATTTTGTTGATGAAAACAAGAGGGGTAGATGTTAAAGTAGTTGTCCTACATCACACAGCTCATAAGTACTTCCTACTAATGTTTTTCCACCTGTAATAATGAAGTGGGGTTTCAGCACATGAGTATGACTGAAGAGCTCATGCTTTTAAGTACTGCAAAATATTGTGCTGTTATTAACAAAGGAATGACCAGGATTCATATTTCATTTGGATGGAAGAAAATGAAATGAATTTAATGATATTAGAGAAGTGTAAATAGTGTTTAATTTGTGTAGACAGGGAAGGAGATTTAGATTTCTGGCTAATCAGTGCACTGAATGACAGTGTCATAAGATAGGACAGATATCCAATTTCACTGTGTGGTATATGTCCTTCTTTATTTCTACTTGGTATTCATATCTAATCATGCACTGAATAATTATTTGAGCTAAAATGCACAATTTCCCCCAACATCTTATTTGCAAACACTAAATGTAATTTCATTTTTCCTTTTACACAATTAAAAGAAACTATGTCTATTTTCTTTTTTCTTTAACGATCATATGGTCACATTTTACCTGAAAAATGTCCTCATGTATGGACTATCTGTTGTATATGAATGTGCTGAACAACGATAAACAATATTATATGGCTTTCAGAGAATTTTTCCTATGTTTATGTACCTCACTGGCATTACTCTGAAACACAGAATATTTTATTTAACAATAAACTCACCATTGGCACTTCCACTGATACATCTCAAAATTCTCGTTTCTCTGATTTAATCATATTTTCACTTCTTATGTTGCCCATCTCACAATACTTTTTTAAAGTGCTCACTGTTCCATTCTAAAGCACAGATATTTTATAAGATTATATATATTTTTTGAGCAATTCACAGTGCATCTTCTGTAAATAATCTCTCTTGTTCTTAGCTCTGCTTCTTTTTAAGTGCTTGCCATTTCCTCCTAGGAGTTTCTGTATGTTTTCCATGGACCCCCCTTTTCCTGACATTGCTTCTATCTCAGCTTATTGCCAAGATAACACCCTACTGCCTTTCTGAAACGATAGTCATGATTAGTATTGCTCCTTATGAATCCTCTAATGACCCAGCATGATCAAGGGACCTCTTTTACCATGAAGCAACTGTGCATAATAAATGAATGAGTGTTTTGAAAATTCTCCCTTAACAATGCTTTAAATGAGGTGAAAGAAATGTTATTAGAAGTGTTGATTTTTCAAATGATCAATTTCTTTTGGCTTCTAGGAATTAAGCACATACAATATGTTTTTTTTCTGCCTGATATTTTCTTCAACTTATTTGCCATGCTTCTTATACTCTTAAAAACATACTTGCCTCTTAATTAAAATAGAGATGGTGCATTCTTGTAATCAAATAGAGGCAAGTTTTAAAGATATTATGTATTTGAATATTGTGCTTGGGAATGAATGGGACCTTGTATGCATATTATAATTAAGACATAAATTTTCTTTTCCTTATTTGCATTCTCTCTATACTTTATTACTTTTCTTTCTACATGTTTCTTATGTTGATAACTATATGTGCTTTAAAAATCTGATGAGTCTTTTTAAAGTACTTGAGTTTCATTTAATTTGTAAAGTTAACTATGTGCTCCAGCAGATGTTTATACAGATTACGTACGATTTGCACAGATTCTGATATAGTATATCAATCAGTAGGCAGAACCCAAATAAATTTTCATTGATGCTATTTTCCCTACATTTGCCTATATGTTTTGTAGTTACCATGATGAATTATTAATAAATGGGTCAATTTAGGTCCTGTAAAACTGCTTTTATATTATAGGCTATATTTCACTAAATAGTGGTCTTGGGCAACTTAATTTCTGCCTAGTGAAACATCTATGCATCTATGTTAATGTTTAGCCTTAAGAAATCAATACATCTCACCATATGTGTCCTGGCAGATCCTTCTGTATGTGAAGGTTGAAAGTAAATTGTGTTAGTTCTGATTACATAATTAATGGTGTTGGTGTTTAGGCCAAAGCTAAGCATGATATGAAGGAGAAAACCATTGCAAATTAATAGGGAAGAAAAGCAATAACAATGAAAAATATATCCTGTAGGCTCTATTATTATTATTATTATTATTATTATTACTGTCCAGCATAGCACTTCTTTCACATTTAGTATCTACTTCTTTAATTTTTTCTTTATTTTGTGTTTCTAATTGTGGGAATCAACTGCAGAAGGGAGTACATATTATTGTATGAGGCTCTTATTTTTCAACACTGCAGAGCTTTTTCAGTGCCCTGCAGACTGATGGGCATACAAATACCAAAGACTTAATGATTCTCAGGCAGGCTGTTCCTTCCCAATGACACTCAGTACCATCCTCGTTCCTTTTTCTGGTGATCTCAGTCCAATGTGCTCTTCACATCTACGTCAGCTTACTTTCTGTGCTGTGTAACTGAGTGCACTCATAGAGAACTTCCCCATCCTGTTGGGAATCAGGGATGAGAGCAGCCTTCATCAGCCCATGTTCTACTTCCTGGCCATGTTGGCTACCATTGACTTGGGGCTCTCCACAGTGACCATCCCTAAGATGCTTAGATCTTTTGGTTTAGCTTTCACAATGTCCACAACTTTCACAGCTGCAGCTCAATTTATATCTGTCTATTATAATCTCCTGGGAAATTTGACAACATGAGTGATAGAAGCCTATTTTCACTACTGTGTCTTCTCCAGAGTTAAAATTTGTACAAAATCAAGGAGTATTTAGATTTTTGTGTGTTTCATTCATCCATTGACGCAATACCTATGAAGTTTATCCACCTGACACAACAGAACACCAAAGAGAAGCAAAGGATTTGATAAAAATTTAAAAAAATAAAACCACCTAAAAATTAATGACAATTTGCCCAACAACAGACTTCTTCAAAGAAAGCATATATTCCAGAGAAGAAGTGTAATGACTTCAAAATTTAAAGGAATGTAATAACTAGAAAATTGAATTTTTTAGCTACAAATTTATTGTTAAAGGATAAGGGTAAAATAATGAAAACTCCAGAGGAATAGATAACAGAGAAGTTAACTTGTAAATTCTCATTAAAGGATAAATTATAAACCTGAGAATAAAGGGTATTTACTCAAGAAAGAAGGACTGTGGTGAACAAAAGGAAATTTATAAATTTGGTGGCATGTTCCAAACGGTCAGCCAAAGAGCTGCTACCATGTATCATGTTGTTTAAAACATTTTTTATGATTAAATTATTAATGTTTTTTGTTTCAGGTGATTTTCCATGATCTTTTTTTTTAATTTACTTTGTTTTTAATAAAGAGTTTTGCTTGGTAATATTTCTGTCTCAATGTACTGATTGTAAGAGCTTTTATGCACCTTAGCTTAAAAGGCTGTGAAATTGAAATGAACATTATGAACAGCATAAATGACAACTGGAGATATGTTAAGATATTTCTTACTTTGATAATCTCTTATTCACCTGTTCTCAAAATACTACATGCGTTTTTGAAAATTTTAGATCTCAAGAAAACACCAGGACTCAAATAGCCAAATACCATTGGACATAAGATCTGTTTGAATATTTTTCATTACAGAAAAGTTTAATAACCTCAAATGTTTCACAAATTTGAGATTTTTAGAGACAGATACTGTATTATTTATTACCAGTTAAAAATTACAATATTTGCCTTTTCACATGAAAGCTAAATAAAACAAATTTAGTTTGTCTTCATATATCTGAAAGAATAAATGATAACTAAAATTCTCTTAAAAAAGTGGGAGGCCAAATGTTTTCTCTGACATGTGGATGCTAATTCACAATAAGAGGGGGGAAACTAGGGAAGAATAGAGTTACTTTAGATTTGGTAGAGGGGAGTGAAAGAAGGGAGGGAATATGGGGATAGCAAGGATACTAGAATGAAACAGACATTATTACCTTATGTAAATATATGACTGCATGATTGATTTGATTCTACAACATGTAAAATCAGAAAAGTGATGCATTTTATTCCTTTTATGTATTTCCTGTTAGGGGTATTGTCTTGTGTATCCTCCTATAGAAAATCTCCATGTGTTCAGTGGTATCAAATCCAACATGCGCAAATACCCAATGTATTTTCAGAGTGTGAGGTGTGTGATAGTCTAAAATAGAGGTATGGTAGTCTATTTGATGAGGTGCTGGATGGCCCATGGGGAAGAGGTGTAGGACTTCAAACCCTCTGGAGTACACAGGTTGCAAGTTGGTGGGCTTGGGTCTGGGCAATTTGAATGGTGACTGGTGTCTCTTGGGTGCTCTTCTAAGGGGGTTTTACTTGCCTTGTATATGCATGGAGTTCTCTGAGATCCTCAGAAATTGCCTTCTGTGAGTACACATATCTGAATGAGAACTGAGTTAATTTCCAACTCTGGGACTCCTAGCTGCAGATTCTCCCATAGGTGGTGGGACACAGGAGCTACTTCCCTTGTTGTTATGGATTTCCAATCAGCTGTGTGTGATAACACAAGATACAGGACACAGGACTATCACTGACATCTGTAAGGCAATGTGTGCCTGCTCCCCTCCACATGGGCTTCTTTAAAGTGGCACAGAGTTTGGTGGTTGTCTGCAAGTATGGGACCTATGAAATCTGGTTCTCTGTGTCTATTTTGTGGTGTAGAAACCTCTACCCTGGTTGATCTGGGTGTCATCCCTGTGACTGGGGTGGGATATCAGTTGGGCCCCCTGTGTATGAATTCTTACTGTCGGTGGTTGTGAATTTCTGGGTGCCCACACCCCTCTACTGGGACTTTCACTGATTGATGCTAAGTGCTTGGTGCTGTCAGTAACTGTGGGGCCTGTGTGTACATCCTCTATGGGTGTTCTGGGGCACAGAAGCTTCCACCTTGGCATTCTTAGATAATGGCATGATTTCAAGTATTAAATTTCCCACATTAATATTTAATTACAGTGCAGTTCTCATCAAAATTGCATTTTGATTATTTCATATAATTAAATAATTCTCTGTGTCTATTTTGATTAATTATGGAAAGAATAACTTAAATCTTGAATTATGGTATAAATTTTTAAAGCATAATAAGATTTGCATATTCAAAGTCACATGAACACAAAAGTTATAAAATAAAATTAACTCTGATCCAGATGTCATGAATTATGTGGGTGTTTCTTTATATTTTCCTTTATTAAAGATAAAGACCATTTAAAACAAAGGTTGAGTTAACATTTTCCTTTATATAGCTATATGTGATATTTTTAAGAAACATCAATTCTGTATTAGAGAAAGGGGGATAAAGGGAAAGGAGAGGGAATGGGAATAAGAAAGACAGTGGAATGACTCAGACATAACTTTCCTTTGTACTTATATGAATACATGATCAGAGAAACTCCACGTCTTGTACAACTGCAAGAAGGGGATCCTAATTAGAATAAGGTATACTTCATATATGTACAATATATCAAAATACACTCTACTGTCATATATGTCTAAAAGGAATAAAAAAAATCCATACAAAATCTGATTTTGTCAAAATAAACCCAACTACTATTGTATGACTATACTGCTCTAAAAACAAAACAAAACAAAACAAACAAACAAACAAAAACTTTATTAAAAAAAAAAGAAACAAGAATTCTGAGATACTGCAATTCTGTTGAGAAGAAGCCTCCAGAGACAGAGAAGACTCCCTCCTTCCCTTTTCTCCTCCCCATTTTCCTCCTGGATTCTTCTTTAATTAGATGTTGACTTGAAACATACAGAAGTTGCATTCTGAACTCAAGTGTCCAGCTCCCAGTAGATTCTTCCCTGACACCTCTGGGAAGCCATCCCACCTCCCTGATCATGGGGACTTTAGGCACCTGGAAGTTGTTTATGACTAAGCTCATTCAGAAAATTTATAAGTCCTGAGAGAACAGAAGCCTTGCTCAAGCCAGGTGGGTGCTCTTTCTGATCTACACAGAGCCATAGTGAAGTAACAGTAATTCTCATTGCATCCTAAGCTTGGTAAAGAGTAGTGAGAGAGTTTTCAGAATTCCACTGTTAGTAGCTGGACTCTAAAAATGAGGTTTATGTAAGATTTCTTGAGACAACAGATATATTTGGGTTTGGGGAACCCTTAAAAGACTCATCTTTCTTCCAAGCAATGGCATCTCTATTTTGTTATGGGTTGGGGCATGGCAACTGTCTTTAAGATAAATATGTACATGGGCTTTTCTGCATATGTGAGTACATTAGGGAAAGACTGATGAAGGAAAGAATGAGAAGGAGATATACTAACAGATATTCTGAGCAAACCATAGAAATCTATACTTTTTGAGCAATGTTTTATTCCGATAAGAGCAGTTCGATGTGGTATGTGATATTACATTTACAAAACCCTATGGGCTACACATTGTTTAAGGTTTAATGAAAGCATTAAATTTTGTAACAATTTGGCTTCAAATACCTTATATATTAATCCATAGTAGAATAGCTCTGAGAAACCAACTGGAGGTCTTAGCTACTTTTCTTATCTATTTCATGAGCAGGATCACCTACTCTAAAATTACCTTGAAAGCAAAATAGGTTTGAGCCAATAGTATAATTAACATGGTATCTAATAGATGTTCAATGCATGTTGGTTTATATTATTTTTTTTCTAAAGAGATGGATAATGGATACATGATTGATGTAAAAACATTACAGACCACTTGTTTTATTAATATTCAAAAGTATATACATTTCTTCTCCTCCATTCCCTACCAATTTCTCCATGATGGAGCTAGACAAAAAATAAATGCTGATTGGATTTCATATTGTCGGAAACTGATCTCTGAATAGTCTCAATATTTAACATAAGAATCAAGAAACTGTTAGTGCAATAAAGGATTTGAGGATTTGTGCAGATTGTACAATATTTATACTGACAAGTGTGTAGTCATTTATAGTGGCTAAGTTTATACTAAAGTTACTGAAATACTTTCCAGAAAAACAAAACTACCACCTCATCTTCCCCCTTTTAGTTCTTCATTAATTCTTTGGAACAGATAGCAAATAAATGGTAAGACATCATTTCCTTCTAGTAAGATTCTGCAATATAATAAAGGAGAAATATATGATAAAATATAAAATACAATAGGACAAAAGATGATTGACAGGTAAGTATACATACCATAGGGACACCAGGGAGGGTGTCAATGATTATTGAAGGTATCAAGGAAAATCATCTCAAACGACTTGATATGTGAATAGAGACTTCACTTCTAGTCAAAGGTATTAAATATTTCTATGTGTGAAGAATACCAGGTAGAAGTAAGACACAGGATCATTGCTATCACTGATGGAGAATGTGATCAGTTTTTGATGGCAAGAGATCTAAAACCATGTATTTCAATGGTTAGAAACATTTGGTAGTTTTTTTAGCAAACATAGAAGGCTATATCTTATCATAATAAATTGCTTTGTATTTTTTTCAGATTAATAAAATTTCAGCTCTGCATTATTTATTTACTTACCTTAAAAACTTCGGGCAAACAATGAATAAATGGAATACATCATCACTGTTTTAAAAAAGACAAACGATGTGATAAAGGTAAATCATACACTGTCTAT
Source organism: Marmota marmota marmota (assembly GCF_001458135.2). Taxonomy (NCBI): domain Eukaryota; kingdom Metazoa; phylum Chordata; class Mammalia; order Rodentia; family Sciuridae; genus Marmota; species Marmota marmota. The sequence continues at coordinate 17,148,290 of NW_026000174.1, forward strand.
GCTCTTTTCCATCCAGCTCACATTTTATACTTCTTGTAAGTTTTGTGTATATTCATTTATATTGCTTTCTGTGTTCATAAAAATGTCAGTATGAATGTATTTACATTATGTGCTATACATGTGTTTGGTATATATATATTATATGTATAATATATATTATTAATATCTATATAGACATAATATATATCTATTCCAAAATAGTGCAAAAATATTTGTTTTATTTGCATGCACCCAATATTAGTTTGTACAAAAATTTTTCATCTTCTGAAATTTTTTATGGTACTGAGTGTACCATAGTACAATTTTTTTATCTTGTGACTTTTATTAAGGACAATTATTTTAATCATTTTAAATGATTAAATTTTTATTTGAATACAGACATTGCATTATAACATAGTTTTCTAATAATCTGGTTTCATGTATTCTCTTTCTGTCCAATGTACACGCAGAATCAGAAATGACATTCCCAGACTTTCCAAAGCTCCCTTGACACACATACCCAGTTGTATCCATGAGCAAAAGAGAATATCTATCCTTAGAGATTCTCAAGTTCAAATAGTGAGAGTAAAAAGAAAATTTGGTTGTGAAACCTCAGAAACAGTTCAGAGGCTAAAATTACTACATCATTGCAATTGAATATAGAAGCCCAGTCTGCAATACATATTCCAACAACGATTTCTTGGACACTGGCTTTTGGCTTGTTTTTAATGATCACATTTATTCCATAGGAATATCTATAACAGTAAAGAAAGAGTTTTTGGAATTGTGTCAATCATATTTCTATAAAAGTAAAAGACTACTAAAGTACCTGTATGGTTTTAGAAATGCTGCTCTAATAGCATTCATTAAAAATGGACCAAATATAATAAGCAAATTGTATTATGGGGCTATAGATGGGGTCACAAAATGCAGAAGTAAACAGAGGAAAGAAAAAAAATGTGAACTGAAGCTTAGGTAGAGTAGATGTATGGAGAGTGAACTTACCCAAGAGCAAATTTTTTGATAAATTACATAAATGGAAGGAAATAATAGAATCTCACTTCAGGTTATAATCAAGTTGTTTTGATGATATTCTGCTAAGGTCAATATTACCAATTGTGTGGACTGAGGAGAGTCATGAAATACAATGATTTGTTAATTTCCTGGAATATTGTGTCAACTTACTCTTCTTATCATTCTTAATAAGTCTCATGAGGTTGCCAGTAAACCTCCTTGTGATCATTCCACAATTGACAAATTTCCTATATGCTGATTGTCTTGTTTCAAAGCCACACCCTGTTGATTGGCATGTCCCTAAACTACCATGACTAAAACCTAAACATAATAGTAAGGCATCATCTTTTTCCAATAAGAAAACTTTTAAATCTCTGGTTAAGCCTCCTCCCTCACTCTTACATTACAATTGTACTATATCTTATCCTTCCAAATGCAAAACTGTTAAACATTATCTAATTCTCAATTGGAATCATTTTTTTAATAGAAATGATAGATTTTTTCACATATTTAACTGTGAAATTTGGTACTTCAATATTTTACCTCATTTACACTTGTACATCAGTTGTATAACAAATGAAAATTTCATGTATCAATGAAAACATCAATAACAACATATAGGTAAAAATTATAAAGCTACTTTGTGAATGGTTAGGAAGATTCACAGGATCCAGTTTATCTCATTAAGAAGAATTAAATATTTCTTGCAGTTCTCAGTATAGATATCATATGTATTGTTATTTAGGTGGTATACTTTTCAAGGCAGAGTAACTTTGTAATAATGCCTGAATCAGAAGATGATGAAATAATTTCTATCTAAAAATTCACAAGTATGGTAGTTACAACATGGCCTAAAGTTTTTGCAATTTGGCTTTCATTGTGGAGATTAGAAACTTTAAAAATTATTATTTTCCTTGTTTAGAGGAACTAAACCATGAAGAGCAAGCTAAAACGTCCAACCCTTTTGATGTCAATATACAATAAGACCAATGTCCATCCATCAACCTTCGTTCTCATTGGCATTCCTGGGTTGGAGGCTGCTCACATCTGGATCTCCATTCCTTTTTGTTTGGTTTACCTTTTGGCCCTCCTGGGAAACTCTTCACTTCTGTTTATCATTAAGACAGATCCCAGCCTCCATGAGCCAATGTATCTCTTTCTCTGCATGCTGGCTGTCGCTGACCTTGTTGTGTGCACTACAGCTGTACCCAAACTTCTCAGCCTCTTTTGGTTCCATAATGGAGAGATTCCCTTTGAAGCCTGTCTCACTCAAGTATTCCTGATTCACTCTTGCTCCACCATGGAGTCTGGCTTCTTCCTGGCCATGGCTTTTGACCGCTATGTAGCCATTTGTAATCCACTAAGACACTCAGCTATTCTGACACACAGTGTAATAGGAGGAATAGGTCTAGCTATTGTCCTCCGGGGTACAACACTTCTCAGTCCTCACCCTTTCTTGCTTCGTTGGCTTCCTTACTGCAGAACCAACATAATTTCCCACACCTACTGTGAGTTCATGGCCCTCATCAAGATTGCCTGTGCTGAGACACGAATCCGCAGAGCCTACAGCCTCATTGTTGCCTTCCTTACTGGAGGAGTGGACTTCATACTGATCATTTGTTCTTATGTGCTCATCCTCCACACTGTGTTCCGCCTCCCATCCAAGGATGCCAGACTCAAGACCCTGGGCACCTGTGTCTCCCATGTCTGTGTCATCTTAGTATCCTATACTCCAGCCTTCTTCTCTTTTCTCACCCACAGGTTTGGGCACCAGGTGGCTCCCCATGTCCACATATTTGTGGCTAATATCTATCTTCTCATCCCACCCATGGTGAACCCCATTATTTATGGAGTAAGGACCAAGAGAATACGAGACAGATTTCTTAAATTGTTCAGTTTTTGAAAACAACTGAATTGAATCACTTTGTTGGTGGGAAAAATCTGAATAAAACATATTATCTAACTTGCAATGTGTGGTTTCTTCATTGAAATCCTATTTTTATGACCAGATGATTTTCTGTTGGAAGTAAATTATTCAAAGACAACTAATGTTTAACAAATAAAATTGCTGGTTTCTATTCATTGCAGTTAAATTTTTCAAACTATTATTGACTTTAAATTGAGAAGCTTATTATTCTACTCAAAATTGTCATTTGAATCTTTTCACTGTGACTGTCTTATATGTACACAATAGTCTTTATTATCATAAATACCTGAATATGGTCATTATGGAAAACATGAATTTTAACATGTTTGAAAATCAGATTTATAAAAAAGCAGGAAGCCATGAGAAAATTTCACTTTGAACTGTCTTTTTCTGAGGCATTTTAACAATACTGTATAGTTCTTTATAGGGTACTATGATTATTTTTCTGTTTATCTACATTATTGTCCCCTTCCACTTTAAAAAAACTTTATGAAATTTTATTGGTATTAATTACTTATAAATGACAGTGGAATACATTTATATGCTTTGATATACATAAAAGGAATAAAATTTCTCATTTTTTCTGATTGTACATGTTATAGAATCACCTCAGTCATGCAGTCATATATGTACATAAGGTAATAATGTCTGTTTCATTCTACTGTCCTTGCTATCCCCATATTCCCTCCCTTTCTTTCACTCTCCTCTACCAAATCTAACGTAACTCTATTCTTCCCTAGTGTCCCCCCTCTTATTGTGAATTAGCATCCACATATCAGAGACTCCCACTTTTTTGAGAGAATCTTAATTATCATTTATTCTTTCTGATATATGAAGACACACTAAATTTGCTTTATTTAACTTTCATGTGAAAAAGCAAATGTTGTAAATTTTAACTGGTAATAAAAAATACAGTATACATCTCTAAAATCTCATGTTTGTGAAACATTTGAGGTCATTCAACTTTCCTGTAATGAAAAATATTCAAACAGATCTTATGTCCAATGGTATTTGTCCATTTGAGTCCTGGTGTTTTCTTGAGATTTTCGAAAATGCATGTAGTATTTTGAGTACAGATGAATAAGAGATTATCAAAGTAAGAAATACTTTAACATATCTCCAGTTATCATTTATGCTGTTCATAATGTTCATTTCAATTTTCACAACATCTTTAGCTAAGGTGCATAAAAGCTGTTATAATCATTGCATTGAGACAGAAATATTACCAAGCAAAACTCTTTATCAAATGGTATTTCCTTAAAAACAAAGTAAACCAAACAAACAAACAGCTCATGGAAAATAACCTGAAACATAAAAAGAAAAAAATATTCTAAAACAACATGATACATGGTAGCAGCTCTTTCTGACCATTTAGAATGTACCACCATATTTACAAATTTCCTTTTGTTCACCACAGTCCTTCCTTCTTGAGTAAATATCCTTTATCCTCAGTTTTATAATTTATCACTTAATGAGAATTTATAAGTTTAACTTCTCTTTATTTATTCCTCTGAAGTTTTCTTTATTTTATCCTTATCCTTTAACAATAAATTTGTAGCTAAAAAATTCAATTTTTCTAGTTATTACATTCCTTTAGATTTTGAAGTCATTATATTTCTTCTCTGGAATATATAATTTCTTTGAAGAAATCTGTTAATAGGCAAATTGTCATTAATTTTTAGATGATTTTTTTCCCTGACTTTTATGAAACCCTTTACTTCTCTTTGGTGTTCTGTTGTGTCAGGTGGATAAACCTCATAGGTATTGTGTTCATGGATGAATGACACACACACAAAAATCTACATGCTCCTTGATTTTGTACAAATTTTATCTTTGGAGAAGACACAGTAGTGAAAATAGTCTTCTGTCACTCATGTTGTCAAATTTCCCAGGAGATTATAATATACAGATATAAATTGAGCTGCAGCTGTGAAAGTTGTGGACATTGTGAAAGCTAAATTAAAAGATTCCAAGCATCTTAGGGATGGTCACTGTGGAGAGCCCCAAGTCAATGGTGGTCAACATAATCAGGAAGTAGAACATGGGCTGGTGAAGGCTGCTGTCAGCCCTGATCCCCAACAGGATGGGGAAGTTCTCTATGAGTGCACTCAGTTACACAGCACAGAAAGGAAAGCTGACCCAGATGTGAAGAGCACATAGGACTGAGATCACCAGAAAAAGGAAGGAGGAGTGGGACTGACTGTCACTGGGAAGGGACAGCCTGCCTGAGAATCATTAACTCTTTGGTATTTGTATGCCCATCAGTCTGCAGGGCACTGAAAAAGCTCTGCAGTGTTGAAAAATAAGAGCCTTGTACAATAATATGTACTCCCTTCTGCAGTTGATTCCCGCAATCACAAAATAAAGAAAAAAATATAAGAAGTAGATACTGAATGAGAAGGATGTGAAAGAAGTGCCATGCTGGACAGTAATAAAAAAAAACCTACAGGATATATTTTTCATTGTTATTGCTTTTCTTCCCTATTAATTTGCAATGGTTTCCTCCTTCATACAATGCTCAGCTTTTGCCTGAACACCAACACCATTAATTATGTAATCAGAACTAACACAATTTCCTTTCAACTTTCACATACAGAGGGATCTGCCAGGACACATATGGTGAGATCTATTATTTCTTAAGGCTAAACATTAACATAGATGCATAGATGTTTCACCAAGCAGAAATTAAGTTGCCCAAGACCTCTATTTAGTGAAATATAACCTATAATATGGAAGCAGTATTATAGGACCTAAATTGACTCATTTATTAATAATTCATCATGGTAACTACAAAACAATTAGACAAATATAGGGAAAAATAGCATCAATGAAAAGTTATTTGGGTTCGGCCTACTGATTGATATGCTATATCAGAATCTGTGCAAATCATATGTAATCTGTATAAACATCTGCTGGAGTACATAGTTAACTTTACAAATTAAACGAAACTCAAGTACTTTCAAAAGCCTCATCAGATTTTTAAAGCACATATAGTTATCAACATAAAAACCATGTAGAAAGAAAAGTAATAAAGTATAGAGATAATGCAAATAAAGAAAAGATAATTTATGTCTTAATTATAATATGTATACAAGGTCCTCTTCCCAAGCACAATATTCAAATAAATAATATCTTTAAAACTTGCCTCTATATGATTACAAGAATGCACCATCTCTATTTTAATTAAGAGGCAAGTATGTTTTTAAGAGTATAAGAAGCATGGCAAATAAGTTGAAGAAAATATCAGGCAGAAAAAAAAAAGACATATTGTATGTGTTTAATTCCTAGAAGCCAAAAGAAATTGATCATTTGCAAAATCAACATTTCTAATAACATTTCTTGCACCTTATTTACAGCATTGTTATGAGAGAATTTTCAAAGCACTCATTCATTTATTATCTACAGTTGCTTCATGGTAAAAGAGGTCCCTTGATCATGCTGGGTCATTAGAGGATTCATAAGGAGCAATACTAATCATGACTATCGTTTCAGAAAGGCAATAGGGTGTTATCTTGGCAATAAGCTGAGATAGAAGCAATGTCAAGAAAAGGAGATACATGGAAAACATGTAGAATCTCCTAGGAGGAAACAGCAAGCACTTAAAAAGAAGCAGAGCCAAGAGCAAGAGAGATTATATATAGAATGTGCACTGTGAATTGCCCATAGGAATACATTTCATCTTATAAAATATCTTTGCTTTAAAATGGAACAGTGAGTACTTTTAAAAAGTGTTGTGCGATGGGCAACTTAAGAAGTGAAAATATGATTATATCAGAGATACAAGAATTTTGGGATGTATCAGTGGAAGTGTCAATGGTGAGTTTATTATTAAATAAAATATTCTGTGTTTCAGAGTAATGCCAGTGAGGTACAGAAACATAGGAAAAATTCTCTGAAAGCCATTGAATATTGTTTATTCTTGTTCAGCACATTGATATACAACAGATAGTCCATACAAGAGGACATTTTTCAGGTGAAATGTGACTATATGGTTATTAAAGAAAAAAGAAAATAGACATAGTTTTTTTAATCCTGTGAGAAGGAAATATGAAATTACATTTAGTGTTTGCAAATAAGATGTTGGTGGAAATTGTGCATTTTAGCTCAAATAACTATTTAGTGCATGATTAGATATGAATACCAAGTAGAAATAAAGAAGGACGTATACCACACAGTGAAATTGGGTATCTGTC
>NW_026000174.1:17158261-17221352 GCF_001458135.2 Marmota marmota marmota
GATCAACTTTCCTTGTAAAGGTCTAACTAAGGGGAATTCTTTATGGTTATGGGTCAGGTCAACTGGTCCCTTTTTTGTTGATTGCTATGAATGCCCTATTTTGGGGAGAAACTGACCTGTTGGGGATTTCTAATTAGCATTTCATTTGATTACATGACACTTGCACAAGTGACTCCTGGGTATTTTGTTCTAGGATGGTGGTGCCTAGTGTAGAACATCAGTCCAAAGCAATGACTTCCCACATATTTTATATAACCGATGTTTTCCACATCTTTATCACTCAAGATAGATGTTACTTTAAAACTTTCCAGATAGGCCTCATATACAAAGAGGTGAGTTTCTTCCTCTCTTTTCTGGGACAAAATATTTACTCCTACCTCTGAGTTCATAATTGAAAGCAATATAACTCACTTCTTGATGAAGCTTACTAATAAGGTTCTTTCCTTCATAAGGTACTCGAAAAACTTCTGGCACTTAGGAACATTTCATAGAACCTCAGCAATCTACTTGTCAATCATTTGAATCATGGGGATCAATAACCAAAGAATAGAAAAGAAAGAGAGAGAGAACATGTGTCACTGAACAGATAGCATAAATAACACTCATTTACATTGTGAGCACTGAAACTAGAACTTAGATTCTTGTTCAACCTCGAGTGGGAATATGCATGTCAGGAAGTCAAATTTGGGGCAGTTTTCCATATGTTAAATGGCTATCAGAATTGACTGGGGGCTACAAATACCTTTTAGGGACTAGACAAATATGAAATATTGACTCCCTGAATACTGAGTCTCAATGGCATATTTGTATTTATATTAAATACATACTTAATAAACACATAAAAATATAGAGATATAAAATGATATAATCCAAAATATTACAATTAACAAAATTGGTGTCAAATTTTACACAGTAATGTTGACATACCATTGAATTCTCATTAAAATCTCATTTTAAATTTTTTTAATAAAATTAAATAAATTTGTATGAAACTTATTCAGACAAAAAATGAAAAGATTAAGGTTAAGATCACAATACAAATCTTGGATAATGTTATAAAATTTGTGATTTAAATATTCAAACTTATGTGAATACAAAAATCATATGAATTATTTTAATACAATAGTCTCAAAAAAAATCCTTGGGAATCATCCTAATAAGAGAGGTGAAAGACCTCTACAATAAAACTACAGAATGCTAAAGAAATAAATCAAAGAAGACCTTAGAAGATGGAAAGATCTTGGATAGGCAGAATTTATTTTGTCAAAATGACCATACTACCAAAAATATTATACAGATTTAATGCAATTCCAATCAAATTCCAAAGTTCTTCCTCATAGAAATAGAAAAAGCAATCATAAAATTCATCTGGAAAAATGAGAGACCTAAAAAAGCTAAAACTATCATTAACAAGAAGAGTGACACAGATTATACCATTATACCAGACCTTAATCTATACTACAGAGTAGTAGTTACAAAAAAAAGCATGGTATTGGCATCAAAATAGACTTGTAGACCAATGGTACAGAATAGAGGACACAGAGACTAACCCATAGAATTACAGTTCACTTATACTAGACAAAAGTGCCAAAAAAATATATTAGAGAAAAGATAGCGTCTTCAAAATGGTGTTGGGAAAATTGGAAATCCATGAGCAACAAAATGAAATTAAACCCCTATCTCTCACCATGCACAAAACTAAACTCAAAATGGATCAAGGACCTAGGAATTAAACCAGAGACCCTGCGTCTAATAGATAAGAACAGTAATGCATTCTGCTGCCATGTATTTAAAAAATTAAAATCAATTAAGTAAAAAAAAGAAAAAGTAGGTCCAAATCTTTATCATGTGGGAATAGGCCTCAACTTCCTCAATAAGATTCCTATAGAAAAAGAATTAATATGAAGAATCAACAAATGGGATGGACTCAAACTAAAAAGCTTTTTCTCAGCAAAAGAAACAATCGATGAGGTGAATAGGGAGCTTACATTTTGGTAGCAAATCTTTACCCCTCACACATCAGATAGAGCACTAATCTCTAGGGTATATAAAGATCTTAAAAAGCTAAACAACAACAACAAAAAATAACCAAATCAATAAATGGGCCAAGGTCCTGAATAGACATTTCTCAGAAGAAGATACACAATCAATCTATAAATATATGAAAAAATGTTCAACATCTCTAGCAATAAGAGAAAACTAAATTAAAACCACTCTAAGATTTCATCTCACTCCAGTAAGCATGGCAGCTATTAAGAATATAAACAAAAATAAGTGTTGGCAAGGATGTGGAGGAAAAGGTACACTCATACATTGCTGGTGAGATTGCAAATTGTTGAAGACAATATGGAAAGCAGTATGGAGAATCCTTGGAAAACTGGGAATGAAACCACCATTTGACCCAGCTATCCCACTCTGCAAAAGGAATTAAAAACAGCCTACTACAGGGACACAGCCACATCAATGTTTATAGCAACACAATTCATAATAGCTAAACTGTGGAACCAACCTAGATGCCCTTCAGTAGAAGAATGGATAAAGAAAATATGGTATATATACACAATGGAATATTACTCAACAATAAAAGAGAATAAAATCATGGCATTTGCAGGTAAATGGATGGAGTTGTAGAATATAATGCTAGGTGAAGTTAGTCAATCGCATAAAACCAAATGCTGAATGTTTTCTCTGATATAAGGAGTCTGATTCATGTGTAGGGTTGGGAGGGGGAGCATGGGAGGATTAGATGAACTCTAGATAGGGCAAAGGGGTGGAAGGGGAAGAGAGGGTGCATGGATGTAAGAAAGACAGTGGAATGAGATGGACATTTTACACTAAGTTCATGTATGAAGACATGAATGGTGTGAACATATTTTGTATACAACCAGAGATATGGAAAATTGTGCTCTCTATGTGTAACATGAATTGTAATGTATTTTGCTGTCATATATAACAAATTAGAATAAAAAATTTTTAAAAAATTTGAAAAGATCACAATACAACCCTTGGATAATGCTGTAAAATTGTGATTTAAATATTCAAAAGTATCTGAATACAAAGATGATATGAATTATTTTAATAAATTCGTTATATTTTTTCCTATTAAAAATAAAAAGACATTTTAAACAAAACTTTGCGTCAGACTTTTCTTTTTTTATACCTATATGTAATATTTTTAAGAACTAACAATTCTGAGTCTATGCAATTCTGCTGACAGTAAGTTTTCAGAGACAAATGGGGAAAACTCACTCTCTCCCCCTTCCTGGATTCACCAGTTATTAGATGTTGACTTGAAACATAAAAGCTGCATTCAGATCTCAGATCTGCAACTCTCAATGGGGTTTTCTCTGACACCTTGGGGAAGCCTTTCACCTCCTGGCCCATGGGAGCCTTAGGCACCTGGAAACTGTCCATGACTGAGCTCATTCAGAAAAAACTGCAAGTCCTGGGAGAACAGAAGATTTGCTCAAATCACGTGGGTTCTCTTTTGATCCACAAAGATCCCTAGTGAGGTAAGGCAGGGCACAGTGCTCTTCATTGCAGACTGAGCTAGTTGGACAATAGTCAGGTAGTTGGAAAGCAGCCAGCTCTGAAAAACAGATATATGTAAGATTTCTAGGAATAACAAATACCATTGGTTTGGGGATACCTTGAACAGGCTGCCTGTATTATACAGTCAATGGTGTTTGTTATAGGTTGAGACTGGACTGCACCTTTTTTTAAGAATAAATTTGTACATGGATTTTCTAAATACTTGAGTATACTAGAGAAAGGCTGATGAGAGAAATGATGGGAAGGGGATGGATCAGAGAATATGCTGAGCAAACCTTAGAAATTCAGGCTTTTTCTTCAATATTTCATTCTGCTGAAAGCAGTGAGCAATGCTTTATATCATTTTACATTTACAAAACCTTCTGGGGTACATATATTTGAGGGTTTAATGAAAGCATTAAAACTTCATAATTACTTTGATTTAAATGTCAGAGCCACTAATTGATAGTAGAACAGCTATGGGAAACCAATTGGATAATCTTAGCTACTTTTCTTATCTATGCCATAAGTAGGATTATCTCCTTGAAGACAAAATGGGGTACAGCCAACAGTACAAATAGCTTAGTATCTAATCGATGCTCAATGCATATTGGTTTATATTATTTTGTTTTCTTAAAGACATGGATAATGCATGCAGGATGGATATAAAAACATTATAGACAATTTGTATTATTAATCTCCAAAAACATTGGTAAGTTTCTTCTCCTCTATTCCCTACCAATTTCTTCAGGATGGAGTCAGCAAAAAATAAGTGCTAAATGAATTTTATATTGTTGGAGAGGATTCCAGATATATCTCAGATTTTAACATTAGCATCAGGAAACTATTAGTGCACACAGGGTTTGAGGATTTTTGCAGACTATACAATGTTTATACTAAAAGTTGTTGTGATCATAGAATGATTACCTTAAATTTATTCTAAAATTATTTTTTACAATAATAAAATATTTTAGTATGTTCTCTCTCTATTATTTATAAACTGATTGGAATGAAAAACAAGTGTATGGAAAAAACATCATTTGTATTCAGTAAGAATAAACAATATAAAAGGAGATATACATGAAGAGATATAAAATACAATATGAGAAAAAATAATTGACAGGTAAGTATACCTACTACAGGGATATCAAGGAGGGTTTCCATGATCATCCAAAGTATCTAGGAAAATAATCCAGAGGAATTTGAAATGTGAATAGAATCTTCATTTCTAGTAAATAATTATTATATGTTTTTAAGTTTGAAAGTACCAGGCGGAACAAAGACACAAGGTTACTGATACAATTAGTCAGAAAGTGACCAGTTTGCTATGGAGAGAAGTGGAGAAAAGTGTTTCAATATTTATTTAAATTTATTAATATTTTATAAAAGCATGAGAGGCCACATCTTATCCTAATGCTTTGGTTTGCATTTTTTTTTAATTTATACAATTTATTTCTGCATTATTTATTTTGTTATCTTAAACACCCCGGGTAATCATGAAAACATGTTGACAATTAAGAAAAGCCTAATAATGGTAAAGGTAAATTATATGTTGTCTATAATCTTTTCTACCTATCACATATTTTAGACTTTTTCTATATTGGGTGTGTATTCATTTAGATTTCTTTTTGTGTCTAAAAAAATTCAGTTTAACTGTATTTATATTATCCTAAATATTCATTTTTTTATGTTTTATATGTATATTCTGAGAATGAATAATATCAAATTAATGTTTACTTTTATTTTGTTATCTTCCATATCAGTTCAGATAAATATGCCTTTTTATTTTCACTATACTTAGTGCACCATAACATAAAGGTAGCACAAATTTTTAACTTAACTACTACTTTTATGAAGGATGGTGGCTCTTAAACATTTTGAATGATTAAATTATGGTTTGATAAAAGTAAGAGCATTTTAATAACTAAGAGTTAAAATTCTTTGTCCCTTAAAAAAATAGTAAACAAACATGAGGGAAGAGATTTTGTTGCTGTTGTTATGAATGTTCCAAAAACATTGCCCTTTTCAATTATTCCTGTAATTCTTTGATGAAAAAACTAAAAGTAAAAGAATAAATTTACTCTGAAAAATACTATTTGATTATAATTATTGTATCATTACAAAATTCCAGTAATCTGATTTCCCTATATTCTTGTTCTCTCTAATATAGCCTGGATCAGAAATGACATCCCCAGACTTTCCAAAGCTCAGTGGACACTGTTTCCATGGGAGAAAGAGACTCTGAAGTTCAAACAGTGAGAGTAAGCCAAAACTGTGTTTGTGAAACTTTAAAAACAGTAGCTAAAATTATCAAATCATTGCAATTCAATACAGCCCAGTCTGCCGTACATATTCCAACAATGACTTCCTTGGACAATGACTTAAAAGAGTTGTGTTTCATGATCATCAGTACTCCAAAACTATAATTATCTATAATAGTAATGAAAGAGTTTGTGGAACAGTACTGACCATACTTCTCGAAAATAAAAGTTAAAAATAAAAAGACTATCTACTAAGGGGCCTACATGATTTAAAAACAAAATGTAGTTCTAAAATTCATTTCTGAGAAATGGAATTAGTGCAATAAGCAAATTGCATTATGAGGCTGAAGTGTTGTCACAAAACGCAGAAGTGTGTGTAGGAGAGAAAATTGTGAACTGACGCTTAAGTGGATGCTTAAGTACATGCTTAAGCTTAGTAGGTGCATAGGTGCAGAGTGCACTTACCCAAGAGCAAGATTTTTAACCAACTACATAAATTAAGGAAGTGATAGAAACTTATGTCAAGAGTAACAGACAACTGTGGGGCCTGAGGAGAGTCATTAAAGTACAATGATTTGTTTATTTCCTGAAAAACTGTGTCACACTTCTCCTGTTATCATTCTGATGAGTCTCATGCAGTTGTGAGTAAACGTCCTGGTGATCATTCTATAAATGACACATCTGCTCAGTGTTGGTTGTCCTGTCTCAAAGCCACACACTGTTGCTTGGAATGTGTATAAACTATCATTTTACCCCCCGCCAAAAAAAAAAAAATTCTTTATTTGCAACTTTCCTCCTGTCTTAGTATTATAACTGCACTCTCTCTTACTCCTCCAAATGTAAGATTCTTAAACATTCTTTAATTCTCAATTGGTATGATGCAACATGATAATTTAATTCTCCTGGAACATGGTAAAATTTTCATATATGCATTTATCTCTGTTTTTTGGTACTTAAAGATTTTTCCACATTTAGCATTTGTATATCAGTGCTTGCAAATTCCAAATTCATATATCAGTGAAAATATCAACATTTATGTATTTGTAAAAATGGTTGAAGTTAATCTGGGAAAGGTTAAAAAGATTCCCATGATTTGGTACATGTCAATAAGAACGAGTGGTCCTTCCATCCTCATCCTCAGTGTAGACGGCACCTTCAGGCACTCTTTTCATCCTTTCCTGCTACTTTCTTTTCAAGGCAGATTGACTGTAATTGAACCTGACTCTACAGGTGATAGAACAATTTCTATCTCAATATTCACAGGTATGGTAATTACTCCATGACCCACATTGCTTTACAATTTGCTTTCTTTGACAGTCTGTAAAATTTATAAAGTATTGAAAAATATATAAATTGTTATTTTTTCAGTTTAGAGGAAACATCCATGAGAAGAACTGGAATATCTGACCCTTGGGATGTCAGCATACAATAAAACCAATATCCATCCATCAACCTTCGTTCTCATTGGCATCCCTGGGTTGGAGGCTGCTCACATCTGGATCTCCATTCCTTTTTGTTTGGTTTACCTTTTGGATCTACTGGGAAACACTTCACTTCTGTTTATCATCAAGACAGATCCCAGCCTCCATGAGCCAATGTACCTCTTCCTCTGCATGTTGGCTGCTGCTGACCTTGTTGTGTGCACTACAGTTGTCCCCAAACTTCTCAGCCTCTTTTGGTTCCATGATGGAGAGATTCCCTTTGAAGCCTGTCTCACTCAAATGTTTCTGATTCACTCTTGCTCCACCATGGAGTCTGGCTTCCTCCTGGCCATGGCTTTTGACCGCTATGTAGCCATTTGTAATCCACTAAGACACTCAGCTATTCTGACACACAGAGTAATAGGAGGAATAGGTCTAGCTATTGTCCTCCGGGGTACAACACTTCTCAGTCTTCATCCCTTCCTGCTTCGTTGGCTTCCCTACTGTAGAAGCAACATAATTTCCCACACCTACTGTGAGTTCATGGCCCTCATCAAGATTGCCTGTGCTGAGACACGAATCCGCAGAGCCTACAGCCTCATTGTTGCCTTCCTTACTGGAGGAGTGGACTTCATACTGATCATTTGTTCTTATGTGCTCATCCTCCACACTGTCTTCCGCCTCCCATCCAAGGATGCCAGACTCAAGACCCTGGGAACCTGTGTCTCCCATGTGTGTATCATCTTGGTGTTCTATACCCCAGCCTTCTTCTCTTTTCTCACCCACAGATTTGGGCACCAAGTAGCTCCTCATGTCCATATATTTGTGGCTAACATCTATCTTCTCATCCCACCCATGGTGAACCCCATTATTTATGGAGTAAGGACTAAGAGAATACGAGACAGATTTCTTAAATTGTTCAGTTTTTGAAAGCCTCTGTATTGAAGAATTTTAATTTTGATTAATATCTGAATAAAACACTCTGTTAGCTGGGCATGGTGGTGCCCGCCTATAATCCCAGTGACAGGAGGATTGTGAGCTCAAAGTCATGATCAGTAAAATAAGAACTAAGCAGCTCAGTGAGACCTTGTCTCTAAATAAAATACAAAATAGGGCTGGGGATGTGGCTCAGTGGTCCAGAGCCCCTGAGTTCAATTCCTGGTATCCAAAAACAAACAAAAACAAAAACAAAAAAAGAAACGCTGTGTTATCTGTCTTAGAATGTGTGGTTATTCCTTAAGCTGCTCTTTTCATGTTCAGATGACTATGAATTTTCTGTGGGAAATGATTTATCCAAAGACAATGTGTTTTGTTACAGATGTGTCAATTATGGAAGCATACCAGTAATGTTCTCCAACTAAATTGTGGCCTTACTCTAAAATGAGAATTGCATCATTCTCCTCAATAATAATTATTTTAATATAATGACTATGGTTGACATGCAGTGTTTATAATATTATCAATTAACATTAATAGCTATGTACTGTAATTATAGAAACCATTGTCAGAACATATTTAGGGATCAAGTTTTTAGAAAAAAAAAACAGGAGTCTGCAAGAATATATCATTGTCTTTTTCTCAGTGTTTTTAAATTTTAATTTAATTTTGTTTTATTTTTTGAAGATATGGTCTCATTATGTTGCCTAGCCTTGTCTGCAATCCTCCCCAGTAATTGACACTGCTGGTGTATATCACCATTCTTAGCTCCTGAACCATTCTGACAACCCTCTTAGTACTTCCTAGGATGTTATGTTTAGATTTCTGCTTATTTTATGTTATTCTTCCCTAACTATTTTGAGAGATCTTACTTAATCATCATTTTTTTCTATATTTGAAGACCAATTGAATTTGACCTATTTATGTTTCATATGTCCAGGAAAATATGTTAATTTCTTCAATCATAATAAAATTCTGGTGTCTCTCTCTCTGAAATTTTAAATTTTGAGATGATCATATTTATTTTTCTGTAATGTAAATTATTTAATAGGAGCATATATGAAATGATATTTGACTGCTTGAATTATATGACTCTGAATATTTTATATTCTCATGGTTTTCCTGAATATCTAAACTTTTTTTGAAATCTATTCAGCATTCTGGGTAGTAATATATCAAAAATTACTAAAACAAGGAAAATATTTTTATATGTTGTCTGCTATTCTTTTTAGGATTTTTGCAGGTCATTTTTACTTTAAGTTCCTCTTCAGCTAATGTGCATAAAAGTTGTGGCAAACATTGTGCTGAGACAAGTGTATTCCAAGTACAACTCTTTATTAAACTGCTCTTTTCTCAAAAACAAAACTAAACAAGAAAAAAATGTGTGGGAAATAATCAGAAACAAGAGAGATAGAGATAGGAAGGATTAGATCTAAATCAACATCACACAGGACAGTAGGTCATTGTTAGACCTTTGTGACATACTGCCATATTTACACACTTCTTTTTCTTCACCTTTTAACTAACATCTTTCTTCAGTATGTAATTTGACATTCAACATACACTGTTACTAAATAAAGATTACCTTCTCTCTTATCAGTTCCTCTAAATATTTCATTATTTTACCCTCCTTCTTGAACCATGCTTTTGTAGGTACCCAATTTGTTTTTCCAGTTATAATATTCTGTTAATCTTTTCAAGTCACTACCCTACTCCTCTTTAAATGTTATTACTGTAAAACATCTATTGGCCAAATTGTCATCAATTAATAGATAATTATTCTTTCTCACTGATTTCTATTAAGTCTTGTGCATTTCTTTGTGTTCTGTTGTTTCACATGGATAAATCTCACAGGTATTATGTTAAGTGATGAAACTCAGACACATAAAAACTACATGCTATATGAATGTGTTCAAATGGAACTAAAGAAAAGACAAAACTGCAGTGGGAATAGTGTCCTGTCACTCACGCTTTAAGGTTCTCCATGCAATTTTTATAAGCAGACTAAAGTAAATACTGTCATTACAACAACATACATAAACCTAAAGGATATTATGTTAATTAATCAAGGCACAAAAATACTATACTGCTTGCTCTCATATAACAAATCTGGAGAAGCATAGCTCATAGAAACAGGAAAATAGGGTGACAAGAGACTAGAAACCTAGGACCAAATGTATATGATTAAATAAATGCAATATTTAAGTGAGAGGAATGAGCTGGAGAAATCCTGTGTACACCATGAGGAGGATCATTAGCAACAATATATTGATACTAGAATATAGTTAAGGGAACTGATCAGAAGTGTTTCAACTTCCAAAAGTAATAAGTACAATGCAATTTACATATTAAATAGCTTGAATTAGCTATTCTAAAATGTATACACAGGTCAACACATCATGTTGTACACTGTAACTATGCACAATTTTTCTTTGAAATTAAAAGTATGAACAATTCTGCCCATAGACATATACCTATTTGTATATTTACAATTTCAAAGTCAATTCTCATTGCTCATAGTAGTTATGCTCTATAAAATCACTTGAATTCTTAATTAGCAAATATATGGAACTATTCATTACAGTGTTTGGTTCATATGAGCTTTGGATCATAGTATTTTCTCAAGTGATCAAAGTATAACTCTATATTAGGGGTATGTTTTAGAAGAATATCTAATTTAGTATATAGTTCTTAGAAACAAATCACACAATCTGATTTAGTACCAGGCACTCAAGGGAGCACTTGTATTATATAAGTACTAATGCTAACATTCTGGTATGACCCACCAATCTTCTCAGTATTGAAAACTTGCTCTTCCACATAAGTATTTGCCTGTGAAAAACTTAGCAGTCATTTTAAAAATCCTTCTGCTGTATTCCTATAGGCAGAAGCTGCCTCTGTTAGAATGTTGTCATTTTTTATGCCTTATGATCTCTTCAAACCTGCAATCACATGCATCAGCCAAAAAGAATTAGCCACATTACAACCCTGGTTAACTTGAATGTAAATGACTTTGTCTTCCGACCTCACAACAAAGCTGTACTCTACACCGATTTTTAGTGGTTGATATCTCAAGAATACGCAAATGTGCCATATTCTTCATCCACTAGGAATGCAAATTTCAGCAAATTTAGTTTAAATAAAAGACTTTTATTAGTGATCCAATAATTGGGCATCATCCTGTCTCAAAACAGAAGGAGCTCTGTTGGGCAGAACTGAACTGTTGCGTTTGTAGAGCAGATTGAGCAGGAACAAGAACACGGAATAAGACAAAGAACTGAGTTGGTTAAGATCATTTTACTTTCCTTGTAAGGGTCCAAAGAATGGGACTTCTTTATGCTGATGGGCCAGGTCAACTGGACCCTTTCTTATTGGTTGCTATGAATGTCCCATTTATGGGAGAAACTGACCTGCTTAGAGTCTATTAGCATTTCATTTAATTATATTACACTTACCACAAGTGATGCCTTGCTATTTTGTTCTGCTGGGTCTCAGTCCAAAATAATGACCGCCAGAAAATTTTATGTAACATACCTTTCCCACAACTCTATCACACATGATAGATGTTGCTTTAATATGTCCCAGATAGGCCTCATATACAAGTATGTGAACTCTTTTTTTTCTGGGTTAACAATTTGGATTAATAATTATTTGAATTAATAATCTAAAGAACTGTAACCCATTTCAGGATGAAAAATTATTTAACAAAGTTATTTTCTCCATAAGGCACATGAGAAATTTCTGGCACCTATGAACAACACATAGAACTTCAGCACTATACTTATAGGCTACTTTAAAGACTGGAATTCATTAAAAAAATAGAAAAAAGAGAGAGAATGTATGATTATGACAGCATAAAGGACATTCATTTACATTATGAGCTGAATCTAGATCTCAGATTCTTGGTCAACCTCAGCTTGGACAATCCATGTCAGAAATTGAAAGTCTGACAGATATTTGCATGTTGAAAATGACTTTGGCCATCAAAGTTTACTTAGGGTTTCAAGTGCATTTTAGGGACTAGACAAATTTTCAATTCTCAGACTCAATAATATAGATGTAATTTATATTAAATACATGCTTAAGATGTACATGAAGAATAAAAAGATATATTGATAAAATGACAAAATCTCAAGTTTTACAATTAACAAAATTGGGGTCAAATTTTCCATATTAATGTTTAGATAAAATTTAATTCTGATAATTTTGCTTATTTAACATAATCAAATTATTTTATATGAGATTTATTCTGATTGTTTATGAAATCAATATGGTTAATATTACAACACACAAATTGGAGTATAATATAAATTTTTGAAATCTAATGTGATATAAATATTCAAAATTACATAAACAGAAAGCTATGAAATAAAATTATCCCTGATAGCCAGATTGTATTGCCTATGTTAGTATATTTTAATACCTTCTTATTAAAAATAAAAAGACATTTTAAACAAAACTTTGAGTCAGAATTTTCTTATTTTATACTTAAATATCAAAATCAACAATGCTGATTTTCTGCTATCCTGCTGAGATGCTGAGATAAAGGCTTACTAGACAGATGGTGAAGACTCCCTCCCTCCCACTTCTTAGATTATCCATTCACTAGATGTTGACTTGAAACATATAGAGGCTGCATTCTGAACTCAAATCTGCAACTCCCAATGGCTTCTTTCCCTGACACAGTGGGGAAGCCATCCTCCTCCCTGTTCACGGGAGCTTAGGAACCTGGAATCTGTTTATGACTGATCTCATTCAGAAAGGGAGAACACAAGATGTGCTCAAGCCAGGTGGTTGCTCTTTTTGATCCACACAGAACCCTACTAAGGTAACAGTTACTCTCACTATATCCCAAACTAGTTGGACAATAGGTAGTTTCCAGGGCTCTACTGAGTATAGGCATGCACTGAAAAACTGATGTGTGTAATATTTCTAGGGAGAACAGATGCCATTGGTTTGGGGATACCCTGAACAGGCTGCATCTGTTGTGCATCAATGCCATCTCTACTCTTTCATATCTTCAGACTGGGCTGCAACTTTCTTTAAAAATGTGGGTTTTACTGTGAAATTAAGTACATCAGTGTAAGACTGATTAATGAAATGATTGGGAGGATATGCATCAGAAGATATGCTGAGAAAATCTTTGAAATCTATGCATTTTCAGCAATGCTTCATCCTACTCAAAGTAGTCAGAAATGCATCATGCCATTTTCCATTTATAAAGACTTCTGGGGTACATATATTTGAGTATTTAATGAAAGCATAAAAACTTTATAATATCTGAAGTTCAAATGACAGTAGAATAGCTCTGGGAAACCTATTGGTCAGTCTCAGCTACTTTTCTTTTCTATGTCATAATAGTATCATGTACCATAAAACACCCTTGAGGACAAAATGGGAAAAAGTCAACAGTACAACTAACATAGTATGTAATAGATGCCCGATTAATGTCAGTTTATATTATTTTATTTTGTGAAGAGATGGATATGGGCCACAGGATTTCCCCAAAAGTCATTATAAACCATTCATTTATTCTTCTCCAAAAGTATGCATATGCTTTTTTTTCTCTTATATTCCCTCCCAATTTCCTTATCATGTAGTCAGAAACAAATAAATGTTGACTAGATTTAATATTGCTTGAAACTTATCCCTGGATATGTCTCAACATTTAATATTATAATCAGAAGATTGTTAGTACAGCACAGGGTTTGAGGATTTTTATTGACTATACTATGTTAATATTGATAAATTTAGAGTGATTTATTATTGCTTATCTTAAAATTATACTGAAATTACTTTCCAGAAAAAAATAAAAATACCATCTCACCTTCCCCCTTTTATTCTGCATTAACTCAATAGAGTGCAAAGAAAATATATAGAAAAATACAATTTCTACCTAGTAATAATCTGCAATATAATAAAAAGAAAGACATGATAAAATATAATATACAATATGAAAAAAATATGATTAAGTGTCAAGTGTTCATACCATAGGGACAACAAGGAAGTTGTGATTGTTCAAATGTCTAGAAAAATAATCTTAGAACAGTTGATATGTGAATAGAGACTTTACCTCTAGACAAATCTATTGAATGCTTTTTATCTCTGAAAAGAAAAACACATTGAAGAATGACACAGCATGATTGCTTCATTGGTAGAGAAAGTTATCAGTTTCCATTGGAGATAGGTGTGGAGAAGTGTATTTCAATGGTTAGAAAAATCAGTAATACAAGATGTTGGAAAGAACACATCTTATTTTTATGTCCCTGGTTTTTATTTTTATGCAATTAATATAATTTCAGCTTTGAATTATTTATTTTATTACCTTAAACACTAGAGGGGACCATAAATATGTTGAATACATTGTGACTATTTCAAAAAGCACACCATAGTTGGGCTGGTTGTAGTTTAGGGGTAAAGTGCTTGTCTAGCAAAGGTGAGGCCCTAGGTTCAATTCTCAGGACTGTATAAAAACAAATAAATAACAGAAAAGTTAAATTCTTAAAAAAAAAAAGCACACCATAGTGACAAAGGTAAATGATACTCTGTTTGTGCTTCATTTTATTCATCACACATTTGAGACTACTCCTAATTTGGGTATGCATTCAGTTAGGTTTCTTTCTTTGTCTAAAAAAATTCAGCTTATGTGGATTTATATTATATGCATGCATATATGTTTTTATGTATATTCCAAATAATAGTGGAAAATATCACATCAATATACATTTTATTTGAAAATCTCTGATATCCATCCATCGCAATATGCCTTTTTGTTTTCAGGATACTGAGTAAAACATAATCTAAATGTGTCACAAATTTTTAAATTTAACAATTACTTTTATGAAGAATGGCTACTATCAATAATTTGAATTATGAAATTATTATTGGATTACAGATATTGTCTTAGTAAACAACTTTCCAATAATCTGGTTTCCTCCATTCTTGTTCTGTCCAATATATACCCTGGGTCAGAAATGGCATTTCCAGGCTTTCCAAAGTGCCCTTGATGCGATATGTAGCTGTTACCATGGGCAAAAGAGAGCCTCTATTCCTACAGAGTTTGAAGTTCAAATAGTGAAAGCAAGCAGAAGCTTTGGTAGGAACTTTTTGAAGACTGGCTGAAGGGTTGTATTTTACAATTACTAGTACTCCATAACTGTGAATATCTCTAATAATATAAAAAGAGTTTCTGCCACGGTGACAATCACATTTCTAAAAAGAAAAATAAGAAAAGAATGTCTACTAAGGGACTTCTGTGGTTTTCAGAATGCTGTTCTAACAATCATTCATAAGAAAAGGAACAAGTGCAATAAACCAATTGCAGTATGATGTTACAGGCGGGGATTACAAAATGCAGAAGTGTGAAGAAGAAAGGGAAAATCATAAACTGAGGCTTAGAGAAAATGCATGGGGAATGAACTTACCCAAGAGCAAGTTTTGTTGTTGTTGTTGTTTGTTGTTGTTGTTTTGTTTTGTTTTGTTTGTACTAATTACAGAAATAAAAGTAAGTCATGAAACCTCAGATTTCAGGTTATAATCAAGTTGTTTCAGCTGTGTGGCCTGAAGAGAGTCATGAAAGTACAATGATTTGTTCATTTCCTAACACACTGTGTCAACCTCCTGTTTTCATCTTAATGAGTCTCATGCAGGTGTGAGTAAAACTCCTTGTGATCATTCCATAAATGACACATCTGCTATATTCTGTTTTTTCAGCATTATATCAAAGCTGATCCTTGCTGCTTGGCATATGTATAAACTACCATGACTGTGGAGAGCAGTAACAGTGATTGGAAAAGCGGTGTCTAAAATTGGGGTCCCTGATGACTTCATGGCTGTGGCCTGCTTGGTGTCTGGGAAAGTTTCTGTGCAGAGGTGCAGGAAGCCTAGTTGCTATGGTAATGCCCTCAATGAGGAAGCTCTGTGCTAGAGTCTTATCATCCTGGACATTGATCTCAAGCACACAGCTCCTGGGAATTAAGAAACTCTTTTGCTAGATAACCACAATGTTTCCCCAGCTTTGCTGCTCCTGAACCTGCTGGCATAACAGTAACTTTGAACAATGGACTTTGTTGAGAGCTACACAAAGCTCCTAACATTGCACATTGCAACTGAAGTAAGTAACTAAGGAATAAACTGCATAATGTTGCTAACTCTATAACTTTCATGAATACAAAGAATAATGCTTGCATAGACTTTAATCTTATTAAGAGACATATATAATAAAGATTTCTGGAGTAATTCTTTAGACCTACTTCTCCATCAGAGAGCAGCATGCCACCCAATATCGATGTTATCTTCAACAATCTGCATAAATGAGTCTTTATTTTTCTAACCTCCCATCGCCTCTCACCAGAACCTGCTAGTTTGCCTATGCTGGTCGCGGCATATGCTAAATCCTTTAAAAAAAAAAAAAAGATTTCTCTATTTAAAACTTTCCTTCTGTCTCACACTTATACTGCCCTAGTTCTTACTCCTCCAAACACAAACTTTAAAACATTCTTTAATTCTCAATTGTTAGCCACATGATAGGATTGTGACATATTTAACTCTGAATTTTTACATTTATTTTTCCTCATTTATTATCCATACATCACTCATATTACAAATTAAAATTCATCAATCAATGTCAATATATTGGTAGAATTATTAAAATCATTCCATGCCTGCTTTAGAAGATTCCCAGTATTCAATATATCTTAGAAAAATGAAATACTTCTTGAAGATCTTAGTGTACACACACATACCACACACACGCACACATACACATACACCATCTTTATCTATATTTAAGTGTTAATAACACCTGACTCTGTAGATAATGAAAAAATTTCTATCTAAAACTTCAAAGGTATGGTAATTACTCAATGACCCACACAGTTTCTTACAATGTGGCTTTCTTTGACAGTCTGTAAAACATACAAATTATTATTTTGTCAGTTTAGAGAAAACATCCATGAAGAGTAAACTGAAATAACTGATCCTTGTGATGTCAGCATACAATTAGACTGATGTCCATCCATCAACCTTCATTCTCTGGATTGGAGGTTGCTCACATCTGGAACTCCATTGTGTGGTCTACCCTTTGGCCCTCCTGGGAAACTCTTGTCTTCTGTTTATCATCAAGTCAGATCCCAGCCTCCATGAGCCAATGTACTTCTTCCTCTTTTTCTTTCTTTATCTTTTTATTTATTTATTTTATTGGTTGTTCAAAACATTACAAAGCTCATGACATATCATCTTTCATACATTTGATTCAAGTGGGTTATGAACTCCCATTTTTACCCCAAATACAAATTGCAGAATCACATCGGTTACACATCCACGTTTTTACATAATGCCATATTAGTGACTGTTGTATTCTGCTGCCTTTCCTATCCCCTACTATCCCCCCTTCCTTCCCCTCCCATCTTCTCTCTCTACCCCATCTGCTGTTATTCAATTCTCTCCCTGGTTTTTTTCCCCCTTTCTCCTCACAACTTCTTATATGTAATTTTGTGTAACAATGAGGGTCTCCGTCCATTTCCATGCAATTTCCCTTCTCTCTCCCTTTCCCTCCCACCACTCGTCTCTGTTTAATGTTAATCTTTTCCTCATGCTCTTCCTCCCTGCTCTGTTCTTAGTTGCTCTCCTTATATCAAAGAAGACATTTGGCATTTGTTTTTTAGGGATTGGCTAGCTTCACTTAGCATAATCTGCTCTAATGCCATCCATTTCCCTGCAAATTCCATGATTTTGTCATTTTTTAGTGCAGAGTAATACTCCATTGTGTATAAATGCCACATTTTTTTTATCCATTCATCTATTGAAGGGCATCTAGGTTGGTTCCACAGTCTAGCTGTTGTGAATTGTGCTGCTATGAACATTGATGTGGCAGTATCCCTATAATACGCTCTTTTAAGGTCTTCAGGGAATAGTCCGAGAAGGGCGATAGCTGGGTCAAATGGTGGTTCCATTCCCAGCTTTCCCAGGAATCTCCATACTGCTTTCCAAATTGGCCGCACCAATTTGCAGTCCCACCAGCAATGTACAAGTGTACCCTTTTCCCCACATCCTCGCCAGCACTTGTTGTTGTTTGACTTCATAATGGCTGCCAATCTTACTGGGGTGACAGTACAATTCAATGAGAGTTAATATAAATGTTGTATTACAATAGGTTTTGGAGTCAGGGCTGAGAGAAAACATGGGTTTGATTAAACAGTGATTACTAATGGTTTTGGATTTGTAAATATGGTGTTTAATTATACCAGTATTTAGCAGGATGTTTTTGGTATAAGAGAGATACCCTTGTTTCAATTTGGCTTAAGTAACAAGAGAATTTGTTATCCTACCCCAAGAAATTATAGAGAAACAGCAGTCTTCATGTAGTAAAATGGGGCCTCCACCTTTTTTTAATTGTTTTTATTTTTAAATACATGACAGTGGAATGCATCAGAATTCTTATTACACATATAGAACAATTTTTCATACCTCTGTTTGTATATAAATTATGTTCCCAGCAATTCATGTCTTCATACATGTACTTTGGATAATGATGTCTATCACATTCCACCATTTTTGCTAATCCCCTGCCCCCTTGTCTTCCCTCCCACCCTTCTTCCCTATTTAGAATTCATCTATTACTCCTATGCTCCCCCTCCCTACCCCACTATGAGTTAGCCTCCTTATATCAGAAAAAAACTTTTGTTTTTTGGGGGATTGGCTAACTTCACTCAGCATTATCTTCTCCAATGCCATCCATTTACCTGAAAATGCCATGATTTTATTCTCTTTTATTGCTGAGTAAAATTCCATTGTGTATATATGCCACTTTTTTTATCCATTCATTCATTGAAGGATGTCTAGGTTGGCTCCACAGTTTAGTTATTGTGAATTGTGCTGCTATAAACATTGATGTGGCTGTGTCCCTATAGTATGCTGTTTTTAAGTCCTTTGGATATAGACAAAGGAGGGGGATAGCTGGGTCAAATGGTGGTTCATTCCCAGATTTCCAAGGAATCTCCATACTGCTTTCCATATTGGCTGTGCCAATTTGCAGTCCCACCAGCAATGTATGAGTGTGCCTTTTTCCTCCCATCCTCACCAATACTTATTGTTGTTTGTATTCTTAATAGCTGCCATTCTGACTGGAGATGAAATCTTAGAGTAGTTTTGATTTGCATTTCTCTAATTGCTAGAAATGATGAACACTTTTTATATATTTGTTTATTAATTGTATATTCTCTTTTGAGAAGTGTCTGTTCAGGTCCTTGGCCCATTTATTGATTGGGTTATTTGTTTTTTAGGTGTTAAGATTTTTTTTAGTTCTTTATATATTCTAGAGATTAGTGCTCCATCTGACATACATGCAGTAAGAATTTGTTCACAATTAGTAGGCTCTCTATTCACCTCACTGATTATTTCCTTTGCTGAGAAGAAGCTATTTAGTTTGAATCCATTCCATTTATTGATTATTGATATCAATTCTTGTGCTATAGGAGTCTTATTAAGGAAGTTGGGGCCAAATCCAACATGATGGAGATTTGGGCCTATTTCTCTTCTACTGGACGCAGGGTCTTTGGTTTAATTCCTAGGTCCTGGGTCCATTTTAAGTTGAGTTTTTGCATGGAGAGAAATAAGGATTTAATTTCATTTTGTGGCATCTGAATTTCCAATTTTCCTGCACCATTTGTTGAAGAGGCTATCTTTTCTCAAATGTAGGTTTTTGGCACCTTTGTCAAATATAAGAGAACTGTAATTATGTGGGGTAGACTCTGTATCCTCTCTTCTGTACCATTGCTCTACAAGACTATTTTGGTGCTGATACTATGCTGTTTATGATACTGTTGTTCTGTAGTGTAGTTTAAGGTCTGGTATAGTGATGACACCTGCTTCCCTATTCTTGCTAAAGATTGTTTTTGTTATTCTGGGACTCATTTTTCCAAATGAATTAAATGACTGCCTTTTCTATTTCTAGGAGGAATGTCATTGGTATTTTGATTAGAATTGTATTAAATCTGTATAGTGCCTTTGGTATTATGGTAATTTTGATAATATTAATTCTGCCGATTCAATAGGAAGGTAGAGGGAAAGCTTTCAATTTTTCTCCATTTAGAATGATGTTGGCCTGGGGCTTAGCATAGATAGCTTTGACAATGTTGAGATAAGCTCCTGTTATCCCTAGTTTTTCTAGTGTTTTGGACATAATAGGGTGCTGTATTTAGTTGAATGCTTTTTCTGCATCTATTGAGATGATCATATGATTCTTATCTTTAAGTCTTTTGATGTGTTGAATTACATTTATTGATTTCCGTATGTTGAACCAACCTTGCATCCCTGGAATGAACCCAAATTGATCATGGTTTACAATCTTTTTCATATTTTTTCGTATTCAATTTGCCAGAAATTTATTGAGAATTTTTGCATCTATGTTTATTAGAGATATTGGTTTGAAGTTTTCTTTCTTTGATGTGTCTTTGCCTGGTTTTGCAATCAGGGTGATACTGGCCTCATAGAAAGAGAGCACTTCCCTCTTTTTCTATTTCCTGAAATTAATTGAAGAGTATTAGTATTAGTTCACTTTAAAGGTGTTGTAAAACTCAGCTGTGTATCCATCTGGTACTGGGCTTTTCTTTGTTGGTAGGCTGCTTATGGTGTCTTCTATTTCACTGCTTGAAATTGATCTGTTTAAATTGGGCATATCATCTTGATTCAATTGGGACAAATCATATGACTTTACAAATTTGTCAATGCCTTCAATATTTTCTATTTTATTGGAGTACAGTTTTCAAAATAATTTCTAATTATCTTCTGTATTTCTGTAGTGTCTGTGGTGATATTTCCTTTTTCATCACATATGTTAGTAATTTGAGTTATCTCTTTTCTACTCTTCAGTAGCATGGCTAAGGGTCTGTCAATTTTATTTATTTTTTCAAAGAACCAATTTTTTGTTCTGTCAATTTTTTAAATTTTGTGTCTTTTGTTTCAATTTCATTGATTTCAGCTCTGATTTTAATTATTTCCTGTCTTCTACTGCTTTTGGTGTTGATTTGTTCTTCTTTTTCTAGGGCTTTGAGATGTAATGTTAAGTCATTTATTTGTTAACTTTTTTTTTTCTTTTAAGGAATGAACTCCATGCCATGAACTTTCCTCTTAGAACTGCCTTCATAGTGTCCCAGAGATTTCGATATGCTGTATCTGTATTCTCATTCACCTCTAAAATTTTTAAATCTCCTCTTTAATGTCTTCTGCAACCCATTGTTTATTCAGTAGCATTTTATTTAGTCTTCAGGTGTTGGAGTAGTTTTATTTCTTATTTTATCATTAATTTCTAATTTCATTCCATTTTAATATGATAGAATATCATATCTCTACTTTTTTATATTTATGTTTTGTGGCATAATATTCGGTCTATTTTAGAGAAGAATCCATAGGCTGCTGAGAAGAAAGCATATTCTCTTATTGAGAATGAAATATTCTAAATATGTCAGTTAAGTCTAAGTTATTTGTTCAGCTGTTGTTTGGAAGATATATCTACTGATGAAAGAGGTGTGTTAAAGTCACCCAAAATTATTGTGTTGTGGTCTATTTGACTCTTGAACTTGAGAAGAGTTTGTTTGACGAATGTAGATGCTCCATTGTTTGGAGGATGTGTGTGTGTGTGTGTGTGTGTGTGTGTGTGTTTGTGTGTGTATATATATATATATATATATATATATATATATATATATATATATATATATTTGTTAAGACTTGGTGTATGGTTCCCTTGAGCAATATGTAGTGTCCTTCTTTATCCCTTTTGATTGACTTTAGCTTGAAGTCTACTTTATTTGGTATGAGAATGGAAACTCCTACTTGCTTTTGCAGTTTATGTGAGTGGTATGATTTTTCCCAAACTTTCACCTTAGTCTGTGCATGTCTTTTCCTATGAGATGAGTCTCTTGGAGGCAACACATTATTTGAGTCTTTTTTTTATCCCATCTGCTAGTCTATGTCTTTTTTTGGGTAAGTTTAAGCCATTAATATTCAGGGTTATTATTGAGACATAATTTGTATTCCCAGACATTTTTGTTTATTTTTGGTGTTTTACATGACTTGGTTTCTCCTCTGGTTAGTTTTTCCTTTAACGTACTATCTCCCTCTGCTTATTTTCATCATTGTTTTTTATTTCCTTGTCATGGAATATTTTGCCAAGGATGTTCTGACTACAGAAAGCAGGCTTTCTAGTTGTAAATTGTTTTAACTTTTGTTTATCATGGAAGGTTTTTATTTCATCATCAAATATAAAGCTTAATTTTGCTGGACACAAGATTCTTGGTTGGCATCCATTTTTTTTTCTTTTAAATATTTATTTTTTAGTTGTGGTTAGACACAACACCTTTATTTCACTTATTTTTTTTTAATGTGGTGCTGAGGCTCGAAACCAGGGTCTCGCATGTGTGAGGTGAGTTCTCTACTGCTGAGCCACAATCCCAGCCCAGCATACAGTTTCTTTCAGAGCTTTGTATATGTTGTTCCATGACCTCCTGGCTTTGAGGGTCTGGGTTGAAAAATCTGCTGAGATACAAATTGGTCTCCCTCTATATGTGACGTGATATGATTCCTCTCTCTTGCAGCTTTTAAGATTCTATCCTTATTCTGTATGCTAGACATTTTCATTACAATGTGCCTTGGTGTTTTTATTTTTTTTACATTTGGTGTCCTGTAAGCTTCTTGTATATGGTTTCCCAATTTGTTCTTTATGCTTGGGAAATTTTCTGGTATTATCTCATTGAAGAGATTGTACATTCCTTTGGTTTGAAACTCTATGCCTTTCTTAGACTTGGTCTTTTAATGTTGTCCCATAATTCTTGGATGTTCTGTTCATGGTTTCTTACCATCTTCACTGTGTGGTCCACTTTATTTTCCAGATTGAATACTTTGTCTTCATTATCTGACATTCTTTCTTCCAAGTGAACTAGTCTTATGGTTATGCTTTCTATTTAGGTTTTTATTCAGTTTATTGTTTCCTTCATTTCAAGGATTTCTGACTTTTTTTCAGAGTCTCCATCTATTTTTTGAAGTAATTTTTTGCTACCTATATTTGCTCTCTTATCTCTTTGTTTGAGTGATCAATTCTTGCCTGTATTTGC
The DNA here is from genome assembly GCF_001458135.2 of Marmota marmota marmota. NCBI lineage: Eukaryota > Metazoa > Chordata > Mammalia > Rodentia > Sciuridae > Marmota > Marmota marmota. The sequence goes on from NW_026000174.1 coordinate 17,181,521, forward strand.
TCATTTAGGTCATTCTTTAAATCACAGATCATTTTATTTATGAACATTCTCTACTCCTTCCCTGACATTTTATCTACTTCACTTTCCATGGATTCTGTTGTTATAGTATCCTGGTTTGTTTGTGGCACTTTCCTCCCTTGTTTTTTCATGTTGTCTATGTGTCTTCCTTTCTTGCAGTGTGGAACTGAGATATTACAGTTTCTACCCTATATTCTTGTAGTACCTGTACAGATTATCTGTACCTCACCTTGATATTGGGCTTCCAGACCCTACTGATATTGCTCAATGTATGCTCCTGCAACTAAAGGTGGCGCAGCAATAGCAGAGGTAACTTGAGATAATAGTGGAGGTGCCCCAAGATGGATGAAATGTCTTACAGAGATGAGTTTGAAAGGGTGGGCCTAACACTATCTTTGGGATGTCTGCTCTGAGATTCAGTTGCTTCTAGGCCCTGTCGTCAAAAAGTTAGGGGCTACTGCATGGGGAAGGCTATGGCGATGTCTGCAGTGTCTCAAGATGAAAATGAGTTTGGCTTGGACTCTCAGATGTGGGGAGGGGGGAGTGAACTCAGATCTACCCTGCACCTGGGTCCTGTGCATATGTGGGTGTGGACGGATTGGGGACTGGGATTGGGCTCCTGCAGTGGTCTCTTGCCTGAAGAGGTGGTCCTGTGCCAGAGCCTGAGCTTTGGTGGGTGTCTGGTGGTTGAGGGATGGGCCCAGCACTGATCATTTGTTTTTATGTGTTCATACTCCACACTGTTTTCTGCCTCCCATCCAAGGATGCCAGACTTAAGACCCTGGGACCTGTGTCCTCCACCTCCTTTGTCTGTGTTATCTTAGTGTTCTATACCCCAGACTTCTTCTCCTTTCTCACCCATAGGTTTGGGCACCAAGTGGCTTCCCATGTCCACATATTTGTGGCTAACATCTATCTTCTCATCCCACCCATGGTGAACCTGATTATGTACAAGAGGATATGAAACAGTTTCCTTAAATCGTTCAGTTTTTGAAAGCCTCTGTATTGAAGTATTTTCATTTTTGATCAATATCTGAATAAAACACAGTGTTGTCTGTCTTAAAATGTGTGGTTTCTTCCTTAAGGCCCTCTTTTCATGATCAGATGGCTAAGAGTTTGTCTGTGAAGTAACCTATCTAAAGACAATGTGTTATCACAGATGTAAGTGATGATTATGAAAGCATAGCAGCAGTATTTTCCAAATAAGTTGTGCACTTGGTCTAAAATGAGAAATCATTGTTCCACTCAATAATAATTATTATGTAGTAACTATGACTGACATTCTGTGTATATGAGAGTACCCATTAATAGAAATACTTCTATAATATCAGTATAAGAAATTCATTTAGGAATTGGGTTTGTAGAAAAGCAGGAGTCTATGCAAAACAAAAACAAACAAAACAAAACAAAAAACCAAAACCCCACTAACCTCTCTTTTTCTGCACCTTCTTTGATTTGCTTGATTTTGAGATGCAGTCATACTATGCTGCCCAGCCTGATGTTGAAGTCTCTTGAGTCATGGGAAGTTTGCACGAGTTTCATCAGTCTAACCTCTTAAGCTTTTATCACAACGCTCTTACTTCTTCCTAGGATATTATGTTTAGATTTCTATTTATTCCTATGTTATTTCTGCTTACCTAACTATTGAGAGACTTTACTTTGTCCTCCATTCTTTCTCATATAAGAAATGAAGACTAGTTATATTTGCCCTATTTGTTTCTCATGTCAAGAGATAATGTGCTGATATTTTTAATGATAATAAAATATTGTTTTCTAAAATCCTTACTTTTGAGACTATTAAGGTAATGTGTTTTTTTCTGTAATGAGAACTACTCAATAGAACTGTATTTTTGCATACAAAAATTGACCTGTAGCTATTTAAATTGAGGCATGGAGAAATTAGGAAGTCATTAGAAAAATGTTTTAACCAAATACTTCACCCCTCAATCCAAAAAATGTGAGGACAATCAACATTTATTAACCACTTGCTGGATTCCAAGCTCTCTGCTGTGTATTTTGTGTGCATAATTACTTAACAATAGTTTTATATTTGATTATCATAGATACCTAACGACAAATACCTCAGCATACTCATATATTTAACTGACTAGTAAGTCAAGAATGAAGATTTGAAGTCCTTCTACCTGAGAAGTCACAATTTTTCTAGAATTCCACAATATTATATATATTTCACAATAATATTATATATATACCAAATATCACTGAATAAGGTTTTCAGATACAGCATTCTACAAACCATGTGCTGAAACTACTCTTTTCATACTTCATAACAGCCTTTGGTTTAGATGTAGTTCACAAATGTTTATTGAGCAGAATTCACTGGGAAGACTGATATGCTTAAGGTTGGGTTTGTAATCAAGTAAGGGTTTCTGTGGTACACTCAATAAATAGATCTTTTCTTTCCATTGTGATTCCTGAAAAGATGGAGGTAAAATAGAAGTGGAGAGGTGTGCTTCCCAAATAGTATCTTTCATATTGATGAAGACTATTGTGGACATTTTTGTTTGATTTTGACAGTAAACATTTCATTAAATCCTAGAGTTAGACATGTATTCCTAAATGGAACATCAAGATTTACGGCTTGGAGGAGCATGGGGAAACAGACCTTCTATAGAAAGATAACTTACTGAGAAGTGAAGGGGAAGCTTCTTAAATAAACTCACTCAGTTTATTTTTTCCCCATATTTTTATTGGTGCTTTATAGTTATACATAATGGTGGAATTCATATTCATATGTACACAAAATATAACAATAGAGTTTTGCCAATATCATTACCCAATATTTCCCCTCTCCCTCTTCTCTTTTCACGCCTGATCCCTTTCCTCTACTCTACTGATCACCTCCACTTTTCATGAGCACCCCCACCCCAACTTTCTTTTACTTTTTCTCTTCAGTTTCCACATATGACAGGAAACATAAGACCCTGGAATTTCTGAGCCTGGCTTATTTCTCTTAACTCTGTTTTAGTCAGCTTTGTCATCACTGTGACCAAAAGACAAGAACAACTTAAAGGAGAAAAGATTTATTTTGGCTCATGATTTCAGAGGTCTCAGTCCATGGATAGCTGACTCCATAGCTAATAGGCCCAAAGTGAGGCAGAACATTATGGCAGAAGGGCATGGCAGAGGACAGCAGCTCAGGACATGACAACAGGAAACAGAAAGAGAGCTCCACTCATCAGGAACAAAATATAAACCTCAAAGCCATGCCGATAGTGGCCCACCTCCAGTGGCCATACCCTGCATGCCTACAGTCACCACCCAGTTAATTCATATGAGCAGATTAAGTCACCAATTAGGTTACAAGTCTCAGAATCTAATCATTTCACCTCTGAACATTCTTGCCTGTCTCACACATGAGCTTTCAGGGTAGAACACATATCCATAACATAACATAATGTGCTCAAGTTCCATTCATTTTCCTGAAAATAACACAGTTTCATTCTGCTTAATAGTTAAATAAAATTCTATTGTGTATACACATCATATTTTCTTTATCCATTACTCTGTTGACTGACATCTAGACTCATTCCATAGTTTGGCTATTATGAATTGTGCTGCTATAAACATGAGCATGTATGTATCACTATAGTATGATGATATTAATATTTTTAGCATAAATTCCAAGGTAGTCAGTTTAGTCTTACCAAATTTTTCAAGTTCATCAACTTAGCAAGGTCTTAACCAACTTGTGAGACTCTGTCTCAAAGTTTTAAAAATGAGCTGGAGATGTGGCTCAGTGGTTGAGTAGTTTGAAAAAAAATGATTCAAGTAGTGCTGGGGTTTTAGCTTAGTGGTAGATAGCTTTTCTAGCATGCACAAGGCCTTGGGTTTGATCCTCAGTGCCACATAAAAAATTTGATTCAAGTATGTAAATATTCTTTTTTAGATTAAGGACATGATGTCGGAATAATCACATCTAATAATGATACAATCTCTCCTCAATTCTTTATGTATCTAACCCAACAATTTTTCAACCAAACATTACAAGATTTGTAGCTTTAATCTGCTTATTTTGATAGGTGCAATTGTGCATGGTTGCAATCCCAGTGGCTCACCCCTGTAAAGTGGCTCTGGAGGATCAGGCAGGAGGATCACAAATTCAGAGCCAGCCTCAGCAAAAGTGAGGTGCTAAGGAATTCAGTTTATAAATAAAATACAAAATAGGGTTGGGATAAGGCTCAGTGGTTGAATGACCCTGAGTTCAAATCCCATAACTCCCCTCAAAATATGCTTATTTTATACATAAGGAAAATGAGGCACAGAGAAAGTAGTTAACTTTCTATAGTCAAACTGCTAATTAAGATGAAGGCTGTATTTAAAACTAGGAAAACCCAATCAGGTTTTTCTCCCTAGAATTCTACCAGGTAATCATCAGAAAAACTGGCAACAGGTCTAGACACTTGATAAAGTACTCATCATGGGTCTGACATAGTAGAGCGAAATATGTATATGGTGGGAGCTATACCTACCTAATTGCTTCTCCCTTCTTTCCCCAGAGGAGCAAGAGTTTAAGTTACTGGCGCATAGTACAGATGAAGCCCATTGCTGCTAAGAGAAAGTAGCATCAACAATCCCTCTAACCATAACATCTGGCAAGATCACCCAAACTCTCCTACAGCCCAGCAAGGGGTACAATCACTGGGAAGCCTCCACCTCCAGCACCCAGAAATTATACTAGCCTAAGACTGAAGCTCACCCATCCTAGCAGATAATAAAATATCCCCCATCCCCCACCACCAGATAAGCGGGGGTGGAGAAGAAGCAATCAGCTGAGGGAGCCTCAAGAACTTGGGAACTGGGCATATCTATGATTCAGGAGCAAAGGGAACACCTCAAGCTGACAGCAGGGTAGACATTCAGAAAGGCCCTCTGTAGACTGGGCTACAGTCACTACAGACTTTAATAGCAGCATGAAGAAATGGATGAATCAAATAGTTGTTTACTCATTAAATAAATTGAATGTGTAGTTAGCAACCTAACAGAAAACTCTAAGCTCAGATGTCTACACTGGGGAATTCAACCAAGTTTCAAGGACTGTGTATCAATTCTACACAAAATATCCAATATTTAGAAAGAAAGTGAACACTTTAAAACTCATTCAGAATACAATGAGGGAATAAAATTTAGAGGTTATTTTCTAAGTAAAATAAATAGAAATATAAAAGATGAGTTCAGTCTCACTGAAGGAGTCCAGGAAAAACCACAGAGCATAACTGATGGATTTATTTTCAAAGGAATTCAAGTTGGGGATTCAATGTTGATACAAATTCCATCTAAGAATTTGTGACATCATATTTTCTAGTGTAATAAGTAATAGTAAGGGTGTTTTTTTTTTTCTTTAAAGTGCATTCTATAGAATATGAGTGTCATGGGGTATTCTACATAGAGTACTCTAGCAATCACCCTTTAAAGTTTTAAATGATTATTTGTGATTAAAAAAAAACTCTGAGGTTTTAAAATAAAAGTAGTGTTAGAAACTTAGGCTTTTCTAAGATTTCACAAATTTTACCTTGAATCTTTTCTTCACAAAATGTTAAAATATCAAATGGACCTAGATAACACTGAGGGATAATGTATGGAATTAGAGTTCCCTAAATTAAAATAAACAAAAACCCACTTAGGTGGTGCCAGACCTGGAACATCACAGGGACTTGAATATTCCATAAGAATGAAATTCCTCTAAGTGTTCATTAAAAAAGGATAATAGACAAAACTGGAAGAGAATAGATTATTTGAAAAGAGATCAGTAAGTTTGACTCTGTAAACACATCCAACAAGGAAACAATAGATCTTTAAAAATAAAAGACAACAAATAGAACAAAATTTCCAGTTTTCTCACATAATCATGATATTCACAATATCACTTTCTTACCATCTGACATTAACATAGCAAAGCAAGAAAACATTCTTTTTGACACTGAATCCCAGGCATATAGAAAATACTCCAGTATTTGCTATTTTCTATCAACACTAATCAAACAGATCTGGTACGCTTTTTTAAAGGTAAAATATGAAAGTCTTTATGTTTGTCTTTAGTTTAAATATGAAAGTCTTAGGTTTTTTGTTTTGTTTTGTTTCTTTGTTTGCTCACACGTGGATTTTGCTTGGTTTTGCTTTCAGCTTCCTGTAACTGCAACGTGCTCAGTCACAATGGAAGCAGGATAGTGTTGGTTTTCTTCCACAGTAGAAATCTGAATAATTCATAAACAATGGGAATTTATAAATACTTTATATATGCATAAGACTTGGGCTTTATTTTTGGGTTGATGAAGGAGACCTCACAGGCCAAAGAATTGCTATTGGTAGCCTTCCCTGAGATAATCAATGTACCTTCCTAATGTTCTCCTTCCATTTTGAACATCAGAAATTATTGCCACTCCTTTCTTTCTCGTTTTCCTTCCACTTTTTTCTTGTGGGACTAGCAATTGAATCTAGAAACATTCTGCTACTGAACTTCATCCCCAGACTTTTTCTTTTTCTTAAGAAGGGGTGTTGTAGGTTTCCAAAACTGGCTTTGAACTTGGCAGTCTTCCTGTCTCAGCCTCCTTAGCCCCTGGTATTTACCAGCATGTGCCACCATGCCCAATTCACTACTCCTTTCTTAAATTATTCTTTGTAAACACTAGGGCTATTTTATTTCTTGGCAAACATTTTCAGCACCTGGTCTCTAATCTGTTTAGTTCTGACTCCATAAATTACAGGGTTGAGCGCAGGTGGAATGACTACATAGAAATTGGCTAGAAGGATGTGGATGTAGCGTGGTATGTTCCTGCCAAACCTATGGGTCATGAATGAAAAAAATGCAGGGGTGTAGAAAGTCAGCATGACACACACATGAGAGCCACAGGTGCTAAGTGCTTTGAGCCGGGCATCCTGAGAAGAGAGTCGAAATACAGCCTGAAGGATCTGGACATAGGAAATGACAATGGCTATGATGTCACACACCAGGATAGAAATGGCACACAAGCCATAGATGATGTTGACCTTGATGCTGGCACAGGCCAGGCGGGCAATGCCCATGTGTTCACAATAAGTGTGTGGGATGACATGGTGCCCACAAAATGGTAACCGCAGGATGAGTAGAACAAAAGGAATGGCGATACACAAGGGTCTCAGGAGGATTACCCACGCAATGATGAACACCACTTTGTTAGTCAGCACTAATGTGTAACGAAGAGGGTTACAGATGGCCACATAGCGGTCATAGGCCATGGCCACAAGTACAGCTGACTCCATGCCAGTGTACAGGTGGATGAAGAACATCTGGATGAGACAGCCCTCAAACGTGATTTCTCTCAGGTTGAACCAGAAGATGCCAAGCATCTTGGGAATGGTGGATGTGGACAGGCCCAGGTCAATAGATGACAAAATGGCCAGAAAGTAGAACATGGGCTGATGGAGACCGTGTTCAGTCCAGATCATATAAAGGATGGTTATATTCCCAAGTACAGCGGTCAGGAACACAGCAAAGAAAGGGAGACCAATCCAGTGATGCATATTTTCCAGTCCAGGGATCCCCAGAAGGAGGAAAGAGTGTGGATGAAATAGGGTGGTATTAAGTGAGGCCATGTTTTGGAGCACTCTATATTAAAATACATTTAAGGCCAAATTCCTCTCATTCACTGAGTGAGTCTCATCCTTATTTAGTGCACACACACAAAAAAAAAAGAGAGAGAGAGAGAGAAAAAGAAACTTCTATCATATTTACCCATATTTATGCATCATAGAGGGCTGAAAGTACATAAAGCTTAATGGTACAATGTGGTGTCACTTCATCACAACCATTCAATTTAATTCAACATTTCAGTTCAACAAACTTATTATCCAACATTTGCTTGCAGAATTGTATGCAAAGACTTATTGCAAATGATAAACAAGAGAAAGGTTCTTTTCCTCAAGAAACTTAAAGTATTAGTGATTTAAAGTTAGTGTTAGTGGTTGTTATCAGTTACACAAGTCAGCAATTTAAATTAATAAAATGTTATTAAGATAAAATTATACCCTTGCCACTTTAGATACACAGAGAAATATCCTGGAATTTTTATGCTATTCTTAGAAGAATTATTTCATTTTTGAATATATATTTGTGAACAAAAAAGTGAAGATGGAGTTAGCATGATAAAAGTCATTATGATTGTATATAGACCATGTTTTTGTTCTGTGCAAATCTAATTCAATCTTCAAAGAAAACATCAATGCAGCAAACTAGAATCTTCTAAAACAATTTGAATATGTGTAGACATCCTATTATTTAAGCTTCTGAAACTATTTCTTATTCCATAGTTGTCTTCTGATCTCTCCAATACACTCTGCCTTGAAATAATACTATTGAAGCCACAGTAAATTATGTTTCAGGACAATTCTGTTTCTGTGGTCTGCTTCTAATAGAATACACATACACACTGTTCATTTCTGGCATGATGACAGGCTTTGCTGATTTTAGGTATCTTCTGGTTGACACTATCAAGAAAAAAATATGGATTTACATTCATGCACACACAAAAACATTAATGTTCAAGTTTATAAGACGTTACAAATTATCAGGTATTTAAAGTAGTTTATATACATCACCCCTTGATGCTAATTTTATTATTTTCTTATTATATCAAGTTTTTGTCAGGATGTATCCCATTAATAAAGCACTACTAAAGAGCTCTCTTACACATACTTCTCAGCATATGTATTCATGTATGGGTGCATGGGTGTGTCTTGCAAAGATGCATAGCAGCTCTGGTCTTGAAAAAATTCCCTTAAAAGCCTTATAATGGTGGGGCTGGGGTTGTGGCTCAGAGGTAGAGCGCTTGCCTACCACATGCAGGACACTGGGTTTGATCCTTAGCACCACATAAAAATTAAATAAAGGTATTGTGTCCAACTACAACTAAGACAAAACATTTTAAAGAAAAAAAGCCTTATAACGGAGAATTTGATCACAGCTCTTGGAAGGAGACAACAAATTGAGTTAAGATAATTAGTCAACAGCAAACAAACCGCTAGATTGAGAGACTATAAGAAATTTTCCAAGAAAAAAAAAACTGTTTAGAAAACTATTCCTAATTTGAGCAGGGATGACTATATGAGAGAAGTAAACTAAAGGATTTGGGAAGGAGATGTAATTGATCTTTATCTGTATTCACATTTTTTTCTCTTAACTTTGTTTTAGCTAATTTAACAGAGTTTTATGCATGATTATGGTAGAATATTAAGAAATAGACATGGGGATTGTGTTCATGTTCTTTAGCTCATTGCTGTATGACTCCTTTTGGGGAAATTAGGGAAAATTATTTTTCTTATGTCCACAAGTTGGGTCATCAAAAAGGGGGCACGGGTAGTTAAGGTTTGGCTAAGTAGGATAGTTAAGGCTATTCTATTCTTAAGAATATCACAAAGTAAAAAGCTATAGTGAGCTTAGTACTGACAGAGATTGTCATGGAATCCCTAGCAGTGCTTAGTAAATATTAAGTCTTGATCCTCTTTTTATCTGTGTATAAATATTTTAATAGAGTTAAAGGCAACTGATTTTCCTTATCTTTAGTGATCTGCACATAAGAGTTACACACTTAGAGACTACATCATGCAAATGATTAGAACTACCTGGGGGAAAGTAGCAAGTAGTTTAGTTGTGTTTTAAATGGCTGCAAGGGGTGAGGGATAATTTTGAATGGTCTCAGATAATCAAATATAGTTCTCCTTTCTTGTCAAACAGGCTTAGGCTAAGGTCATTATCAGACCTTTAAGTTATGTTACAAGGGATTAAAGAAAACATAACAAGGAGAAATAATCAGAAAATAGGAAGAGAAAGAACCTTCATAGATCAGTAAATAGATAGGATACACAGAAAAATTAGCAAAAATGTCAAATAATTCATGAACTGCACATAGAGACTACATAGAAAGAATGAAAGCCATAGTTGCTCAAGTGTAGAAAAAATTATACCAACACATTCTTACCATCAGTTCTCTTATCATTTTCCGTTTACTCGAAGGCTTTAATTTCTTCCCACTACTATATCACCTACTATTCTTCCTTTGTGCTCAGCTAGCCATAGATAAGAATACAAACTAAAATGTTACTTATCAGCAGAGACACCTGGAGAAGTGATCTTGTCTCCCTTAACATTCTTCTGTATGCTTAAGAGGGTGGCGTTTTATATTGTGTTCATAACCTCCAGAGTGAGATGTTAGGAGGATCCTAGGGACTCTGGAGACCACAAAGTTCTGAAATCAGAATTAACCCATTCACATGAAGTTAAGAGATAAAGAAATAGATAATCCATGTTTTGATTCTGGTACTGGATTCTGAAATCTAGGATTATCTTAATTCCAGGGAATAATAATAATAATAATTATTATTATTATTAATTTCTTAAACATTTTTTTTGCAACAGGGGGCCTGGATTTTGTTCTAAGGTCTTTATCCTGAAATCACCAAGCAGTGTGGGGCCCTTCCATGGCCCTTAATATGTTGGCTAATGACTATAATACTGCTGGGTTTATCTTCTTAATAGTGTGCAACTACCACATTAACTCATATTTCTTATAATTGTGCTACTACAAAAAAATTAAGCAAGCATACTATGACCATTACCTTGACTCAATATTTAGCACTTATCTTAAAGTTAGAAATTTATACAGTTTTGCATACACTAGCATCTATCATGCCATTCCACTAGAGATTTTTCTGTCAGTAATGGAAGCCAGAAACAAAAATGCAGAGGGCAGAAACTAGTCATGTTGTCGTCATTTTCCCACTGACTGTGTATATAAAACCATGTACAAATTTCATTATTCTCTTAACCTCAGTTTTGAAGCTTATAAAAGGAGTAAAATTGTCAACAAAGATCAATTTATTTTATATTAACATGAATTTATTATCCTACTTAATTGATATGGAGGCAGAAGTAGAGAAGGTCAGAGAAATTCTATAGAACTGAATTTCAGTCTTCCATTCTAGAAGGCTTGCCCTTGAGTGACAGGGACTGATGTTAGACTCTCAGAAGATTAAGTTTCATGGTTCACTCTCTTATGATTCAACAAATATGAAGCAATTATGAACTTTAGATTTGACACTGTTTTAGGCACTGTTTTGTACTAAACAGAACCTACAAAATGCTTTTTCTTTAGTAAGAGAAGAGCAACAGTCAGAACAATTAAGGTTAGTATAAGAATGATAATATGAATTATATGGAAACATAAAATGCAGAGCAGGGTGGGGATGGTGATGGTAAGGGTTGGCAGTTCTAAGATCATCAGAAAACTGACACTAAGCATATGGCATTTAAACAAAGGTTTGAAGGAGGTGAGGAAGTAAGTCGTGTAAAATCTAGGGGAGGTGAAGAGAAGCATTCTAGGCAGAGAGATCAGAAAATGTAAAGGAAAGCTGTAATATCTTGGCGTGGTACAGGAAAACACAGACAGAATCAAAGTCTCTATGATGCAACAAAATTAGGAACCCACAGACCTCCACTATGACACATTTCATAGGCTGTCTCTGAGTAGGATAGAGCCTAAGGAGATCTTCATAATGTCTAGCAATCAGGGTAGATCATGAAGGTTATTTAGGTAAACCCAATTACTTGTTTTTTTTTTCATTCTTAAATATAATTTTAAAGGCATGGTAGCAGAAGAAATAAACACATTGTCAGGTTATCTATAGCTACTCTTTAAAAAGTTGATTGATAATACATAAGGGTATTTACATGCCTTCTCATTCTTGGTGTTAAGTTATGATAATCACTATTAAAAATGATACCAAATCCACAAATGAAACAGGGAGCTCTATATAAAGGACACTGCAAGAAAACTCCAAGTCAATGTTTCTGATGAACATGGCTCCAAAATCCTCAACAAAATAGTAGGAAACTTAATTTGTTAGCATATAATATTCACATATCATGACCAAGTAGAATTTACACCTGGGATACAAGTACAAGATTGTGTCAACATATCTAAAAATTTTGTAAGTAAGCATAACTAAAGATCAAATCATCATCTTGATAGATATAGAGAAGGTGTTTTCTTAGAACTTCAATAAAGTCAAAGTCTTTTATACTGAAAAGTATAAACCACTGTCAAAAGAAGTCAAAGCAAGCATAAATAAATAAAAACACCTTCCACATTAATGGATTGGAAGACTTCCTATCCTTAAAATGTCCATATTAACTAACGCTAACTACAGATTCAATGTGAACCCCATAAAAATCCAAATACTATTTTTTTTACAGAAATAAGAAACAATCCTTCATAATGAATCACAAATTAAAAGCCCCCCAAAAACATAAATGTTCAGCAAGAACAAAATTAGAGACCTCACACTTCCTGATGTAAAAATATTTGCATATTCTATAGTAATCAGAAGAGTATGGCACAGGCACAAAACCAGAAATACAATCTAATGGAACAGACCAGGAGTCCAGAAATAAATCCATCCACATATGGCAACTGATTTTCTTAAAGAGTTCCAAGGATACACATAAGGTAAAGATAATCCCTTTAATAAAGTGAATATCCGGAGGCAAAATAAAACTGTATCCTTATCATATATAATAAACAACATTCTTTCAAAACTTAAGACATGAAAACATAAATCTCCTATAAGAAGACCTAGGTGGAAACCTCCCTGACATTTTATAGGCAAGGATTTCCGGATTATGACACAGAAAACACAAAATCTTTGAAGGAAACATTGAAAGTTAATGGACCATTGAAGACACAGATTGTGGTTTCATGGATGCATATTTACCTCCAAATTCATCCAACAGTATACATTGAATATGCTTTTTCTGGTGCATCAATTAAACCCCAGTGGTATACTTTAAAAAGGCAGAAGTTATACAAACATATTACTAGTAGTATGAATCTTAGAATAAAATGCAAAACTTAAAAAGAAATGTGAAATTTAATAATTATCTTGTGAATCTACATGAACCCTTAATTTACTCACTCTGTGTTGGAGTGCAGTAACTGATGCTCCATGTTCCTTCATAATTCCTGACTTTAATTTAAAAACAAAGCATACTTGCTTATTCAAGGATAAACATTCTTGGGAAGAGCAACTCTGTTCTAGTTGTAGCTATTTCAATCAACTAAAACATTGCATTTGTTAAGTTCTTAAACCACATGTCTTTTTTTCCTTTATCTTTTATTTTTTCAGTTGCTCCCTCTATTTTCCTGTCCCATTCCATTTTCCATTTATTACTCCTGGTTAATCTCATAAGCAATAACTTATTCCTTCAAACATTTTGTTGACTTCAATGTGATTATATTTAGGGTATATTCAATATTCAAAGATAGAAAAAAATTAGGCTGAGGCAGGAGAAGCACAAGTTCAAAGCCAACCTCAGCAACATAGCAAGGCCCTAAGCAACTTAATAAGTCCCTGTTTCAAAATGTAAAAAATAAAATAAAAAGGACTGGAGATGTTACTCAGTGGTTAAATACCCCTGGTTTCAATCCCTGGCATAAAAAAAAATAAAATGATATGTTAGATTCTTAAATACTTACCACTAATTTTACATGCATGTTAACAACTTTCAATATTTGTTTTTAGTGTCTTCTACTCTGCTAGAAAAACCCTACAGGCACAGGTTGTCCTTAAGTCATCCCAGTCCCTGTTTTTCAGCCCCACAAGTAATGACAGACCAACATATTCTGAAAGTTACAATTATTTAAAGGTATCCTATTGGCAAATTTCTTCCTTAATTAGAACATTTCTCTCTGTCTGGATTATTATCTTCTCACAATTGTCCACCATAGACCTCCTTCATGTTGCACTTAAACATCAGTTTCTCATCTACTCTCACTGGTTCTTCAATCTTAGTCACATCTTTACATTTATTTGCATTTAGAGGGGAGACATTTCTTCATTTACTTCCATTTGTTGCTAATCCCTCTCTTGTCTTTCTACTTATGGATTCTAACAAAATAAGGGGAAAAATCAAACCAAAAAATCAAATATAAGTATACTAGATCAAGGACTCTTGCTTATATACATAAATGCCTCAAAAACCCTGACTATTTTACTCAACTCTAAATTGATATTGGGCAGACCATACAAAGGAGACTAAATGTATTGATCCCTGTTCTAAATTTTGTAAGAACATAGATAAAAGATTTAGCTGGTCTAGAAAGATGGAATTCACTCACATTTGTAAGTTTATTTCATAAATGATTGAAAGGTATGAGTTTTCAAGAGATATGCAAGAAATATATGTCTAACACAGATTTTATAGGAATAAAAAAAAGTGTGCAGCAGGGGACTTCTGTTTTGTTGTTTAGACTTAGAAAACGAAGAAATAATGAAAAGAGCACTAAATCATAGCACAATGATGCCCACAACCAGATGCAAAGGATTGCCTGAATTGTTCTGAAATTTTTTCTCAGGTTCAAACAAATGAGAAAAGGGAATGAGAAAAAGCTGTTTGTGATTTAATCAGAGATGCTTGTCTCTGGTTAGCCAAACCTTTGATCCACAGGCATTAAAGCTGTCCTGGAGCACATTCAGAGCTGGTTGCTGAATTATGGATGAGCCAAGAGAACGATAAGGTAAAGACTCATACAAACAGGAAACACTAAGGTAGTATAAACATGAGCAGGAGCATATGTGCTCTGGACACAGATGTGGATAGGTTGAGGGTCAGGATCCTGCCAAGGCCAAAGGACAGCAGCAGTCTCAGGGCACAGATAGAGCAGCAAATGCCTAAGAAATCATCCTGAGGAGATGCAGAGGTTGCAAAAGACATGAGTGTATCTGAGCTGAGCTCCAACTCTCCAGCATCTGCTCCATGTTCATGTGAGACTTCAATTGTAGAAGATAAACTCAAAAACAAAATTATTTTAAAAATTCAAGATTGCAACCACAGGGCATTTAACCCCAAACAAGCATTGGGCCCTGTTTTAGAGTGCTATGCACTGTCCCAGGCACACACTCATGAAGCCCTCTGTGGCCTTAGCTAAGCTCTGTGAGTTCAGCTTTGAGGATATATAGGTTAGTGATTATTTCAGGGTAGCAAAAGGGGAAATGACTTTGTAGGAACATACCTGTACCAGTAACTATGAATGAGAAATAGATTGGGTTTTAAAAAAAAAGGAGCAACTGAAGAAATAAAAAAGTAAATGAAGTGGATGATCTGTCCAATATCAATTTACTTAGAAAATTTATAATGTTGTATGTAGAGCAGAGGCATTGACTGGGAAATCCTTGTCTTTTGACACAAAAGCATATTTTCTCCATAAATGATGGTCCAGAATAATGAAGGCAAGAGCTCCATCTACTATTGTTTTGCAGTACAGAATGAGTTAATGAAAGGTTCATAGGAATTTGCTAGGTAATTAAGAAATCTGTTTCTCCTGACTTTATTTTCTTGTAAGTCATGGTGCATTTCATGACCCAGATTGGAAACCAGAATCCCCAGAGACCTGTGTACTTTTAAAAAACTGGCTCTAGGGAATTTTCTAATGAAAGTTCCTCCTAGGCAAAAAGCAATGCTCTCATAAAAACTGAGCAGGTTTTGACAATACAGAGATATGAATCTGTTTTGATGCTCAGCCTGGTGAGTCTTTTCTGTCTCTCAAATTAGAGATGCACAGGGGAAAGAAGAGGCATAGAAGAGATGACAGGAGACAAGAGTTATGTTTGAGGAAAACAGAGTAAGGATGAAGCTTTGGGAAAGAATAGGATCATGGCGAATAAAGGCTAGGTAATATTAATAAAAGCATTTAGATTTCATTCTGAATCTAATAGGTGTGCCTTTTGGAAAAAAAATTGATATCTGTTGCATGAGAGATAATATGATCTCTTTGGAACATGTTTCAATGTTTTGAAGGAATTATCTGTTATAAAACTAATAACAGATTTAAGTTATTTATCTTTACTATCTCTGTTTCCTAGATTAAGAAACTGAGTTGTAGAAATATTACATTACTTATGCAAAGTCACACAACTAATAAACAATACTTACTATTTTCTTCCATTTAAATCCAGAGTGACTCAGTCATAAAGCTAAGTTTCAACACAATCAGTCCAGTGCAGAGCTCATGTTCTTGAGCCTTGGGAAGCACTGAACTGTAATGACTTCAAGAAATGGTGATTTGAATTATTCCAATTAGAATGTAGACAGAGTACTGGTTTTGATAGGTTTTTAAAAGAGGAATTGATAGTGTTTTTCTTTAAAGAGGTGGAAAAAGGAAAAGGGATGATCCTTATATTTTTAATTGACCAAATTGCTGAATGATAATGGTATTCATAGAATTAGACAGCAGCAAAGGTACGAATAAGTGAAATTGGCATTTGGTGGAATCAGTGTTGGGAATTCAATTTTAGAAATATTTAATTTGCACTATTTTTGGAAAAAAAAAGTAAAAATAATTAGGAGAATTTAGTCATGTAAATCTCAGTTTTAGTTGAATAAATATTATGGACACATTTATTTAGGAGTCTTTATTAGAAAGATAGCTATCAAAACAGTGAATGTGAATGAGATTTTCCATATTGACTACATTGGATGAAAATGAAGTACCTCATAATAACAAAGAGGGTGTTTGTAGGTAAAACTTTTAAATTAAAAGCAATAGAGTAAGCTGTTATTTTATGTAGAATATAGATATAAACCTATACAAGATATGATATAAACTATACTATTGGGGTGGAAATAAGTTTCTTTGACATAAGATACAATTTTCAGAAATCCTAAAATATGTAAACTTTGAAATAACTGGTTTTTTGAGGAGGTTGCATAAATCTGCTTATTAAATATAGAACTACAACAAGTACTATTATTAATTAATGTATTCCTTATATTGTACATATTTGGGATATCTATTTTAACCAGTTTTATCTATTAAATTCCATAAGTTGATATTTGACTACTCCATCTATATTGGAAATGTTTTTTGTATTCACGTTGTTAGCCAATACATATATTAATGGCTCTTTGCAAAAATCAGGGCTGCCTTATATACGGATGTATATACCATGCCTATATTATTGTAGTATTGGTCAGAAGCCATGTGAAAATTACTTAAAAAAGAGAAAAGAAGTAAAGAAAAAAATAGGCAAGTGTATTATACTTAAAGATAAAGCAACAAAATGGGAACACCCTAGATATTCTGTTTGACTAAAGATATCATATTTGATAAATTCTTAACTGTTAAATTTGGCTTTATGAAGGTTAAAAATATCAAGCAAAATGATCTTGATCTCTAGATATTTAATCATGATAAAAAAGAAAAATTATCTTTTTGTTCAAATGATACTTAGTGCTTAAATGCTACTTATTTTTTCCCAAATTGTACTATGTATATGTGTTTTATAGACATACGAAACCATCTTTGAGTGTATATATATATATATAGTACATACAGTATATAGTATTTATAGTATACTAGATAGTATGTAAGTGCATATGTACCACACACACACACACACACACACACACGGAAAAATAATGAGTGAATCTGTGCTTCAATTCTACGTTTTCCTTTGTAAAAACTATTTCAGCCTGATGATCTCCTTAATTACTCCAAATTTACACGGATTGGGGTATGCCTTTCTTGAAATAGACACTGATGTTCACAATAAAATAATTCATAAAGAACTATGTAATTCTACAGAGTTTGAACAAGTCATATAGATGTAACTTTCTCAAAGGTGAGTCTCAGAAGAAAGATTTTCCCAAAAACTGGAACTATTTTATATTTCACTGACAATTTAATTTAATGACCTTATAGTTTCATTCAGAATAGATTTTAATAAATGAAGAATGCTTGATGTAATATGTGAAACTGGATAGGTAGACCTTAGTTCTCAGAAAAAAAGTAGTGCCTTTTTATCTCTTTAGCAACATTTTATGTGGTGTCATATATTCAGAAAAATGATGCCTAGAATTGTTTTGTACATTGACACATTTTTCATGAAGATGATTTTCGTATGCAGATAGATTTTTCTAGTAGTCATTTATTCTCTTCTATCTATTAAATATGCTAAATTTTTAAAGTTGTAATATAATCTTTTATTTATTTATTTATTCTAATTTATTATACATAATGGCAGAATGGAATTCATTTTATATTATACATATAGAGCACAATTTTTCAAGTCACTGATTGTTCACAAAGTATTTTCACATCATTCGTGTTTTCATACATGCACTTACGGTGATGATGTCTAATTCATTCCACCATCATTCCTACCCTCTTGCTTCCTCCCTTCCCCTCTTTCTCCTTTGCCCTATCTAAAGTTCCTCCATCCCTCCCATGCTCCATCCCCCACATCGCCATTATGAGTCAGCATCCTCATATTAAAGAAAACATTCAGCCTTTGGTTTTGGGGGATTGGCTTGCTTCACTTAGCATTATATTTTCCAACTCCATACATTTACCTACAAATGCCATGATTTTATTCTCTTTAAACGCTGAGCAATGTTCCATTATGTATAAAAACCAAAGTTTCTCTATCCATTCATCTACTGAAGGGCATCTGTGTTGGTTCCATAATTTAGCTATTGTGAATTGTGCTGCCATAAATATTGATATGGCTGTGTCCCTGTAGAATGCTGTTTTTAAGTCCTTTGGGTATAATCCAAGGAGTGGAATAGCTGGGTCAAATGGTGGTTCCATTCCAAGTTTTCCAAGGAATCTTCATATTGATTTCCATATTGGCTGTACCAATTTGCAGTCCCACTAGCAATGTGTGAGTGTGCCTCTTTCCCCACATCCTCACCAACATTTATTGTTGTTTGTATTCCTGATAGCTGCCATTCTGACTGGAGTGAGGTGAAATCTTAGAGTAGTTTTTATTTGCACTTCTCTAATTGCTAGAGATGTTGAACATTTTTTCATAAGTTTGTTGATTGATTGCATATCCTTTTATGAGAGAGTGGTACAGAATAGAGAACACATAGTCCAACCTCCATAATTACAGTTTTCTTATATTAGACAAACGCACCAAACATGTACATTGAAGAAAAGATATCCTCTTCAACAAATGGTGCTGAGAAAACTGTAAATCTACAGGTAGCAAAATGAAATTAAACCTCTAACTCTCACCATGCACAAAACTCAACTAAAAATAGATTAAGGACCTAGGAATTAAACCAGAAACCTTGTGCCTAACAGAAGAAAAAGTAGGCCCAAATTTCAATCATGTCGGATTAGGCCCCAATTTCCTTAATAAGATTCCTATAGCCCAAGAATTAAAACTAAGAATCAATACATAGGATGGATTCAAACTAAAAAGCTTCTTCTCAGCAAAAGAAACAATCAGCGAGGTGAATAGATGGCCTACAGAACGGGAGCAAATCTTTACCACAAGCACATCAGATAGAGCACTAATCTCTAGGATACCTAAAGCACTCAAAAACCTTAACAACAACAACAACAACAAAAACCCAAAAACCAACAAATGGGCCAAAAAACTGAGGTATAATCTTTTAAATCATTATTTACATTTTTATCACTATCCCTAGGTTAGGATACTTGCAAAATCCATGTGGATTTTTTTTCATGTTTCCAAGTTTTGTTATCTTCTTTAATTTTGTGTGTGACAACTTTGTTTGGAACAATCAAAGCACTGAAGGAAAGAGATAACAAAGGAGGGAGGGAAAATTGGACTTAAGACCCAAGATTAAGAATTACGTATATTTAATAAATGTTCAGAGGGACAAATATCTTTAAAGAAGACTGAAAGCATAAAAAAGATGAAACTAAGAGAGGTAGAAAGAAAACTGGAAAAGTATATGGCTTATCTTTCTAGAGCCTACAAATCTCATTATATAATTCTATAGTTATAAACGTCATCATGTGTTAATAATGACATTCATGGGGAAGCACTTGGTCATGTTATTGAGGATTTCCATGTGTGGATGGATCAGAAGTTCTTACTTTTGAGAACATCCACTTTATTAATTTTAGAGCAGTTTATGATAAATTAGAATACTGCTGTGGAACTTATTTTACTAATGGAAGAAAAGTATCAAAATCAGATACTAAGAAATATTTTCTATAAATATTCCTGTTTATAGACACTGAGTTTTTTTATAAACACTAATATATACATATAGGGAAGGGTGTCATATTGCATGGACTTCAATTTCTATTTAAAATTGCCTCAAAATAGTTGCAAATAACAAAAAAAATTAAAGTATTTACTTAATGGACACATGCATGAAACTGTTAACAATAAGATTAGAGTACAAGTTGTAATTGGCCTAGGCACTTTTTATAGTCATTCATCATTTTCATATTAACTTTTGAATTAAAACAATGAATTCTAATAAGTGATCCTGGGGTGCAAAAATGAATGCATATATCCCATCTGCCATTAAGCAATTCATATTTTATGAACTTTTTATTGAATTTTCACATCTACAAAGCACACATTGTATATGTGCAGCTTGATTAATGATCACACCTGTATAACCAGTGTATAAATCAACAAATGTTTTTAGCACTTCAGAATTCCCATTTAAACTTATTGGAATATACCACAGAGTAATAATTATTTTGACTTCTTAAGCAATATATCAGTTTTTCCTGCTTTTTATCTGATTTCTTTCTCTAATCTTCATTTTTAAGATTTTTCCATATTTTTGTATACAGTTGTAAATTGTTCATAAATATGACATTTCACTCTATAAATATATTGTATTTAATTTTATATTGTTGATGGACAATTTTTGAGTGTTCCGTATTTTAAATAAGACACAGACAAGTAGACATGAATGATATATTGTTATTAAGAGAGATTGGTATTAAGACTTTTGGATACCCAGAAGAAGACAGGATCAAGTCTACAGGAGGCCCAGCAAGAAATATCAAGTTGTTTTTATAGCAACACCAAAAAAGCAGGATACTTGTGGAAAAGAGTGAAAATGCAAGATGTTTTTAAACACAAGACTATAGGCATCCTTGATTTGGAAGATGAGATTCTAATTAACAATTCTTCCTTTGAAGCATTCATGCCTTTATCATTTTTCTCCCAGTGACCTTGATAATTCTCAAATCTCTTGTCAACAGGTCTAAAACTACCCTTACTGTGCTGTCTCACCACCATATAATTTTAGATAATTCTGAAGTTTCAACATTTTTGTTCCTTAGCAATTTTGTTCTTAAATAAATATCAATAGGAGTGTAAACATTTATATAACCTAGAAATTAGAGGTTTTCCCTCTTTTCTATATTCCCTAATTCTATTATAGGGCTTTGTTCATGCTAAACAAGCACTCTACCACTGAGTCACGTTCCCAGCCCTTGATATTTGTGTGTGTATGTGCATGTGTGTGTGTGTGTGTATTGCTTCTTTTTTTGTAGTTGTCTTCTACATCATTTATTCATAATTCATTTGGCTATCTACCTAATGCTTAGACTTTGCACCATTTCAGGGTATAATCATAAGACCTAGGAAACATAAATTCCCCCATTTATTTGCAATCAGAGAATATAACACCATTTCTTCCCCCCCCCCCCCGGAAATGCCAAATAAGTAATTTACTTTTATTCATTAATAATCAGCTCTACATCTATTACTAAAAGTAAAATTTCTATTTATTCAGAAATTCCTGCATATATGTACAACTGGAAAAAAGATATTTTTATTGATATTTTACCATTTTCCACCCATTGGAATCCACAGAAAATTTTGTCTCCATGAGTGAATTATATTTTTACTCCTCCATTCATCAACTGTCATACCTTTAAAAAATCACAATCCCATCACTCATTAAAATACCTTTTCTTCCTCCTGGTCCTGCCACAGAGCACCACCTGCCCAGTGCCTCCTACTCCTGGATATGCTTCTCTTCACATGCTTATCACCCATAGAGTACTACTCCTTCTACAATCTCTCTGTCACATGTTTTCTTTGGTTTGTTTCCTTTATACCAATGCCTAGATAATACCCTAACATTTTTTTTCACCAAGAAGGAGGTCATAATTAGTATTGCTCTCTGGAATATTCAAATGGTCAGAAGAAAGATTTTTTGCTATAAGATAATTATGCATATAGGTGAGATGTTTTAATCTCCTTTAAAATGTTATAAGCAAGGCACATGTAGATGGCTAATGGGGATTTAGCTAACTTTTGAAATGATTGAGTTATCATGAATCTAATTTTCCATTGTTCCTTTTGCTTTTTTCTCTGGTGTTTACTTCAACATTTCATCAATATCCATCATTGTCTGAGCAATTAGCTGTAGATACAAATTTATGTTAATCAGATAGATTCTCTGAGCTTTAAACACAATTGTGTATTTGCATACTTCATGTGGAGGGTTATTTGTGTCTCATATATAGTATACATAAGGTCTACATTGTCCTTTTATTTCTTTCCATTCTCTTTCCATTTCCATTCACCACTTTCGTCCCTAGTTTAATTTCCATTAGATCATTGTAAACTTCTGGGAGTCTCTTAAAGTCTTAGATTGCTCACATAATTATGGAAAATTGATATTCTTCATGTTTGTTGTAAGGATTCGAAATGATTTTTCCCAAGTTAAAAAAAAAGTTTTATAAATAATGGACAGTATTGCAATAATTGGTGGCTTGTATTGCTCTTTTACTATTGTTCTCTATCTCATTTTGTAATTATATGACTGAAAATTAATGAATGACCAAATTTTAATCCTTTAGAGTACTTTTTAATATTTTGCTATATATTTTGGCAAATTTATTTGTTTATTGAGTATATGTTACCAATTTTCTATTTCACCTTGCATGTTATCATTCAATCAACTGGGATTAATTTCCAGTACTGTATTCAAAGGCTAGCAGACACCTAAGTTGATCAAAATTCAGGAGGGTTCTGGTATTGATGATACTGATGATAAGAAAAAGTAGCTGATGAATAGAGAGGTAAAATTATATTGGTGATATTGATCATGTATCAAAGAGGAGAAGGCTAGCAAAGTTTAAAGTCACATGCAGAACATTTCATTTAAATTTAATATATAATCATTTTTAGGGACTTATCCTTGGATGTCACCTATCTGAAGTTCTCTGTAGAAAGTGTATTTCAATTTGTCTGATTTGCAGAAGAATCTGTATTGATTCTGTTGTATAATCTGTATTGAAAGAATATTTTCTTTATATTATCTTTAGGTCTCAGAGGCTGCAGAAAACTGGTGACTTGCAGTTTTGATGTAAATACCAATCTAAAAAACATGGACTCACGCATTCCCAAACAGGATGTACCTTTCCAATGATAGTCAGTCTCACCCCTCTACCTTCTTGTTGCTGGGGATCCCAGGACTAGAGGCTCTTCACTGTGGTGAGCCGTTCTAGTTGGACCGTGGCCGCCATTAGAAGATGGCGCCGGCTTCCACTGTGGCCTGTGATAAACAACTCCTAATATGGAGAATTGGCACGCAATCCCTTACCACCCTATGAGAAAGGTCCACGTGGCAGCTTAAGATTGGTATGCTGGAGGCTTTATTAGGCTGTGCTTGGGCGCTCCGCGACGGGTCACTAGAAGATGAAACATGAATCAAGGCCTGAATAAACTGCTGAAGGAAGAATCCTGTGTCGTGTTTTCCCTTGCTGGCGAGGGGTCGCGGCACTTCACATCTGGATCGGCTTTCCCTTCTGTGCTGTATACCTGATTGCACTCGTAGGGAACCTTACCATCCTTTTGGTGATCAGGACTGAGAGCAGTCTTCATCAGCCCATGTTCTACTTCCTGGCCATGTTGGCTACCATTGACTTGGGACTCTCCACTGCGACCATCCCTAAGATGCTTGGGATCTTCTGGTTTAGCTTTCAGGAGATTAAATTTGATGCCTGCCTCACCCAGATGTTCTTCATCCACAACTTCACTGGCATGGAGTCAGCAGTCCTCTTGGCAATGGCTTATGACCGCTATGTGGCCATCTGCAACCCCCTCCGATATAGCACCATCCTCACCAACAAGATTGTTTCTGTGATTGGTCTTGGGGTATTAGTGAGGTCGTTTGTTTCTGTCATTCCATTTGTATTTCTCATACTACGACTGCCCTTCTGTGGGAACCACGTCATTCCCCACACTTACTGTGAGCACATGGGTCTTGCTCGCCTGTCTTGTGCTAGCATCAAGATCAATATCATCTATGGCCTGGGTGCTATTTCAATCCTTGTTTTTGACATTATCGCCATAACCCTGTCTTACATTCAGATTCTTTGTGCTGTTTTCCGTCTCCCTTCCCGGGAAGCCCGTCTCAAGTCTCTCAGCACGTGTGGTTCTCATGTTTGTGTCATCCTGGCCTTTTATACACCTGCCCTCTTTTCCTTCATGACACATCGCTTTGGTCGAAATGTCCCCCGCTATATCCATATACTCCTGGCCAATCTGTATGTTGTAGTGCCACCAATGCTCAACCCTGTCATCTATGGGGTCAGAACCAAGCAGATCAATAATCATGTAAAGAAAATATTATTACAAAAATAAAGAATTAGGAATACTACCCAATACATAGCAAATGAAATTATTGAGCATAAAAACACCTCATAATGTTATTTAAATTTAAATATGTTTTACATAAAGTTTTAATTATCTTTGTTTCCTTTTATAAGTGGCATTATTGAATTTAGAAGGAATACTAATCTAAATTTTGGTTATCTGATTATTATGGTAAATGACAGCCCATAAAAATCTTACATGTTATTTTTTTTTATCAATGATGTCCCCAGGTTTAAAGTCTGATTTAGAGTCCTGCATAATTTTTTGGGCACCATACACTATCATTCTTGTGGGTGTTTTCACATTTTACTCTCCCTGTTTAATATCTAAGCCTCCCTGTATATTTTCATCTTATTTTCCATTTCACTCCTCTCCTTCATTTCATTTTTCCTCTATTTCCAGAAATATTAGTCATTTGCATTCCATCACAATTACTATATAATGGCATTCTAAAGTTCCATCAAGAGTGTCAAGCTTGCTGCATTGTGCCATCAAGTTCTGATGTAGTTCATGGAAGAAAGTGAGTAAGTCATGGGAAACACATCCTTTATTACACACTTTGCCTAGCATTTGTCACAGGTACATTTAGGTTTGTGATGTCCAAACTATGCTTTAAATGTAAGTAAAGGAGACCCTTACAACCTAGGGATGTTGCTTTCTTTTTGCTCCATGGTTCTATTTATTTTTGAAACCAATAAAATAAAAAAATTTAAAAAATAAACATTATTCTGTTACTAAAAGCAAAAAAGATTCATTACAATCTGGCAAATGCAATGCAATAATTATCTCCTGACATTTCTGTCACTTTTTGTGTCATTCTGATTATTTTCTTATTTACAAATGCCATTAATTCCTTGACTTAATATTCATCTCACGCTTTCTCATTCCTAATTTCTGATTCATGCAGAGATAGTCTTATTCTGTCTTGCTCTTGTTTTCAAGATTTCATATAAAATCAATCCAGTGCAAAAATCTGAAACGCACAATTTGATGTGTGTCTGGCTAGGTTTTGCACAATAATATTTGTTAGATTGATCCATTTTGTGTGTAATATCAGTTAACTTGTGTTTTCTCTTTTTGTTTGTTATCATTCTATAATGTTTTGCCTTATAGCTTCATATATAATATGTAATTAATACACTACTTTAATGAACAAATGAAGTTAACATATATGTTTTACTGAAGTAAGATATTTAAGTTAGTATTTCTCTATTATTAATAAAAGCACCTTGGATATTTTTGTAAGTGTATTCTGTTGAACACAATCACTCATTTCTTTTGGATATTTTCATCAGATTAATTACTGGCCTATAGGGGACACTCACCTTTAATAGCCTCTTCCTGTTTCCAAACTCAGTAGTGATCTTTATGAGCAGTTAAGATGAGTGGTGTACTTTGGAGCCACACTGGGTGGGGTATGGGAGTGTCACACTGTTATTTACATTAGCATTTTCTTGATCGGAAATGATGGTGAAAACATTTTCTTGTATTCATTGGATATACTTCTCCTTTAAAGTACTAGATTTATTTTTGTTCTTATTTTTTATATTAAGTTGCTTGTGATTTATTTAGAGATTTGTAGTGAGTTCAATATACTATTTTTATGTGTGATTCATTCAAAAAAATTTAACATGTCAATATACATTAATTATATGTCAATGAAAATTATAACAAAATGTTTGTTCAAAGGTTAGGCATATTTTATACTGGAGTCCATTTTGTGCTATTTTAATTAATTCCATATTTTAAAATAACAAATATCAAAGTCCAAAGAAATTTTAATTTGGTACCATTTTCAGGGTCAATTGGGTGATTTTGTATTTTGTAACTCAGGGAAGAAATAAAAATAGAAACCGTGGAATATAAAATAGAAACTTGGGTTTTGAAACCCTAGCATGGGAAAACATGTTAAAGTATGTTTCTATATTAGATAAAAGTTCCTTATAAATATGGTATCACCTAATGGTTATTTGGAGTAGGATGGTTGTGTGGGGAATAATATTTAGAAGAATCATGAAGAGAATTTAAATTATAATGTAATCTTCATTACTAAAAGTATTTTATGTCCAGTCTTTCAGACCATGCCATTAGGAAGGGATATGTTTTGAGTTTTATTTTCACTTCTTAGGAAGAAAGGAGATCAGATTTCTATTTGTATAAAGTTTGGAAAAATAATAAAACTCCTGTGCTGGTACCACTGCTTCTGTGTGAACACAAAGTCCAAAATAGCTTTACAGATTTAATCTGGTACCTCCATGACATAACGCTAAGATTCTGGGGCAACATGGTGTGACAAAAAAAGAATGAAATTCGTGAACTTTTGAAACATTGCAATTAAACACTGTGCACTGTGTCTTAGATCTCAAAATCACCATAGAAAATACGTAATATCCAACTGGGCTTAGAAATGAAATAGGGGGGATATAGACTGAAGAGATCATTTCTATGGGAATAAACCAATGAGCTCAGCAAAACTCAGAAAGACCAATGAGGAGGGGAATAAACTGGCTAATGGGCATTTTCAAAAATGTCAACATTATGGATAGGCTCAGAAACAATATCAAGAATTAGAAGAATAACTAAAATGGCTGCTAATATTTCTGTTATCCAGTGGATTGTAGATTTGAAATATAAATATTTTTATGATCTCATTCATACATGGAATCTAAAAATATTTATCACATAGAAGTTGAGAACAGAATGATGTTATCATAGGCTAGGCTAGGGAGAGAAGAGGGAAGGCAGATAGGGAAAGTTTATTATAGAAACTAAGTTACAGTTAGGAAAAATAACTTCTTACAGTCTATTGCATCAACTATAGATTATGATAATGTACTGTTTGCTTTATTTAAAGTTCCAAGAAAATATTTTGAAAGTTTTCACCTTAAGAAATGATAAATGAGTCTGTAGGTTTACTGTTAATTGAATATCATACAATGTATACAAAACATCACATTATTTTATTAATATGCATTATTTTTATGTTCTAGTAAAAAATAAGAAGATGACTTGAATTTTTTCCTTGTGAAACTATAACAAAAATCTACATTCACTTAGTACTTTAATTTGTTTTAGAATTGCATATTGCTTAAATATATCAGAACACCTTTCACTTTTCAATTTTAACATTATTAATATCACATAAATGTTAATAGAAAATATCACACTGAAGGGCACAGTGGTATCAACCTTCCCTAATCCCAACACTAGATTATGGGTTCATTTAAATGTCTAGTTATTCATTCATTTTAGACTGGATTTACTGATTTGTTGCTCTATAGATAAGGTTTTAGATTAATTATATTTACTCAGACTCCGCTACTCTCCTCTTCTTTTTCTTCCTTTCTCTCTAAGGTTATTGCCTTATTTCTATAAGTAAAAGCATTTTATGTTAATTTTAATCTGGACATTGAAATATTTATTTATTGTAATTTTGACAATCATGCACCTTTCCTTTCATTGTAAATATATTTAACATTAAGTTAATTTTTAAAAAACTTTGTGTGGGGGGAGTTCTGGGGATCAAACCCAGGGTCTTACACTACTAAGTAAGTTTTCTACCACTGAGATACACTGCTAGCCCTAAATTAGGTTTTATTAACTTAAATTTGAAGCCAGTAGTTGGAACACTGCATAGGAAAGAGAGACTTTATCTTACTTGACACTCAAAATAGAATTATTATATATAATATAATTACTATAGTATAATATAATAGTATAATTATATATAATAATTATTATATATAGTAATATGTTATGTAATGCAATTTTATATGTAATTACATATACATGTAATTAATTTTCTAAGTCTGCATTATTATAGAGATTTGGAAAATCAAGATGAAAAATTTACCCACGAAGAGATTCTGTTCACATCATATAAAACTATTTTGGAAGTATTATTTTTGTTATCACTGACTCTGTATTGACAATGTCCATGTCCGGGTCAGTGGGTGGTAGGTGTGTCAGTGCATCTCTCCCTGGTGCAGAAAATAGGATCTTACCCAAGAGACTATGATGTGTTTGTCTTGGTTCATAGAACGAATTGGAGTTAGTTTTAATTTCAGACAGGCCCCAAGGGCTGTAAGTATGAATATTATAAAACTGTGTTTTCTCTAGTAGTTATAAGGGGTTTCTAGCCCTGTTTCTGGTAAAGGTGAGCTTCTTATTTAATTTGCAGTGAAGATGAATGGTGATCAGAGATTCCTTTTCACCAGTTATGGATCAGATTACAGCTGAATTTACTAAGTGACATTTTGTACAAATATTTTCAGATGAAAAAAAAAGTCTTCTCTACAAAAGCAGGGATATTTACTTTTTTCTCCTTATTTATTTATGCATTTTAGTTACACATGGCAGTAGAGTATATTTTGACATATTTATGCAAACATGGAGTTTATCTCATTCTAATTCGGATCACAGTCTTGTGGTTGTACATGATGTGGAGATTCACTCTGGTGTATTCTTATACATATATAGGAAAGTATTGTCAGATTCATTCACTGTCTTTCCTATTCCTGCAGAGGAAAATTAAGCTTGTGGCACAAACAGTAATCTCCACTCCCAAGAACAAGTGTGCATTAGAGTATAGATTTCTATAATAAAGTAAATAAATAAGACTATCAGAGGAAAAGGGTTAAATATGAACTCTTGATTCCAGAGAGGGAGGCAGAGAAATAAAGAAGACTGGACATGGACTTTACATATAGTCTCACAAGATTTACTGCCTGGGGTAATCACTATTTTTAAAATAGCTTTAATAAAAAACTTCTTGAAATTTGGACTTTGTCCTATAACTTTTTTCTGGACTTCTTTAGACCTAAAACTTTACATCCTTTATGCCTTCCTCCAATATTCTCCTTTCTTTCTTTCTTTCTTTCTTTCTTCTCTTTGCACATATTTTCTTTCCTACTTCCCTTTCGGCCTATATTTCTAGTCTCTTCCTTTTATATATATATATATATATATATATATATATATATATTCCTACCAATCTCTTCTTTCTGAAATAATAAAAGAGAGAGGGACAGACAGACAAATGAAGGAAGGAAGAAAAGAAAGAAAGGAGGGAGGAAGTAAAGATCACACTGAAGTAAGGTAAGTCAGTAGCACANCTGCCCATTCTGTACCTAACCTATCGTCTGCCCTTCTGTGAAGCTCGAATTATTGCCCACTCTTACTGTGAGCATATGGGCATTGCCAAGTTGGCCTGTGCGAGCATTCGCATCAATGCCATCTATGGCCTGTTTGTGGCTTCTTTCCTCATCTTGGATTTGGCACTGGTTGGCATCTCCTATGCCCACATTCTCCGTGCTGTTTTCCGCCTCCCATCACGAGATGCCCGCCACAAAGCACTGAGCACTTGTGGCTCACATGTTGGGGTCATGTGTGTTTTCTACACCCCGTCCCTCTTCTCCTTTCTCACCCACCGATTTGGCAAAAAAATTCCCCGTTATGTCCACATCCTTGTTGCCAACCTGTATGTGGTTATCCCACCTGCTCTCAACCCCATTATCTATGGTGTGCGGACCAAGCAGATTCGTGAGCATGTAGTCCATGTTTTCACTTCAAAGTAGAGGCTCTCGTTTTTGTAGGTCTTGAGAGTGTGACTATAACCCAAGATGCATATTTTGGCTCTTTTCTAATGATCCTTAAAGCATACAAGCAAAAAATCCACCTGATACTAAAGAAGCAAACTTTGGAGTATGCTTTTGTGTGTTGAATCTCTATATTGGCTTTGAGTGTTTACTCTTTTGAATGTAGGCTTCCATTACAGAGCAGTAATGGAATAGGGATTCCCACAGAAGCACTTTCTGTTTTTAACTATTGAGATAAAGTGAATTCATATGTCTTTCCATTTGAAAATAAGATGATATCCCAGCTTGATATTTTACTAGTCCATTCAGTTGATTGCAATTTTCTTGAAGTTCTGTGAAGAGAGAAATACGTTCAAATGAAAAATAAGATCTTAATACATTTCTCAATTACAATCTAAATGCATTTGATTTTTCTGAGAACCTAATGGCATTATTTAGTCAAGGTTTTAAAAATGTATAATATTTTTTCCATTTTAATGCCTTTTTCTTCACTTTTCATAAAAATCTGTAGGCACCATGTGCCCTCACTCTGCCACTGCCTCCCTTTTTGGAGAAGCATGTAGTGAAAGTACCAGAAAATAGTATGTTTTAGGGAATAAAAACATTGTTTATACCAGAAGCTTGGATGTATAGAATTCTAAGAAGCAGGATTTCAAGTTATACTTAATCATTTTCGTATGTTTGTGTGTTTTCATTGTATTTAACAAACCATCTGTCTAACTATGTGGGCAATACTTCCTCTTTGAAGGCTTCTTATTTGTGGAATGCAACATCCATCCATCCTGTTTGGCTTGATATTTTATGAAAGTAGAACAGTCCCAAACATCTTCAGGTACAAAATAAAATTTTGAACTCATGCATTTAACAGGAATTTCCTGGTGTTCTTCTAAATGTTTTTTGAAGTCTTATCAAGAGAACTCTTAACTCAAAGGCATCATTTTATTGCTTTGTCTGAATTTGGTATTGAAAAAATGATATGCATAGAACAATGATGCAATATTAGATAAGGATGACTTCTCAGGATGCTAGGAACTAAATTTTGAGTAGCATATTCATCATCTGATGGTTTTAAAATTTTGTGACTTTACTGAATAGAATAGTAAAATAAAACATCTTCAGGGATTCAAAGTGTGGAAAATGGATTAATTCACTTTGCAACAAAGATCATAAACTAGAGACTCCAGTAAAATATTTCTGGAATGAATCAATGGCAGGAAATATAATAACTATCTATATACGGTTATCTGAAAGATACATTTCCTATGTTTTTAGGATGTACTTCTTTCTATTAGAGATAGCAACATTCATGGATTTCCCCTGGGCCTTTTTTATCACAGAATAACCACAAAATGTGGGAAATGAACAAAATTGAGAATTCTCACTTCTCAGTTTCAATATTTACTATACTAAGAAGACAGTAGGGTGATGAATAAGGATGGATATATACATTCATGGGAAATAATTGAGTGTCTAGTGTTCCCAGCATGCTTAGGGTGCTAAGAAGCTAGATGAAAAAGTTTTATCAACAAACAGTGGTAAGCCAATTGAATGTTCACACTCAAAGAACTGTAACCCCAACTGTCACCATAGGCAGAAAAACAAACAATAAAAAAAACAAATTCAAAGTTGGAGAGAACCATATAATTATGTATAAAAGATAAAAGCTTAAAACTCTCAATAGGAAATATAGGTATAAATCTTTGTGTCTTTGTACTGTGATGATTTTTTAATATGAAATAAAAAGCAAAATCAATGAAAAAACAAATACATAAAGTGGCATACATTTAAATTTAAACATTTTGCTGTATCATCAAGACATAGTACAATTTACTGAATGGGAGAAAATATTTGCAAATCATAGATCTGAAAGGGCAAGTATAAATTTAGAATACATAAAGAACTCCTGTGACAAAATAATGAAAACTCAATTAATTCAATTAACAATGGGCAAAGGAAGATAAGTACATGAAACTTTTCTCAACATCATTAGTCATCATGGAAATACAAATCAAAACTACAGTGATACTATTTTGCATCCATCAGAACCACCATAATAAAAATTGTTTAAAAAGAAAAAAATCATAAGCAGTGATGTTGAGACTGTGAAAGAATCAAATCCCTCAGACCTCTCTTGTGTGAATGTAAAATGAAACCACAATTTTGGAAAACAGATTGAATTATGAATAGAGTCCAAAAGATATGTTGGTGAGTAAAGCACATGTTTTATTTAATTGAATAGATTGCTCATTCCTTTGGTTTGAAACTCTATGCCTTCCTCTATCCCAATTACTCTTAAATTTGGTCTTTTTATGTTATCCCATATTTCTTGAATATTCTGCTCATAGTTTCTTACCATCTTCACTGTGTGATCTACATTCTTTTCAAGATTATATATTTCGTCTTCATTGTTTAAGGTCCTGTTTTCCAAGTGGTCTAATCTGTTGGTGATGCTTTCTATTGAACTTTTAATTTGGTTTATTGTTTCTTTCAGTTCAAGGATTTCTGTTTTTTTTTTTTTTTCAGAACCTCCATCATCTTATTGAAGTAATCTTTTGCTTCCTGTATTTGCGTATGTAGGTCTTTATTAAAATTATCATTTGCTCCCTGAATTTGTTCTCTTATATCGTTCTTTAATTTGCAGAACATTTTAATTATGTACATCCTGGACTCCTTCTCTGTCATTTCTTCTGTTGTGCTAGTCATGGATTCTAATAATGTGGTATCTTGATTTGTTTGGGGCAGTGTTTTCCCTTGTTTTTTTCATGTTGTTTTTGTGTCTTTCCTCTAGCCCTGAGGATCTACAGCATTACCATTTTTCACACTTTAAGCTTATAGTGCCCCTGCAGGGTTCCAATACCTTTCCTTTGAGGGGAAGAACAATGTTAGCAGATCCCAATACAACCAATACATAACCTTAAACCAAATGGTTGCTATTAAGGCATTTACAGTTTTGTCACAATACACAGAAATGGTGAGTTAAATTAATTTCTACAATATAAACAGTAGGTTTGCAAAAGGGTTTACAGTTTCTGATAGTGGACAAAGAACCAGGGGTGAAGTGTAAGATGAGATGTTGAGGGATACGGGGTGAGGATATAGAGTTATTAGATCTTAGGAAGTGTGAAAAGGGAATTTAAAGACGATGGTTAGAAACAGGGGAAGAGAGAGGAAATGATTTTGGGGAGACAAGTAAGTGGTAAGACAATAGAGTAAATAAAACAAACACACATAAATATTAAGAAAAATAAAAAGCATAAAAATGGGAAATAAAAGAATATACAACACAACTGTAATATACTATTCAGACATCTCAGTCCTCAGTATCCTAATTTATGTATAGTACTTGGTTTCACAAACATTGGGGATGTGAGGGCAGAAGAATAGAGAGGAAGATGGAGGGGAAAAAGTCAAGAAGGAAGAAACAAGATTGTTTTGGTTGGAGATCAGTATCTTCCTGCTTCCCTTCTCATCTAATAGTGGGGTTGTGTGCTGTTAGCTGGCATCTCCACCCTCAAGATGTTGAAGGTTACCAGAGTGGGAGGGCTGGTCTTGGGTGCAGAGTACCTGGAAGTGAGGTTTGGCACCAGTGGGTCCCTGATACAAGACTAAACCAAAGATCTCCTTTGGGACCTACTTGTGTGGTGTGGGCACATAGTCTTATATCCTTATATTGCCTGTAGACATCACAGTTCCTGATCTCTAATTTAGCTCTAAACCGCATCTCTACTTCTTAATTGGGGGTCTTTCTTTTGGGAGGTATTATGGGTTGCACTCTATGGTTTTCAAACCTGTCTTGAGGAGCTGTTTTTGTATTGGGCAGTCACAGTGTGGGGGTAGCCACTTCTGGGAAGAGGAGGGGGCTGGGGACTATGGATACCCGCCCAACCTGTGTTCCAAGCTGGGAATTGCTACAACTAAAGATGTCCCAAGATGGAGACGGCTGCTTTCAGGGATGGAGTGTCAGGTCGGGTTGGGGGGGAGTGCGGGCAGTGGCATTGGGTGATGTGTTCAAAGATGCAGTTCGGACCCAGTGCTGGCTCCGCAGGCATTAGTGAAGCTCTCTTGGGGCTGCCTGTGCACTGTGTGGGGTCAGCAGGGCTGACCTGGGCCTGCCTGTGCTCTGTGGGTCAGAGTACATGTTTTAAACAAATACAAAGGGGAAGCACAAAAGGTGAGTTGAAAGAGAATATTAAAATGTTGCTCACAGAACTGGTGTAAAGTGGTGCATGCCTATAATCCCAGTGACTGAGGAGCCCGAGGCAGGAGGATCACAAGTCCAAGACCAACCTCAGCAATGTAGTGAGACCCTGTCTCTAAATAAAATAAAAAGGTCTAGTGTGGCTCAGTACAGAAGATCATTTAGTTCAACCCCCTAGTACCACATACACACAAAAAAAATGTTGTTAATTAAAACAGGAAAAATATGACATTATAAACATTATCTTGATAATGCACATAAAATGTGCATCCTGACACTCTAGTGTGACCATCCATTTGCAAACATGTTTCTGTTCAAAAAGTGTCAATCATATTTATGGACTAACATATCAGTTATCAGTGACAAGTCCCCCACATGTTGAAATTTGAACATAAGAGAAACACGCCAAGGAAAGCATATAAAGCAGGGTTTATTTTAATAGGAGTAAAATAGACTTCTCCTGGGAGGGAGAAGGGGGCCATAGCTGGTATCCTAGTATCCCAAGAAGCAAGGTGTTCTGTCCTTTTTATATGTCCTAGGCTTCCTTCCTTCTCTTGCCTTTTCCCCCTTATCTTTCTCCTTCCTGCATTTGTGACTAGGCCCAGGAATGCTCGGTGGGATGGCCCAAAGGTAGGAAACAAGTGGGCCGAAGGGGGAAGGGCAGGATAGGATAGAGTAGTCAAGGACACTACCATATATATGGTGTGTGTGTATATATATATATATATATATATATATATATATATATATATATATATAGTATATATATAATATATAGTATCCAAGTCAGACAAAGATACTACACTATATATATATATATATATATATATATATATATATATACCTTATAGTTCCCCACAGGGAAGGACAGTTCCTCAGATAGGTTACCTTGGCAACAGGTTGGATCACGGCCAGGTTTTTGATAAGGGTAGAGGAAGGGCTCTGAAGGAATTAACATTTCAATCCCTCAGGAGACAGTGTCCAAATTCCCAGACTCACTCATAGTTGGCCTCCTTGATCTGACCTGACTCGATTTACGTATCTGCACTGACTGCCTGTCTAATTCTGGTTACAATTACATACTTCTGGCTGGACATTTAGTGTCTTGTAATAACCATCTCTCTCTCTCTCTCTTATTATATTTATCACAGTCATACATTCCTATGTATAATAAAATAGGTAACCTGGCTCATTCCTAATTCTGAGGAAAATAATTCTAATCTTTCGAGATTATGACTTTTGTGTATTATAGTAGTATCCAAGTCAGACAAAGATAGTACACCAAAAGATAATTACAGTCCAATAACACTGATGAACATATATGTATATTACTCAAAAAGAAAAACAACTCATATTCAATAGTAAATTTAAAAGAACATTCACATGTGATTCTGCAATCTGTATATGGGGTAAAAATGGGAGCTCATAACCCACTTGAATCAAAGTGTGAAATATGATATATCAAGAACTATGTAATGTTTTGAACAACCAACAACAGATGCTGATATCTATGTATACACCTAATTTATAAAATAATCCAATTAATATGTTACTTTATATACAGAGATATGAAAAATGGTGTTCATATGTGTAATAAGAATTGTGATGCATTCTGCTGTCATGTATTTAAAAAAATAAAAGCAATTAAAAAAAAAAAAGAACATTCACATGGGATCAATTGTGAATTATTCCTGAAATGCAACAATGGTTTAACAGACACAAATCAATAAATGTGATTCACCATATTAACAGAATGAAAATTTTAAAAATATGATTATTTCAATATATTCAAAAAAAGCTTGACAAAATCCAAAAATTTCCATGCAAAAACTCTCACCAAATAAGGTATAATGGAAATGGTCCTCAACACAATAGAAATCATATGAAAAGCCTACAGCTATCTTTATTCTCCATGCCGTAAATTTGAAAACTTTTCCTCTAAGATTAGGAAAATTTCTGTTCAACATGATACTAGAAGTCAAAGCCATAGGAATTATTCAAGAAAAAGAAATAAAAAGACATCCAAATAGGAAGAGAAGATGTTCGCTGACAATATGATCTTTTACATAAATAACCCTGAGGACTTTGCCACAAAGATAGACCTGATCAATGAAGAATTCAGTAAAATCTCAGAATACAAATTCAACTTACACAAGTAAGGAGCATTTCTATACACTGAAGTTCAACTATATGAAAAATAAATTATGAAATCAATCTCATTTACAATAACATCAAAAATAAATTCTTGGGGAGAAAATTTACCAAAGAAGTAGAAATTGTATGTACTAAACAATATGTTATTCATTAAAGAAATAGCACAGACAATTTGGATAATGAGTTTGACAGTTACTTACAAAATTAAATTTAGTCTAATCACAATATACAGTTGTACTTCAAGGAATTTAGCCAACTGCTTTAAAAACTATGTGCACAAGAATTCTGCACATGGATAGTTTAGCAACTTTATTAATAAATTCTAAGAACAAGAAGCAACAAGATGCCCTTCAAGAGATGAATGAATATACAAACTGGTAACGTCACATAGAGGAATATTACTCTACATTAAAAAGAAATGAGGTATCTTACCATGGAAAGGCATATTGAACTTAAATACATATTGCTAAGTGAATAAGTCTAAAAAAAGGACAACAAAGTATCAGAAACTATCAGAAACTGTCAGGGAGAGGAGAAGATGTTGTCTATGTGAATCACAAGGTGATATTCAGAGTGGTGAAAGTATTTTATATGATATTGTAATGAAAGATATGTGATACTTTACATGTGACAAAAAAAACATAGGATTTATAACACAAAAGTCTTTAATGTACGCAAATTGCCGCAGTCTGGCTGGGCACAAATAACCGGGAGGTCAAAAGCCACTTGTAGATTCAAGCAGGAACGAACTTTATTTCCGAACTCACGCAAACGCCATCCACGTGACCCTTCAGGAACTCCGAGAGAGCTCAATTGGAACTCAACCAACCCACACAAACTCTCTAGGAACTCCGCAAGAACTCAAAAACAGCGGGCACCCAAGGCAGCAGGAACCCCCCCTTCTGGCAAAATGCCAGGCACCATATTTACCCCGGCCGTGGCTCTCAACGCAAATTAAAAAAATAATAAGAAGTACAGGGGACAACAGGACAAAATCAAAAACGTGAGAAATTACAGCATATTACAAGTGTGTGTGTGTGTGTGTGAGAGAGAGAGAGAGAGAGAGAGAGAGAGAGATTAGAAGACTTCACTAAAGCAAATGAGGAAAAGTAAGCTAACCAAAGTAATAAAAATAGGTCCACACAAACACCTCACATATGCACTTAACCTAGTGAATAAAGTTTTTCCCCAGGGGTTCATGAGATATCAAATTTGACTGATCTATTAATCTATTTTATTTATTACTTTGTTTTTGCTTCCAACAGTGTAACATAATGATGAATGTACATTTATGTATGTATGTGAATCTATATACACTTATGTATCTATACATACAAATATGTATATCTATAAATAATTGACTGTATATATACATATATATGTATTCAATACACAAAAGTTATAATCTTAAAAGCCTAGAATTATTTTCTTCAAAATCAGGAATGAGCCAAGATACATAATATATTATATAAAGGTATACGTATGTATGTATGCATATATATATATATATATATATATATATATATATATATATATACATATGTATGTATTTATGTGCATATATGCATACATAATATGCATGTATATATGCATGCATGTATCTACATATATGTATATATATGTATGCACACATGAAATAATTCTGAACATTCAAGATTATGACTTTTGTATATTTAATTTTATGATGCATATATTTGACGAAGTTAATGAGATTTTCTTCTATTCTTACTCTCGTGTGAGAGATAGAGTTCAGGGCTCAGCCCACAACTGCATCCCGAGGAGGGACTTGAGAACTAAAAGGCCACACACCTGAAGCTCATCGCCATGGCAAAGCCTTAGAATGAACCTTGATCACAGCAAAGACTGTAGTCCCATGACGATATCCATTATAAACCTAAGAGGATTTGAAAAACAAGGAATTGAATACTAACAGGCAAAGCACAAGATGGAACAAGAGAATGGCATATAGGATATCAATTTTGAGTGATCTATCAATTTATTTTATTCATTATTTTGTTTTTGCTTCCAACAGTGTAACATAGTGATGAATGTACATATGTATGTATGTGAATCTACACACACACACACACACACACACATATACATATATATGTCTGCATATACATACATATATATATATGTATGTGTATGTATATATATATATATATTGTAGAACCTGTGTGTCTCAGGAAAAATGGAAGTTCTAAGAGAAAACCTTCTCCAATAAAACACCCTATACTTAAACACAAAGTTACCCTTAGGGAAGTTAAAGACCCTGGAACACAGAAAGCACTTTCTCCAAGAATCAGGAATGTGGCAACAGTTTTAACTCACAATTTTTAAACTAATCACAAACATGCATTACCCTGCCATAAAAAGACAAATAAAATATTTTACATATTTTGTAATTAAAAATCAATTTTAATTAAAAATTAAATTTTAAAAATCAGGATGAAATAATAATTAAATAATAAAATTCTTAAGGGCAAAAATAGAAAATATATGTAAAATTGTTTCACTGATAGGAAGACAATCAGGAAGGCCTTCATAAGCAGGGAAATACATCTATGGATTAAAATCACCTGTGTCTCCTCTTCCAAGGAATGGTCTTGATAGAGAATACCTCTTAGCAAATCATGTTTTATGCAGAAAATAATGGATACAAATTACTTTAGAAACATTGAACCAAAATTGGATGACTATAACAGAGAGATGGCTTTATGAAGAAGGCTTGGGATGAGCTTGAAAGATGTGAGAATTTTCATTTGAAGGATGCATTAAAATTAACAAAATGAGAGTCTTTACATTTATAATATAGTGGATAAAAATAAGACTTAACTTCTCCTTGGTCATTAAGGGATGCAGGCTAGGGTGACATTGGAAAATGTTAGTGGTATGTAAGCAGAGATCTCACATTTGACTTTACTGACATCTAAACCATGCTCAGAACTCATCTATTGCCGATAATTATTCATTAAATGAATGAATGAATGAATAATAGAATTCTTTTAATACATACTTATGAATTTTACTGCACTGGAAAGTATCTGTGGTAATCAAAATATTTTAGTGAGATAATATTATATTCAAATGTTTATTAAATATTTATTCTACACCAAATTCCTGGGATTACAGGCATGTGCATAACTATCCCTGGTTGCTGTGTTTACAATAAATTGTAATGTGTCAAAATAAAGAAATTTCTCAAGATTCCTGAAAATATAATTAGGGATGTGGGAGAGAGCCATAATTTATGGAAAAATACTGGGTATCAACAGATATAAATTTTTTCTTTACTATTGATGGTTGAGGAGACACATTTTTTGTTGTCATTGTTTATTTTGTATTGTTCTTGCTTCTTTGTCTATTTTCACATGTTTTTATTGCCCTTGTTTTTTTTTTTTTTTTTTTTTTTTTT
>NW_026000174.1:17221377-17225548 GCF_001458135.2 Marmota marmota marmota
TCCCTTCCCTTCCCCACCCTCCCTTCCTTCCTTCCTCTTTCTCTTTCTTTCTTTCTGATTTTTAAATTTTTTTTTTGCAAAATGGCGATTGACCCCAGGTGCTGTATCCTTGAGCTACGTCCTCGGCCTTGACCCACTTATTTTTTTGAGACAGGGACTCACTAAGGTGCCAGGTTAGACTTCAGATACTCCTTCCTCAGCCCCCACCCCAACCAAATTCCTGGGATTACAGGCATGTGCCCTGTCCCTGGTTGCTGTGTTTACAATAAATTGTAACATGTCAAAATGAAGAAATTTCCCAAATTCTACAATCCAAAGATTGCTTTCATTAATATTAAAATTTATATAATAAAAAGTCAATGAAATTCTGATCAGTTATCTTGTGCAAAAACATTTTTCCATCAATGGAATTAAAGTATATATCAGAAACAATTTAATTTGGTACACTGATTAAAGATAATTTTGCATTTATCCTGTCTCCACTGCTTACTAGCTCTGAGACAATGTGTCAGTTACTTGACCTCTCTTTGTTCACAAACGTCAGGAGCAATATGGAACATTATTGGGTGCATTGTAAATAACCAAAACATTTTAGGTGTTTTTAAACAATATATATTCTTATTATACATGTAAGGTATTATAAAATTTGTTTAAATTACTCAGAATACTAAAATATTTTTATAATCAGAGTAGTCCTCATCAAATAAATGTAGCATAATTTATTTATACAGTTCCCACATGTCTGAACCATACCAAATTGCATCTTTTAATTCCTTCTGAGGTATACAAAGTAGGGAAGACTACAGGCAAATTAAAAATATCTATAAACGTTTTTTATTTTTCACTACAAATCTTCTATCTATTCATTTATATAAAAAGTAGAGATAAATCTTCAGGTGTTTTCACCTTGCACTTAGATCAGAGACAGTTCAACTCAAACATATACATGTGTTTTTGTTCGTTTTTTTCCCAGCACACAAATACAGGCCACCTCTAGTCTTTCTAGAGTTGTAGGTATCTCAAGTGAAGAAAGAGACAGGTAGTTACTTTCCTTATTTGTATCCTTACTCAGTGACCCTTAAAAATGGGAGGTCTGCACATGGTGGATAGTTCCAACTATCCAGGAGGCTGAGGCAGGAGGATTTCAAGTTGGATATCAACCTGGACAACTTAGGAAGACTATGTCTCAAAATACCTTTTTATAAATGGCTGAAATGCTTAAAAAAGGAAAAAATGCATAAATTGGGGGTTCTCTCTGTGGACTGTACCAACTTGGGTTGTGCTGGCAGCAGTGACTGAAGGGGAAATAAATCCAATGCTGTGGGAACACTAACCCCTAGTGGCAAAATAACATGATCAAAGACCAGGATGTATGGAAAAGCCTAGAATGGCAGTGAAGTGAAAGCTGATACTAAGAGGGCCTGGTTTTTGATTATTTTTACATGACAGGTGACATATCAAAGATAAGGGTCATTATGTGATTTACCCATTATCTCTAACAATCATAGGTCCAACTCACTTGGCCATTACTTTAAAAGTATGTTTGTGCAAGCAGTGGGGACGGGGATTTGACATGATCTCATGGCCTTTGCTACCTTATATTTTCCTTAGAGAAGAGTTTCAATATAAAATAATCTCAGA
Organism: Marmota marmota marmota; assembly: GCF_001458135.2. Taxonomy (NCBI): domain Eukaryota; kingdom Metazoa; phylum Chordata; class Mammalia; order Rodentia; family Sciuridae; genus Marmota; species Marmota marmota. The sequence continues at coordinate 17,223,019 of NW_026000174.1, forward strand.
AAGACCCACTAGTGTTTATACTATGAGTTAATTAAATCCAAAAGTAGCTGTTAAAGAATTATGATCATAATGATGCTAAAGAAGTAAAACAGACCCTTTAACAATATTTATATTTTCTGTTTTACCCTCCTTGAACTAGGCATGAAGGGTCTCAGTAATCAGTGATTTTAAATGGAAAGTAACTTAAAGAGAATTTTCATTCATCTTTTCAATTGTTTTTTTTACTTTTGATTAAATTTTTTCAGGAACTTCTTTTCCTATTAGCAAGTAAAAAAAAGTAAGAGATTATTATTTATTTTGTTTATTTCTGTTAAACTTCAAACTATGCAAGCCATACACACACACACACACACACACACAATATCTTAAGTATAGGCTAAATTTTAATGTAATATCCATAGAATTCTATATTCTTTAGAATAACTTGTACTATTAACATCAGCCTTTGATCAGAGAATGTGGTAGAATCACAAGGGTGCCACAAATAACTGGAAAAGTAAATTTAAAATAAGTCAGGATAAAAGATAGTTTATGTTTGAAAAGATAAGTACATGGAGGAGGGAGGATCATATATAAGGAAAAAAATACTACTAGGAGATTTTATTTTATATTATAGTAGAAAGTTACACTCAATTTCATATATTTAAAAAACTTTTATAATATTTTGCTAAGTAAAACAGCTGTACTTCACCTTAATCTGTAATTTATTTATAATAGTGTTAAAGGTAAAGAAGATGAGTAGATACTTAAGTTTAGAATATATATTATTTGGAGGTATCATTAGTGAGTTTTGTTTCATTTTCATCAAGCTTCTATTTTGCTTTATTTGAGGAGTAAAAAAGTTTTATTTAAGATAATAATTCATATAAACCCTTTTAAAAAGCAAAAAATTAACCCACCAATTTTCTTTTAATAAAATCAGGTTAAAGTCTAGTTAGCCATAGAAGGATGCATTAAATTATATGATTTCTCCAATTACTTTTCCAGGATGACGCTGCACAATTAAAGCTGTTAATAAATTTCATAATTTCTGATTAGACCTGAAGATTGGAGGGCTCTTTCATCATTGTCCCATCATGCCATTTGCCAATGGCACCTGCTTCAAGCCATGGGTCTTCACTCTCATTGGAATTCCAGGCCTTGAATCAGTGCAACACTGGGTTGGGATTCCATTCTTCATTTCTTTTATTCTGGCCACATTTGGAAATGCTCTGCTTGTCACCATCATTCGCATTGAGCACAGTCTCCATGAGCCCATGTATATATTTTTAGCTGTATTAGCCGCTACTGACCTAGGCCTGACCTTCTGCATTACCCCTAAAATGCTGGCCATCTTTTGGCTTCAGTCAAGAGAGATTCACTTTGACTCCTGTCTGATTCAGATGTATTTTACACATACTTTCCAGTGCATGGAGTCTGGCATTCTCCTGGCCATGGCCTTTGACAGATATGTGGCTATCTGTGAGCCCTTAAGGCATTCTGCCATTCTCACTAAGAAGGTACTAATCACCATTATAATGGCAGTGACCATTCGAGCCTCCATCATCATCATCATGTGTCCACTTCTAATTAAGTTGCGCCTCAAGCATTTCCGGACCACAGTCATCTCTCACTCCTACTGTGAGCATATGGCTGTGGTAAAGCTGGCTGCAGAAAATGTCAGAGTCAACAAAGCATATGGACTGTTTGTGGCTTTCTCAGTCCTTGGATTTGATGTGATCTTCATTTTCTTATCCTACGCCTTCATCTTCCAGGCTGTGTTTAAGTTGCCACAGAAGGAGGCACGATTCAAGGCATTCAACACCTGCACAGCCCACATCTTTGTCTTTCTTCAGTTCTATATTCTCACATTTTTTACATCCTTCATACACAGATTTGGCTTCAATGTTGCTCCCTATGTGCATATTCTGCTGTCCAACCTTTACCTGCTTGTTCCACCGCTGCTTAACCCTATTGTCTATGGAGTGAAGACCAAACAAATCCGTGAGGGAGTGATCAAAATGTTCACTCGCAAGGGTTGAATTCATAAGCTCTCCAATTCCTCATTTTGTTTATGATAATCTGCATAGTGATCTTGTCCTGTGGGGTAATACTATGATAATCCTTATATTATTTTAATTTTCATGGGCTGGAACAGATTTCACAAATAAAATTACAGATAATCCATATACACATTTTCGATAAAATTTCAGTTATGTAATCAAAACTAATAATGCTTTCTATAACTTTGTTTAACTTTTGAACATTCTCTAACCTTGAAATAGGATCAGTTTTGGAAAACATTACCCTATGTTTTATGCATTTTATCCAATGATATTGGTACAAGTTATTCTCATACTTTCTAACACTAGTTTCTAAACTATGAGTCATGATAAAACGTTCATATTTTAATGTTTAGTAAACTCTAAATACAGTAAAGCTTTATTAAATATTACATGTTTTCATGTAACATGGTAGATTGAATATATATATATATATATATATATATATATATATATATATATATTTTTTTTTTTTTTTTTTTTTTTTT
>NW_026000174.1:17225833-17294658 GCF_001458135.2 Marmota marmota marmota
GAGTAGGGTCTGGAGTGCCTGAGGACTTTATACCATTTACTAGTAGAACTGAATAAAAATGAAGTCATTAAATACTATTTTTTGAAGTGCAATTTTGCAAACTGAGAGCTCCTTAAATTTTACAAATAGCTTTCCGCTTATTTCCCTCAATGTTATCTCTAGAGTGGCAGAATTGTGTTTTGTGTGGTAATCAAAAGACAAGGGCTGGGGCTGGGGTTGTGACTCTGTGATAGAGCACTTGCCTTGTATATGTGAGGCACTGGGTTTGATCCTCAGCACAACATAAAATAAAATAAAGGTATTGGTCCATGTACAACTAAAAAAAACACTTTTTTAAAAATGACAAGGGCCATAAATCTTCCTTGGTACACTACCTACTAAATTTTTCCATGTGAGACAAGGTTGTACTCTATGCTTCACTGTGATTATGAAATTGGTAGCAAATTTAATTACTATGTACCAACTTATGTATTTATCAACACTCTCAAAGCCTACAACACTTGTGCACTCTCTGTACATTACAATAACTTGATTTGAAGATTTTTTTTCTTAAGTTTTCAACACTACCCACATTTGCCTTTATTGACTGATAAACACAATTGACACTTTTTGGTCAGAAACATATTTGTAAATATATGCTCACACTACAGTCCCAGGACACACATTATACAAGCATTATCAAGATAATGTTTGTAATGACATATTTTTTCCTGTTTCTATCAAAAACATTTTTTGTGTGTGTATGTGGTACTAGGTGGTTGAACTAAATGATCCTTTACTATTGAGCCACACTAGAACTTTTTATTTTATTTAGAGACAGGGTCTAACTATGTTGCTGAGGCTGGCTTTGGACTTGTGATCTGCCTGCCTCAGGCTCCTCAGTCACTGAGATTACAGGTCTGAATCACTTTACACCCAGCTGTATGGACAACATTTTAATATTCTCTTTCAACTCATCTTTTTTTCTCCCCTTCGTATTTGTTTAAAACATGAGCTTTATTCACCAACTTATCTTTTGGCTCCTCATTCACAATGCAATCTGTTTTCCTAAATTGCTGTTTCATTTTACACTCACACAAGGGAGGTCTGAGGGATTCGATTTTTTCACATCCTCACATCACTGCTTATGATTTTCTTTCTTTTTAAAGAATTGTTATTATGGTCATTCTTATGGATGTAAAATGGTGTCACTGTAGTTTTGATTTGCATTACCATGATGACTAATGACGTTGAGGAAATTTTCATGTACTTATCTTCCTTTGCCCATCTTTCATTGGATTAATTAACTTTCATTATATTGTCACAAGAATTCTTTATTAATTCTAAATATATAATTGTACTTTCAGATTTATGATTGGCAAATATGTTCTCCCATTCAGTAAATTGTATTATCTCTTGATGATACAGCAAAATTAATGTATGTAAATTTAAATGTATGTACTTTATGTATTTGTTTTTTTCATTGATTTTGCTTTTTATTTCATATTTTAAAAATCATCACAGTACAAAGACATAAAGATTTACACCTATAATTCCTATTGAGAGTTTTAAGCTTTTATCTTTTATACATAATTCTATGATTTTTCTCCAACTTTGAATCTGTTTCTTTATTGTTTGTTTTTATGATTATATGATACTTGTGGTTACAAATCTTTGAGTGTGAACATTCAATTGGCTTACTACTATTTGTTGATTAAATTTTTCTGTCTGGCTTCTTGGCACCTTAAGCATGCTGGGAACCTTAGACACTCTATTATCTTCCATGAATGTATATATTCATCTTTATTCATCACTTTACTATCTTCTTAATGTGATAAATTCTGAGACCGAGAAATGAGAATTCTCTAATTTTATTCTTTTTCTACATTTTTGTTGTTGTTATTCCAGAACAAAAAGACTCATGAGAAATTTGTGAATGTTTTTATCTCTGATAGAAAAGAGTACATCCTAAAAACATAAGAAATGTATCTTTCAGATAACAAATATATAGATATTTCTTATATTTCCTGCCATTAATTACTTCCAGAAATATTTTACTGAAATCTCTAGTTCATGATCTTTATTGTAAAGCAAATTAATCTATTTTCCAAACTTCTGATCCCTGAAGTTTTTTTTTTTTTTTACTAATCATTTAATTTGTTCTTTTTATTCGTCTATTTAGTAATGTCACAAAACTCAAAGTCATTTTTGTGCCACAGATGATGAATGTGCCACTCAAAAATTAGTTTCTAATATCCTGAGAAGTCATCTTTGTCTAATATTTCCTCATTGCTCTATGCATATCTCTTTTTTCCAGTACCAAATTCAGACAAAGCAATAAAAATTTGCCTTTAACCTAAGAGTTTCTTGATAAGACTTCAAAAAATATTTGGAAGAACATCAGGAAATTCCTGACTTCAAAATTTTAGCTTATACCTGAACATGTCTGGGACTGACCTACTTTAGAAAAATATCAAGCCATACAGGGTGGATATATGTTGCATTCTACAAATAAGAGGACTTCAAAGCAGAAGAATTGCCCATATAGAGAGATGGTTGGTTAAATATACTGAACACACACATACATACAAAAATTATTAAGCATAACTTGAAAACTGGCTTGTTAGAATTCTGTACATCCAAGTTTCTCTTATAAACAATATTATCTTTCCTTAAAAAAAACTACTGTCTTCCAGTACTTTTACAGTAAGGGCACATGGTGCCTACAGATTTTTATGAAAAGGAAAGAATAAAGCATTAAAATGGAAAAGAAGGATTATACATTCTAAAAACTGTGACTCAATATTGCCATTATATTCTCAGAAAAATCAAATGCATTTAGATTGTAATTGAGATTACAATTAAGATCTTATTTTTCATTTGAACGTATTTCTCTCTTCACAGAACTTCAAGAAAATTGCAATCAACTGATTGTGCCAAGCTGAGATATCATCTTATTTTCAAATGGAAAGACATATGAATTCATTTGATCTCAATGATTAAAAATAGAAAGTGCTTCAGTGGGAATCCCTATTCCATTACCACACTGTAATGGAAGCCTACATTCAAAAGAATAAACACTTAAAGCCAATATAGAGATTCAACACATAAAAGCATACTCCAAAGTTTGCTACTTTAGTATCAGGTGGATTTTTTGCTTGTATGCTTTAAGGATCATTAGAAAAGAGCCAAAATATGCATCTTGGGTTATAGTCACACTCTCAAGACCTACAAAAATGAGAGCCTCTACTTTGAAGTGAAAACATGGACTACATGCTCACGAATCTGCTTGGTCCGCACACCATAGATAATGGGGTTGAGGGCAGGTGGGATAACCACATACAGGTTGGCAACAAGGATGTGGACATAACGTGGAATTTTTTTGCCAAATCGGTGGGTGAGAAAGGAGAAGAGGGATGGGGTGTAGAAAACACACATGACCCCAACATGTGAGCCACAAGTGCTCAGTGCTTTGTGGCGGGCATCTCGTGATGGGAGGCGGAAAACAGCACGGAGAATGTGGGCATAGGAGATGCCAACCAGTGCCAAATCCAAGATGAGGAAAGAAGCCACAAACAGGCCATAGATGGCATTGATGCGAATGCTCGCACAGGCCAACTTGGCAATGCCCATATGCTCACAGTAAGAGTGGGCAATAATTCGAGCTTCACAGAAGGGCAGACGATAGGTTAGGTACAGAATGGGCAGCATGAGCAGAACAGGACGCATTATGATTCCCACAGTAATGCCTGCCAGCACCCGAGGTGTCAGAATGGTTGTATAGTGAAGTGGAACACAGATGGCTACATAGCGGTCAAAGGCCATGGCCAGAAGTACTGTAGACTCCATTCCTGTGAAGGTGTGTATCAGAAACATCTGGGCCACACACGCTCCAAAACCAATTTCATGTGCATCAAACCAGAAGATACCTAACATCCGAGGCACTGAGGATGTGGAGAGAGCCAGATCTATGGCTGATAAGATGGCTAGAAAGTAGAACATGGGATCCCGCAGAGTATGGTCAGACCTGATGATCAGCAGAATTGTAGCATTGCCCAGCAGAGCCATTAAATAAACAGAGCAAAAAGGTAGGGAAATCCATGCGTGGAAAGCCTCAAGTCCTGGGATGCCTACAAGAAAAAAGGTGTCCGGGTGGAAAGTAGTAATGTTGGTATGGAGCATCTTGCCATCAATGAGAAGAGAAGCAGTTGATCACTCCTAGAAAGAAAATTAAGATTTAGAAATGCTTAGCTCAAAACTTCTCCAATAAGCTTAATTTGTATGTGGATTCTTCTTTTTCAGAAAATCAGACGCTAATAGTTGAGTCCAAAGTCAGATATAGGGACAGACTAAGTATACTTCAGGCAGAATGGACATGGACTGTATAGTGGGTCTCCCTCTGAGGCTTTGTCCAATAATATTTTATACTCATTCACTCAAATCTCATGCAAAACCTGGAAAAATATTCAAAGACCTGAGATTGATGTTTATGTGGTGATGACAGTCTTCTTCAGAGACAAAGCACACCTTATTTAATTGTATCAACATATAAAATCACAGAAAGGCAAACTAATACCTGCATGCAGAAGATGACAGTATATCCAACAATATGGGTGTTCCTGGACACGGGGGTTAACAGAAAATGCAGCAGAGTAGCTTAAATTAATTTATTTAGTGTCAATATTTTAAATGGTCTATATTTAGAATAATGCCTCAATATCTCATCTTGCCCATGATTACTCATGTAACCCCACAGACACACTACATTTTGTCTCATATATGCAAATTATTGCCCAGATATGTGGAATATTGTTGTTGCTGGAACTCATCTCCAGCAGAGAAATGCATCTCCTTTTAGTCATATCCTGGTAGAAATTAATAAAGATGCCAAGAATTTCTACTTGTTGCCAAATTCCCCAAAATATCCTGGGACAGCCAATACACTTCCCTACATGGAGGAAGTAAGTTTTGTTGAAAGGACACTTGAAAGAAATAAAGACAGTAGTGGTGGTCAACATCAGGGCAAGAAATATGTGCTACTGACTTACCTCACTTCTGTTGTTATCTTTACTTCCTCTCTCCCCTTCTTTCTTTCCTTCCTTCCTTCACCTGTTTCTGTTCCTCTCTCTTTTGTTCTTTCAGAAAGAAGTGATAGATAGGACTATATAAAAGAGAAGGAATAGACAGAGGAGCATATGAAGAAAGGAAAGTAGGAAAGAAAACCAGTGAAGAGAAGAAAGAAAGGAAAGAGAAGAAGTCTCAGGTATAAATTAGTCCAGAGAAAAGTCATAGAGAAAAGTCTAAATTTCAAGAAGTGTTTTATTAATGATATTTTAAATGTAGATATTTCCCCGGGGCAGTAAATCCTGTGAGACTGTGTGTGAAGTCCGTATCCAGTCTTCTTTTTTTCTCTGTCTCCCTCTCTGGAATCAAAAATCCACACTTAACTTTCATCCTCTGATAGTCTTACTTATTAACTTCATTATGGAAATGAATATCCTAATACACACTTGTTCTTGGGAGTAGACACTATTAATTATGCCACAACTTTAATTTTCCTCTGCAGGAATAGGAAAGACAGTGAATGAATTCTGACAAATCTTTCCTATATGCATATATGAAAACACCAGAGTGAATCTCCACATAATGTGCAACCACAAGACTGAGATCCATCCTAATTAGAATAAGAAGGAATCCATGTTTTTGTCAATATGTCAAAATATAGTCTACAGTCATATATAACTAAAAAGAACAAATTTTAAAAAAAAGAAAAAAAATTAAGTGTTCCAGGTTTTTCAAAGAAGACTTCTTTTAGTCAGAAAATATTTACATAAATGTGAGCTAGACAATGTCAACTTAATAAATTCACCTGTAGTCTGACCTATAAGGGTTAAACAGGAGTCTCTGATCACTATTCATCTTTACCACACATTTAATGGGAAGCTCACCTTGACCAGAAACAGGGATAGAGACCTCTTATATCTACTAAAGAGGAGAGTTTTATAATATACATACTTATAACCCTTGCAGCCTATCTGAAATTAAAGCTAACTCCAATCTGTTTATGAACCAAGACTACACATCAGAGTCTCCTGGGGAAGATGCTATTTTCTGCATCAGGGAGAGATGCACAGACACACCTACCACCCACTTACTCTGGATACGCACATTGTCAATACAAAGTAAGATACTAAAATACTACTAAAACAGGTTTATATGATGTGAACAGAATCTCTTCTTGGGTAAATTTTGCATCTTGATTTTCTAAGACACTATAATAATGCCAACTTAGAACATTAAAAAAAGTTAACCCAAGTATGGTTGCATGCCATTCCTGTAATCCCAGAAACTTGGGATGCTTAAGCAAGAGGATCACAAGTCCAGCATAGTTGATTTACAAGGCTAGGAGTGCAGTTCAGTAGCAAAGTACTCCTAAATTCAAAGCCTAGTACCCATCCCTAAAAAAGAAAACATATATCCATATATATCAATATATAAACATATATTGATAATTTTTAATTATCAAGCTATATTCTTGGGGTCAAATAAGATAAAGTCATTCATATCTTTTCCATGCAGTGTGCAATCTATTGGCTTCAAATGTAAGTTAATGAAAACAAATTTAAGGCTAGCAGTGTTTCTCAGTAAGAGAGAACTTACTTAGCATGTGTGAGGCCTAGGGTTTGATCCACAGAACTTCCCATATGCAAATTTTTAAAATTAAATTAATGTGAAATAAATTTATAATTAAAGGAAAGGTGTATGATTATCAAAACTTATAAGACAAGAAATAAATATTTCTATGTCCTGATTAAAATTGACATAAAATGCTATTACTTGTAGAAATAAAGCAAAAATTAATCAATACCATATACATGTATATACACACACACACACACACACATATATATTTACTTAAAGAGAGGAAGAAGAAGAGTAGGGTTGTCTGAGTTAATATATTAATAAAAATCCTTATCTATATAGCAAGTAATCAATGAATCCAGTCTGAAAAGAAAGAATCACTAAATATTTAAATGAAACCATCATCAAGTATTGTGGAATTAAATGTCAGAATATGCATATAGACATTTTCAGGGTAGATATTTTCCAAGGGCTAGAATTGGAGGTTAGACTGATTGGGATCAGGGAAGGTTCCTACCACTGTACCCTTCAATGTGATATTTTCTATTAATATTTGTGTGATGTTACTATTATGAAATTTAAAATGTGTAAATCTTTCTTATATATTTAAGCAATATGCATTACTAAAACAAATTAAAGTATTAAGCAAAAGTAGTTTTTCATTGTTGATGATTTTCATAAGAAAAAAAAATTTTATTCTATTTTTTATTTTTACTAGACCATAAAAATGATACATATTAATGCGATAGCATGTGATATATTGATACTTGTAAATGGTGTTTAATATTCAATTCAGAGTAAACCTATACCCTCAAACATTTATCATTTATTTACAGTGAAAACTTTCAAAATCTTTTCTTGAAACTCGAAAAAAAAGCAAATAGTATATTACATAATCTATAGTCTATGCAATAGAATATCAGAAGCTCTTTCTCCTAACTGTAATGTACTTCTCATTAATTAAACTTTCCCCATCTTTCCTTCCCACTACTCTCCCCAACCTATGGAACCCATAGAAATGATCACTTCAATCTATTTCTTTCCTATTCCCATCCTAAACTCATTTAGATATTATGTATTTTTCATAGTAATTTGAGATCTAATACATAGAATGTAATTACAATGCTTCAAAAGTTCACAAATTCCACTCCTTTTGTCACACCAAATTGCCCCAGAATCTTTGTTGTCTTTAGTGTCCTATCATGCAGGTACAAGAAAGAACTCTGTAAAGCTATTTCACACCTTGTGTTCACACAAAGCAGTCATACCTACTGAGGAGTTTTACTCTTTTTCCAAATGTTATGGAAATAGAAATTGGATCTCCTTTCTTCTTAAGTTCTTAAAATAAAATAAAATAAAATATACCCCCACCTAAGGGCATAGTCTGAAAGACAAGACATAGAATTTTTTAATAATGTAGATTACATTGCAATCTAAATTTTCTTCATGATCTTTCCAAATATCCTTCTCCAAGTGACCAGCCTAGCCCAAGTTACCATTGGATGGCATCAAACTTATAATGAACTTTTATCTTATATTACAAAAATAGTTTAACATGTTCCCATGCTAAGATTTCAAAACCCAAGTTTCTATTTTGTACTCCATGGTTTCTATTTTTTTCCCTCCCCTGAGTTATACAATACAAAACAGCTCAAATGACAGTGAAAATGACATTGCTATTTATTCTTTAAAAATATGTGATTAATTTAAAATAGCAAAAAAAAAAAAAAAAAAAAAAAAAAAGAACTCCAATGTAAAATATCTCCAACCTTTGAACAAACATCTTAAGTTGTTATAAAACAAATAATGTCAAATTAAAATATTGATAAATCGTTTGTAATTAAATACAAGGACACTACTCACCAAAGTTCCTATTAAGAGCACAAAGAGGTTCTGACTGGGATGATATATGCATTAAATACACCAGTTTTAATTATATTTTAAATATACCTTATGTTCATAGCCCATTATCATATAATTTCTTTCTTGACTTATAATTATCATGAAAAATATATTGACATATTAAATTTCTTGAATGAATCACACATAAAAAATAGTACATTAAGTACTAATAGTACAAATCTCTAAATAAATCACAGGCAATTTAATATAAGAATAAGAACCAAAAAAAAAAAAAAGCTCTAGTACTTTAAAGGACTTTGAAGTATATCCAATGAGTACAATAAAACACTTTTATCACCATTCCTCATCAGGAAAATGCTAATTCACACCACAGGGTGACACTCTCTAGCCCACCCAGCATGACTGCAATGTAGAGCACTCATCCCAACTGCTCATAAAGACATGAAGCAACAACTGCTGGGTTCAGAAACAGGAAGAGGCTATTAAAAGTAAATGTCCCCTATAGACTAGTAATTACTGAGGAAAATATCCAAAATAAATGAGTGATTGTGTTCAACAAAATACACTTACAAAAATATCCATAGTGCTTTTATTTGTAAAAAGAAAATACTAACTTAAATATCCTACTTCAATAAAACATGTAAGTATATTTATTTACCTATTAAAGTAATGAATTCATAAATACTATATATGAAGCTATAAGACAAAACATAATAAAATAATAACAAAAAGAGCAAGCACAAATGAACCAACGCTATGCACAAAATGCATTAATCTAACAGAAATGTTATAGAGCAAAAAATCACCAGACAACATTAAATTGTGCCCTTTAGATTTTTACACTTGATTTATTTTATGAGAAACCTTGAAAACAACAGCAATACAGAACAAAACTATCCCTGAATGAATCAGAAGTTAGAAATAGAAGGGATGAAGTGAACATCAAGTCAAAGAATGAATGGCTTTTGTAAATAAGAAAATAATCAGAATGACACAAGAGGTCACATTGCATCTGCCAGATTGTAATGAAACTTTTTTTTTTTTTTTGGTAACAGCATAATAGTTTTTTAAATGTATTGTCTCTTTGTACTTATACATGAATTCATTTTGATATAAAAGCACAGAGTAAATACACTGAAATAAGCCAAATAAAAATGTAATACATATAATATTTTTTATTATTTTTCTAGAATATAATTCATATTCTCTGCTTAAAGAAATTAATTTTTCTTTCTACACAGGTTAACTGTATGCTCTTTCTTTCTTTCTTTCTTTCTTTTTGTGTGTGTATGTGTGTCTTCATACACGTACTTTGGGTAATGATGACCATCTCATTCCACTGTCTTTCCTACCCCTATGCTCCCACCTTTACCTTCCCTCTCCTTTCCCCCTTTGCCCCATCTAGAGTTCACTTAATCCTCCAACCTCCTCCCACCCAGCATATTATGGATCAGCATCCTTGAATCAGAGAAATCATTCAGCATTTGGTTTTTTGGGATTGGCTAATTGCACTTAGCATTATATTCTCCATCACTTATCTGCAAATGCCATGATTTTATTCTCTTTTAATGCTGAATAATATACCATTGTGTATATATACCACATTTTCTTTATCCATTCATCTACTGAAGGGCATCTAGGATGGTTCCATAGTTTAGCTATCATGAATTGTGCTGCTATAAACATTGATGTGGCTGTGTCCCAGCAGTATGCTGTTTTTAAGTCTTTTGAGTATAGACCAAGGGGTGGTAGCTGGGTCAAATGGTGGTTCTATTCCCAGTTTTCCAAGGGATCTCCATATTGCTTTCCATATTGGCTGCACCAGTTTGCAGTCTCACCAGCAATGTATGAGTGTGTCTTTCCCCCAACATCCTCACCAACACTTATTGTTGTTTGTATTCTTAATAGCTGCCATTCTGACTAGAGTGAGATGAAATCTTACTTTAGTTTTGATTTGCATTTCTCTAATTGCTAGAGATTTTGAACACCTCTTCATGTTCAAAATACTAGAAAAACTAGGGATAACAGGAAGATATCTCAACATCATAAAGGCTATGCTAAGCCTCAGGCCAACATCATACTAAATGGAGAAAAACTGAAGGCATTCCTTCTAAAAACTGGAACAAGACAGGGATGCCCTTGTTCACCACTTTTATTTAACATAGTGCTTGAAACACTGGCCAGAGCAATTAGACAGATGAAAGAAATTAAAGGGATATATATAGGAAAAGAAGAACTCAAATTGGCACTATTTGCTGACAATATGATTCTACATGTAGAAGACCCAAAAAATTCCACCAGAAAACTTCTGGAACTAGTAAATGAATTTAGCAAAGTAGCAGGATACAAAATCAATACCCATAAAGCAAAGGCATTTCTGTATATCAGTGACAAATCCTCAGAAAGAGAAACGAGGAAAACTAATCTATTTACAATAGCATCAAAAAATAAAGTACTTGGGAATCAACTTAACAAAAGAAGTGAAAGATCTCTGCAACAAAACTACAGAATGTTATAGAAATTAAAGAACTTAAAAGATGGAAAGATTTGCCTTGTTCTTGGATAGGCAGAATTAATATTGTCAAAATGACCATACGACCAAAAGCAGATTTAATGCAATTCCAATCAAATGACATTTCTCATAGAAATAGAAAAAGCAGTCATGAAATTCATCTGGAAAAATAAGAGACTCAGAATAGCTAAAGCAATCCTTATTAAGAAGAATGAAGCAGATGGCATCACTATACCAGACCTTAAACTATACTACAGAGCAGTAGTAACAAAAACAGCATGGTATTGGCACCAAAATAGACTTATAGACTAATGGTACAGAATAGAGGGCACAGAGACTAACCCACATAATTACAGTTATTTTATATTAGACAAAGGTGCCAAAAAAAATACATTGGAGAAAAGATAGCCTCTTCAACAAATGGTGCTGGGAAAATTGGAAATCCATATGCAACAAAATGAAATTAAACGCCTATCTATCACCATGCACTAAACTCAACTCAAAGTCGATCAAAGACCTAGGAGTTAAACCAGAGACACTGTGTCTCATAGAAGAAAAAGTAGGCCCCAATCTTTATCATGTTGGATTAGGCCCCAAGTTCCTTAAGAAGACACCTATAGCACACGAATTAAAATCAAGAATCAATAAATGGGATGGATTCAAACTAAAAAGCTTCTTCTCAGCATAAGAAACAATCAGTGAGGTCAATAGAGAGCCTGCATTTTGGGAATAAAATCTTACCCCACACTTCAGATAGAGCACCACTCTCTAGAATATATAAAGAACTCAAAAATCTTAACACCAAAAACCAAATAACCCAATCAATAAATGGGCTAAGGAACTGAACACAGACACTTCTCAGAGGAGGATATAAAATTAATCAACAAATATATGAACAAATGTACACTCTTACTTGTTCACCTCCATTTAGCATTCACCTTTCTCCTTCCTCTTTTACCTTTTATATGCTTATAACATACATTATTTTTATTTAGAACATCTTATAATGTTATGGTGATATGCCCCATATACTGGGGAACAAAGTTTTGAAATCATTATATATATATCACTGTACATACTATAGTACCTAGCACTGTATTGTGTATTATATGGGGACTTACCGAACATTGTTAAAAAAAAAATAGTTATTTACTAACTTCAAAGAAAGTGGAGAGACATGGACTATAGAGACTAATTAGATTTATTATTTAATTCCACTTCAATTTTTTTATTCCTCAATAAATCAACATTTCCATGTAGTGTTATTTGATGCAAGAAAAGTCCTATCTGTTAAAAAATATATATATCTGTTGTCAGTATTCACACTGGACAAAAGAATGTGGAGATCTTTTTATTAGCTTAGCAAATAAAATTATTTACTAAAGCATATCATAAAATATCAAAAATTTAGGAAATCTAAATCTGTTTGTTCAACTGCTAGTATCTTGAGATTGGCCATATTGTCATGTGACAAATTCATATATAACACATAAACACATATATGTGATACACACACGTGCACACACACATGCATAATGTTGAAAAAATTTACAAAATGAAATATATTTCTGTCATGTAAATACTTACTTCCAACATGCAATACACACACAGGAAATCAGCAGATGTGGAATGGTATTTATGCATATGCACATGATTAAGGATTCATATGTATGTGTGTGTTTAAGAAAAAAGTATACAAGAAGAAAAAATGAAGATGGGAGGAGTGGTTGGAATTAAAAAGATGACAAAGGAAGAAATAGAGACACCAAGAAGGAAAAGATGCCAAAGGAAGCAGATGCCTGTGTCACAGGATCTATTGTACTAAAATTTCTAAGCTATATAGAACTTCCTTAAGAGAATCAGCAAGGCATGATACATGTATGTATGCCAAATACCTAGTCTTTATCTGATTTTCTTTTGGTCCTTGATAAAAATTTATTTAACTATGTTTTACATTTAAATGAAAATAAATGTAATAGATCTGATTAACTTTATTAAAATTAAACAAAGCAGCAAATACTTAGGTTTTCCTAGGAGATATGCAATTGCATCATGATGGGCTTGGTTATTAGAAAAGATTAAGTATGTTCTTCTATAATTCTACAATAAATCAATAATATTGGATAAGAGCTGGAGCCTGTTTGTGAATGAGACATCTGGTCTGTGACATGTGCAGCTATACAAGGCCACAGAATCATGGTCACTCCTAAGAGCACATAATTTCATTTCTACTTTTATCCCCTGGGAATTGAAGGACTCGAAGATTAGCATATGTGGATTGGTTTTCCATTTTGTTTTTGACTCTTCTTCTGGGAAATATTATAATTATTTTTATGATTCGAACTGAACACATTCTCCACCATCCCATATTCTGCTTTCTGGATATTTTGTTATCAATTGATCTGGGCTTGTTCACATCCACCATTCTCAAGGGTCTTGGCATCTTCTGGTTCAACCTGAGAGAAAGCACATTTGAGGGCTCTGTCATCCTTATGCTTTTTCACCACCTGTGCAGTGGCAGGAAGTCAGCTGTGCTTGTTGCCATGACCTATGACCACTATTAGGCCATCTGTAAAACTCTTCGCTACACATTGGTGCTGACAAACAGGGTGGTGTCAGCTCTATCACTTGTTATTCTCCTGAGGCCCTTATCCATTGAAGTCCCCTTTGTTCTGCTCATTTGAAAACTTCACTTCTGTGGATATCAAATCATTGCTCACACATATCATAAGCACATAGACATTGCTCACCTGTGCTGTGAAAGCATCAAAGTTAACATCAACTTGGCATATGTGCCATTTCTAATCTGTTTTAACAGAAAGCCATTATGTTCTCCTATGTCCAGATCCTCATACTCTCTCCTGCCTACCTTCCAGAGGCACTGAGCACCTGTGGCTCCCAGGTCTGCATCATACTGGCTTTCTCTATACTAGCATTTTTCTCCTTCATGGCCTGAAATGTTCCTCTTATATCCACATTTTTCCTGCCAAATTATATGTTGTTATACTACTTATTATGAACTCTTTTATTTATGTCATCAAAACTAAGCATCCGAAGAGGGCAATTTGAAATTTCAGAAATACATTTTGATATTTGTATTTCAGATATTAAGAGGCTTAAGTAGGGGGAAATGTGGACCTTATTCTCTATTCTCAAAATTGTAAAAATTAGGATATCTGGGGGAAGATTGTATCCTATATGCCGATTTACATTTTTTTTCACTTACACTAGTGAGAAAAAATTCTCAAAAAATAAGCATTTAATGTAGGCATGTCAACTATATGATAAATAAAATCATTTCTACATGTAAAACACATGAAGTTGACAAAAGTAAATAGCATAATAATATTCACATTTATAGAATATATAGCTAATCATTAAGTTCTTACATCTGCAATAAGAAGTACTACTTATTAACGTGTTTTACAGCAGTAGGAAACTGAGGCAACGATATGGCATAGAATAAAGTATATAGAGGAGGTGAAAATATAGAAGCTACATATGGCCAGGTGGCTGCACAGATGGGTCTTAAGCTCCTTTTTCCACCTGTGAACACTATTACGCTAAGCTAACAAAGGTAGATTTTGTATAAAGTACAAAGGCACAGACTGGTTTTTCATTGTTTCCAGTTCATTTCAGGATAACATCTTTCCTATATGGGTTGGCTTGCGGTGACAGAATCTGAAAGTGAATAAGAACAGTGGAAAAGAAAAGAAATAAAAACATAAAACTAATTTCCATAGCTAGTGAATAACATCAATAAGATGACAATATCAACTAAAACAAAAACAAAAAAGCACAGAAACAAAAGACACTTGGGCTCAGATTTTCTTTGGCTGCATTTTCTCTTCTTCGTTTTTTTATTATTTCACTATAGATATACATAATATTAAGGTTCATTTTGAGATAATGATACAAGCATGGGATGTAATTTTCTCCAATTCATTCCTCAGTACTTCCCCTTTCCTTACCCTCCTCCCTACCCTTGTTCTCTTCCCTTTATTGATTTTTCTGCCATTCACTTATAGTTTTTTTCTTAATTAATGCCTTGTGGATATAAATAAAGGTGAGATTCAAGGTGGTATGTTCATATATGTACTAAGAAAACTTTGATCAGATTCATTCCCTTTTCCCATCCCTCCTGCCTCCCTCCCAATACCCTTTTTCTACTCCAGTAGTCTCTCTTCTGTTTTCATGGGATCTCCCCACTCTCATGCCTGCTTTCTCTCTCTCTCTCTCTCTCTCTCTCTCTCTCTCTCTCTCTCTTTCTATTTCCCTCCTCTCTCTTCCTTTTTTCCCCCTTATTCTGTTTTATCTTCTGCATATAAGATAAAACATTTAACCCTTTACTGTCTGGGTCTGGCTTACTTCACTCAGTATGATGTTCTCTAGTTCCATCCGTTTACCAGCAAATGCCATAATTTCATACTTCTTTATGGCTAAGTGAAACTCCATTGTGCATATATGTGCCACATTTTCTTTATCTGTTCATCTGCTTATGGGCACCTGGGCTGGTTTCATAGCTTTGCTATTGTAAATTGTACTGCTATAAACATTGATGTGCTTGCATCCTCGCAGTAGGCTCATTATGGATCTTTGGGATATGTACAAAGGAGTGGGAGAGGTGGGTCATATGATGGTTCCATTCCTCTTTGTTTGAGGAATCCCCATGATTTTAGCTGTATTTTCATAAAAAAAAAAAACATTTAATACATCTGTAAATAGGAAAAAACATACAATATGATATGTCCATGAATTGGTAGACGTGGTCTGTGGAAAATTATTTCAACGCACATTATACTAATAGTGTATGTTAACATTAATATTGTATCAAGATAAGTAGCATTTTAAAATGAGACTACAAACTGTGTACCCATCTGAGTAAATAAAAATATACAACTTGAACACACTTTTAAAACTATGGAACAAAAATATGTGCATAAACTTTACATATACTTAATTGGTATAAGGCACTACTAGTAAAGCATTTTGACTCTTTAAATAAGATAAGAATAAGAGAAAGCACCTTGATAGCCTTTACTCTAAGGAGAGGACTGTGTGTATAGGAGTGCAAAAATGCAGAGTGATACAACCTTTAATTTGGAGAAACTGAACCATACTGTAAAGAAACATCATCAGCATCACTACCAGCAGCAACAGCAGCAGCCATAGCCACCACCAATACCTGCAAATGGGCATCATGCCAGCAGCCAAAATGTAGTCTTGACTATTGAATTGAAGAATTTTAGGAAACCAGAAGAGAAGGTCTTCACCTAACTTAGTTGTCTCTTTGTGGGTAATCTCCCTTGTGACATCAGTGAGGAGTAAATGAGGAAGAGGAGTAAATGATGAAACTATTTGAGAAATATGAGAAGGCAGACAAAGTTTTCATTCATAAGGATAAATATTTGGCTTTATCCCCTTGGAAACATGAACCCTTGCAGAAATTGCCAAAGTAGAGCTGGGCAGTATGCCACTCTGTGGGAAGCAGTTGTGTGTGTGTTTTGCCCACCATAGTGCATCCTCACAGTTCAAAATCTTTCTCAGTACATGTTTAACCAACTGCTAGAAGAAGCTTTTCTGTTGTTTAGCCAGCTGGAGATGTCTGGAGTCATTGTGGATGACCAAGGAAGACCCTCAGAAAAAGGCATTGTGAGTTCTCAGGAAAGCCAGCTGCTCGGAAAGCTCTGGAAGATGCAGTGAAGGGTCTTTCCTGATAACCACATTTCTTCAGCCTGTGACTGTGGAGCTAATGGTCCAGTTAGATGATGAAGAAGGGCTTCCAGAGAAGCCTGTTATAAAAAAAAAACAACAGCAATTTCACAAGGAGCGAGAGCAACCACCCAGATTTGCATAGCCTGGTTCCTTTAAGCATGAGTATGCTATGCATTGGAAGGCACTCTTTGAGATGGAGAAATAGCCGCAGGACCAGGGGTACCTCAAGGAGGCTTATGAGAAGCCGGAAATGGAGATGGAGCCTGCTTGTCATGAGCACCAGGTCATGCTAATGAGGCAGGATTTGATGAGGCACCAAGAAGAATTTTGAAGAATGGAAGAGCTGTACAACCAAGAAGTGCAAAAAAAGAAAGCAACTGGATCTCCGGGCAGGAGGAGGAGCACAGCCCTGAGGAAGAAACGCAGTGGCAACAAGAATAGATGATGTGGTGACACCAGGAAGGATTCAAGGTGACCTTCCCTGATGTGAAAAAGCAAGAGTTAAGGATGTGCCAGATGGCTATGGGAGGTGAAACGGGCATAAATTATAGAGGCACCATGTCCCCTGCTCCTGTGCCAGCAGGTTCTCCAGCTCTTCCAGAACCTGTCACTATGATGCCAGATGGAACTTTGGAATTGATCCCACCAACAACTGAAGGCTTTGGCCAAGCTGCCAAGATAGAAGGAATCAGGGCAATTGGTGGGATCCTTCCTCCATTCAACCATGAAGCTCCCGGAGCTGAATTTGCTCCAAATAAACATTGCCAATACTGATAAATTTGCAGCATGTAATTTCCCAAAACTTAAAAGAAGGACCCTTTTTGGACTAGCTAGAACTCTACCCTGGAAAAGTGTTAGAGGTTCTTCTCTATAGTTAGGTCTTCCCTGCCTGTACTACTCTAGGGAGTATCCTGGAGGCAGAGGTAAGTGTGTTGGGGGGCTGGTATTTAACAAACCAGTTCTGGTTGGCATATTGCTTAATTGATTCTATGTGGAACATGCCTAAAATCTCAAATGTGATTGTTGAAGAACTGGGGACCCATAGCAAAATAGATCCAGTTAGAGCCCCATTAATCTTGATCATTCCATTCTTTTTTATTTTTTCCCATCGTGTTTTATTTGCTTTCTCATCCTTATACCCCTCAAACACAGAGATACTGCCACATGTTGCACAAAATCAAAACATCCCCCAGTGACCATTGCTTCATTTGTTCCCAGGGAGAATTCAGGAAACTGTCTTAAAAGGTCACAGTAATATACAGAAAGTTCTGTTATATCCTATATATTACCCCTTCATGTCCTAAGGAAGACATTTTCTCTTAGAACTTTTCATTTTAGTGTATCTTTTAAAAGAATATTGTGTTAACTTACCTTCATCTTTTTCTTGGGTAAAAAAACCTGAAAGTGACCCTTTTGTTTCTATGATGTTGCTATTCACAGCTTTTCTTGATAAGCCTAGTATAATCTTGGGAATAGAGTTGCTAGGTGCTGTTGGTCTGACAGTAGCGCTTAGTCTTGCCTACTTTAGGTAGTTATGCTGTGCATTTTTTTATTGGTGTACCATGTTTGATTTGTTTTTGAGACCTTAAAGTTGAAGTTTTTTTGAGAAATGGAGCAGTAATATAGCATCAACTTATTGAATTATGTTTTAAGTCTTTAAAAAAAGAAGCACCTCAGTTTCATATGATTTAAGCATATAAATAGTATGGAACAAAAAGTAATAATACTGCTAAAATTATCATCTAATATTTTCTTAACCACCTACAATATTTAAGGAGTACATTTGGTCCTTTACGTAGTTCACACTTCATAGTAAGTTAAGCTTCAGAATTTAAGCAACTTACACATAACCATATACCTGTTGTGTAACAGAATTTGAAATAAATTTCTGAGTTCCGGGGCAATTTCTTTAATATCCCTACTACTTATGACTTAATGTAGAAATAGACTATAATAAAAACAATTATGTGTTAAGACAATTCTAGGAGTCTACATGCTATTATATAATTAAAAATAGAATTTTAAAAAGCAATGAGCATAGCTATTGTTAGAAAAGTGAATGAAAGGACACATTTGAAAAAAAAGTGTAGATTCCAAGTGCAAAAGAAGAAAACATGATTAAAATAGAGTTAATGAAGACAAAAATGTTAAAATGAACCACATAAAAAGTTGGTGTGCCTATGAGAAAACATTCAACAGGGATTCCTGGTTCCTTAGATATAGCTTTGAACCAACAGGGATCAGATTGCTTGACCCAAGCTCTCAGATGCTTTCAGTTCCTGAACAGATTGAGCCAGGCTGTTCTTCTCCAGGGAGTTACCTCCTTGTCATAGTGATCCTCCTGACAGGCATAAAAGCAGGGATCCTGGGCACAAAGGCCAGCCTGACCCTGCAGAAAGAGACACTGCAAGAAGTGCACTTTCACTGCAGACGTGGGCCCTGGTGAGTGACAAGTGTCCAGATCTATGGACTGTACCTGACAGATGAGTATGGTAGTCATCAGGTGTTCTCCTGGAAACAGTTGCTTTTCTTATCAGCTGGAAGGCTTTGGGGTTGGCTCTGCACTCTGAGTTGCCACACTTGCTCTACTTGTGTATGCATCTGTGTTCAGTATTCATATTCTATAAAGATGACAATGCTTTTATAGTCTCAGTTATTTTTTTAAAAAAGCAAATTTGAGTTACAGAATTCCATTTTGTTTGATGAAGCCAATTCCATTCTATACATTCCATGTTTCAGGATAAAATTCAAGTTATTTGTAAATTTCCCCCAGAAAAAATGACTTTCCCTAGTGGGTATCCTTAAAGTAATCCTAAAGGTTTTTACTTCTGTTACCTAACTAAATATGCTATGAGGGCCTAGAATATATTGAATATGCCTTAAAACAGACTCCTCATCTAATTGGATGAATTTGCTAACCTTCAACTTAGACTAAATGATGGGGACTTGATTTACATTGTCCCTTCATGGATAATGAATTTCTTGTCTATACTATTAGTAAAATGTTACATTTTATTTAGTAAACAAATATTAGTGCAAAGAACCACAGCCATAATAGTAATGGCTCATTATTCCAGCAATTGTTAGTAGAGATCGGGTGTTAGGACATTGTTTAGGTACCTGATATGCAACATTTTTTTTTTAATTACCAGTAGAGTGATGCAGGTTGATACTATCACTTTTTCAACTTCTGTGGATAAATAAAATTAAGCTAAGGGAATGATTTCTCTAAGGTCATTATTAAATAGGAGAGTGAAAACATTAACCTAGGTTTGCCTGGGTCCAAAGGGAGTAATCCTGAACACCAAATGAACTGATTTCATATCAACCACAGTAAGAGATGGGTTTTGATATGGAGAGAGTCTGTGGGCAGGTTGGGCACTGAGTGAACATTAGTTGGCAAGAACACTCTAATAAGAGGATTACCAGGTCATAATATTTCCTATTATATGCAAGGTCAGGCAATGGTGGCAACCAAAAGGTGGCAGATTTTAAAAGGCCACTGAACCAGGCTTTAATGACAGAGCCCAGAGGAAGAGGGTCTGGGGAGAAACCTTGTGGGGGCTCCACCAGACTGGAATTTTATGGAGCTTATGCTGGAAGGGAGGGCTTGGGACAGGAAAAGAGGTTTTTAGAGTCCCTTGTCCCACTGGAGTTGATGGGGCAACTGGCTGAGATCCAGGATTGACCAGCGGTTCTGGGCTGCTTGGTGCTTTGTTCCTAAGTCACTGCCACTGACCTGACATTATAGTATATATTATTGCATTTGAAATAATTTAAATCATGAGGTCTTTAAATAAGTCCATAACCTTACAACTTTGAAAAGGCGAGAAGGGGTGGAATGTGAGGGGGAGGCTGGTTCTTCTGTTAGGCCAAGATCTACTAATGCATAGTGAATAAAGTAATACTGTTGAGATGTTCTGGTTCTGAATCTATTAGGTCAACAAAAATATAGTTTTGTATTATTGCTATATGCTTTAAACTTTAGATGTAAAATGTTCTTATTGCTATATATGTCAAATAAAGGTAATCCCAGAATCAGAGCTGCCATAACAGAAACATTGAAAAAGACTATTTGTCCCAGTGAGACTGCCGGTTATGGGTGACAAGTTCTGCTTCCCCACATGTTGAAGTCTGAACATTAGAGAAGCACAAGCACGCGGAGGCAAGTATAAAAAGCAGGGTTTATTTTAATAGGGGTAACATAGACTTCTCCCAGGAGGGAAAAGGGGGCCATAGCTGGTACCCTGGTATCCCCAGAAGTGAGGTGCTCTGCTCTTTTTATATGTCCCAGGCTTCCTTTGTTCTCCTGCCTTTTCCCCCTTAACTTTCTCCTTCCTGCATACATGACTAGGACCAGGAATGCTGGGTGGTGTGGCCAAAAGGTGGGAAACAGGTGGGCTGAAGGGGGAAGGGCAGGATGAAGTAGCTAAGTACACATTAACAACTTTACAGCTCCCTGTGGGGAGGGGAAATTCCTGGGACAGGTTACCTTGGCAACAGGTTGGAGCAGGGCCAGGTTCTTGATAAGGGTGAAGGAAGGGCCCTGAAGGAAGGGCCCTGAAGGAATTAACATTTCAATCCCTCAGGGGACAGACTCCAACTTCCCAGACTCACTCAAAATTGGCCTCCTTGATCTGATCTGACTCCATTTACCTATCTACCCTGACTGCCTGTCTAATTCTGGCTTCAATATTGCATACAATTAATGGCATTCAATGGCAAAGAAATGTACTACAATGATTTTGCATTTGGAATACCAGTATTATACTTGAAATATTCAAGATTGTATGAAATTCATCACATAGAGATATTGAGAAGAATATTTTGATATTAGAGTTGCATAACTTTTCTCTGTAAGATTTTATAAATATTACCAGGGATGGGGTACCAAGTGATATCAAAATGAAATAAAAGCAGAGAGTGATACATTCTCAAATTGATCTAAGCAACCGGAAAAGTTTGCAGTGTCATTCTGCTAAGGAGATAAAAGAGTGAAAATGTCATTATTTTTGAAATGCTACAATTTTGAAAAGCACTACAATGATTTTGGTGATTTTTATTAGTAATAGTTATATTAATTGCAATAGTAGTAGTTGTAGCTGTGTAAATCACAGTTATAACAACATATTTACAAACACAAACGGTATTATTTTTGTTTCCTTAAGCTATAAAATTATTCTTAAGTCAGAAAATTGGGGGGAAAAAAAGGACTGTTTTTTTTTGTTGTTGTTGTTTTTCCAGTCTACGAATTCTCCATTTCTCAGATTTTCTTTTTCCACATGTTAAATGATCTCAGATCCATCATACTGTAAATATTTCCTTGCTATCCCTGGAAACAACTTCTCATGAGGTAACAGTACTTTCTGTCTACTTTCAAGTAATGAATATATACTTTTGCAAAGCACAAATGATTTTCATAAGTGTAATGACCCCTCCAGAGGCCAGATCTACAGCATTAACCTGGGATCAAATAGATTCAAAGCAAAACAAAACAAAACAAAAAAATTAAAAGCAGATGATGAAAGACACTTAGATATTAATACCTTTCTATATCCATGACCTGTCAGAAAAGATATGTTCCATCCACTGTTCTTACTTTCCAGCTAGGAAGCTGTTTATCTGGGTGAGTTTCTTCTCCACTTGTTATACCTATACTTAGCTGAGGATTTCTAATTATAGCAAATTTTAAGAGGATGAAGAAAAAATACCAAACCAGGTTATCTTAATCCTCTATCTGTCAGTAACAAACTTGCTTTTGGCATAATTATTTTCTCTATCTGGCCTCAATTTTTTTTGCTCGTTTGTTTTATCAACAATATGTGAGAGAGACCAAATTCTTGTCATTTAAAGGTGGAAGAGATAGAAAGGTGATTTAATAACATCTTTCTAACTGCCTGTGAAGAAATGGACATGCTCCCCTCAATTAGTAGCAAAAGTAAGATGAGAATAAGATTTTCAGGATCCTCTTCTATTTTTCACCTACTAAGTAGTTCTAAATTTACTAATATTTTTCAAATATGAAAAGACAGTCTGTGGTTTGGGACGTGCGTGTGTGTGTGTGTGTGTGTGTGTGTTTGTGTGTAGTTTGAAATCGAATAATATGAAGAGATGAAGTATCCTTTTGTCATTGATAGCTTTGTTCCTTGGGCCACAGTGACCACAGTTCAGCTCCCATCCCCTGAAAGCCAATCTTTTCTGTATCATGGATATTAAAATCTCCTAGTTTTGTTTCTTGTGTTCTCGTGTCCTATGCTTTGCCCTCTCTTATGTAAGAAATGTTTCTATTCTTTTCTCCTTTCTATTCCTTTCTCCATTCAGAGAAAATGACATTTTCTGATCCCATTATCACATAAAGCTAAGAGGCACACAATGAATCCCTTTGCTGTCCCATAAACATTTTAATGATTTTTTTTAAAAGTGTGTGTTCCTATTCATGCAGTTCCCATCTACTTAGTAAAAATTTAAAAGGAAATGTATATTTCTCAGGTGATGTGACCAAAGCTAGTTTAAATAAGTGGAATTTATTGATTTTTATCAAGAAATACATATAAATGAGATGTCATTTTTGTGTTAAAAAAGTAATCATGTGGGGCTGGGGTAGTAGCTCAGTGGTAGAATACTTGCCTAGCATGCCTGAGGCACTGGGTTCCTTCCCCAGCACCACATAAAAAAACTAAATAAGCAAAAGTAATTGTGTATTCTGCTTATATGACTGACCAATCACAGTAACCTGAAGCTCCAGAAAATTAATCTTCTAATGGAACTTATATAATGTTTTCTTGAGAAAATTGCCTCATTTATGTATTTTATTCTACATTTCTTCAAGAAGACATCAGTGCCTGTTTGTCTTCATAAAAGTTCTCCACAGGTTTGGCAAGAATTACCTGTCAGATATTGGATGTTATACTTTCCCATAAGTTGTCCTCAGACTCTCATGAACAGCTCATTTAGTCCTCCCAGTAATCCATGAGTTAAGTGATTTAGCCCCCCATTTATGTAGATCTGTGATTGGATTGTAAATTATATTTCTAAATGCATGTCCCATAATTTTACATATAACACTTACAGAAAAAAATTAATGTGATTGTTACATTATTGTGTGTTATGCAAGCCTGGAGCTAATTTTGACCTTTATTCCTAGCTTATCAGGCAACTTATACACAATGATTTCAGATATATTTTCTTTCTGTAGCTCCACTAGGCTTTGCCTTTAGCAGCTCATGCCATTTAAACAAGATGTGCTCATTGTTATCAACAATCACATTTAGGAATTCACCACTTCTTTGACTTAACCTCCAGTCATAATGGGCGTCAACAGAAATTTCTTCTAACAAAATTTAGAATGTTTTATATCTGATGTTTACAAATACAGAGTTCAGTTAGCAGGACCTCCTACTCTCCATCAACTACAAAAACATTTTATATTTTTAATGTTGGGGAGTTTGTTATTATACTCATGTATGTATTCCTACCTACTGTAAGTTGTTCTATTATTTTCCAAAATTTTACATAAGTAACCTCTTTAGATTTCTTTTAATAAAAATACATAAAATCCTATTTAGAGTGATACTCCCTATTCAATCAATATATCTTGTTATGATATAATCATAAAGAAGATGGAATAAGATGTTTGTATGATTTTCAGCTTGTGAAATGGTTAATGAAAAATTAAATGAGAGGTTATATAAGGTTGCTTTAAACTTTAGTTAGGAATTTTCAAAAGAAAGAGAACAAGAAAATTATAAAATATCAGATATTTGGGCAGGTGTGAAGTGGGACAATATATTCAAAGTGGCAAAGTGGTTGAGTGCCCCTGAGTTCAATCCCCAGTACCCAAACAAATTATATTCACTGTTAACTGGTAAAAATAAAATAAAAAGAGGAACCTAAGTTAGGTTGAGCTCCATTATAAACAGCAGAGCACCATTCTTTATTCATCCAAGGAACAGTAATATCAAAATACTTAAGCTATGAGGTTATCCAATAGGCTAGCTTTTGTGAGCTACTGTCCTGTCCGGCAGGACGCATCAACGTGGGCAGAGAACCTAGATGGGCAGGAATGAAGGGACAAGAGACAGGAGACATGAAAGGATGACAGCAAGGCAGGAGTTCTGATCAAGCTGCAAACTTTTATTGTCCACACAGGGGTATTTATATGCTGGGGATGGGGAAGCTCTCTAATCAGCAATTGCTGGATGTGGGTGGTAAAACTGCCAGCTGCAAGATGTCTGATGATCCTGATAAAGATGTCTGATGATCCTGATAACCGCAGGATGTTCCAGGGAGATAGGTAGCTGCAGGATGTCTCCCAGGCAGGATGTCTCCTAGGGGGCTGTCAGGCTATTTTTTGAAGGAGAATTTCCTTCTAGTCCCTGACAAGCTACATCTTATCCTAATTTATGATATACTTTTTTTATTCAATAGATTTCTTATCAATCTCTTCAACTTGCTATCTCTTCTAAGATCTGTGAATATGGACTTCACCTCCCACCCTATTCTGCTTACATTCATGAACTGGAATTAACTCAGTGACTCGAACATGCTCAACAGCTACTAGTAAAAGAATAACTCCTGCATAATGCCTACAAGAGCCTGGAGAATTGACATACATGTAGGTAAACATTCAATATTGTTGAAAGAACAATATTCTGTTTCCTGATCTGAGAAGCAATTCCTAAAATGTGGGAGAAGGTATTGTTCACCCTAATCTAGAGAACATGGGAAAATTGGGCAAGGCTAAGACTACCTGAAGATTCTGAGCTTTGAGTGGATGGAATAATGTTATGAGACTGAGAATCTACACTACAAATTCAAAGGTTGCAAGGGGATTTAACTTAATATGATATATGTCTGGAGTTTGGAGATGGATATGGAAAAAAATTTATAATTGCCTTTGTGACATTTTGAGAAGACTCCAAAGCCTAGTAGAATCAATTATTTTTGAATCATAATTTTCATTTAGACACTTTCCAGGGGATGAACACTGAATCACATTCCTCAGCCACAGATATCACATTGGCTTTTTATTAATGCATATTAATTATGAAGAATAATGGGTTTCAGTGTGATACATTTATTCATGCACATACCATACACATTGGCTTTTTAAAACAATATCCAAGAACACTATTCTAATATTGACCTAAGTTAATGCCCAAAGATTTAAAGTCACTTGGTGGCATTTTCATCCATATTTATCCTATTCCTAGAGGAAATATAAAGGAGTGACCTTCTTCCTTCCCATTCATGATTTTTCTCTGATAGGTAAGAGAATAAATGATGATTAGAAGACTTAGCAGCCCCATGGGATCCACCAACATGTCATATCTGAACCCAAAGACAGTGATCCTGATTGGTATCCCTGGACTACAGCATGTGCAGTTTTGGATTGGATTTCCTTTCCTTGGTGTATGTCTGGTGGCTCTCCTGGGGAACACCTTCTTGCTAATCATTATCCCTATAGAACGCAGTCTGCACCAACCAATGTACATCTTCCTGGCAGTACTGTCAGCAACTGACCTGGGTCTCTGTGTGGCCATTGCTCCTAAGATGTTGGCCATCTTCTGGTTTGATTCTTACTCCATGGCCTTTGATGCTTGCCTCACCCAGCTCTTCTTCATTCACGCCTTGCAGAGCATGGAGTCTGGCATCCTATTGGCCATGGCCTTTGACCGCTATGTTGCCATCTGTAATCCTTTGCGCCACACATCCATTCTCACACCTTTCTTTCTAACTCGAGTGGTGCTGATGGTGGCAATTCGGGCAACAGTGCTTGTTGGTATTTTACCCATTCTACTCAAAAGACTGAATTTTTTCCACTCTCTGGTTATTGTCCATTCTTACTGTGAGCACATGGCTGTAGTCAAGTTGGCTGCAGAAGATGTCCGTATTAACAAATCATATGGGCTCTTTGTGGCTTTTGCAATTCTAGGTTTTGACATGATCTTTGTCTTCATCTCCTACATTCTGATTTTTCAAGCTGTTTTTCATCTTCCCCAGAAAGAGGCACGAATCAAAGCATTCAACACATGTACTGCTCATATCGTTGTCTTCCTGGAGTTTTATATCCTTGCCTTTTTTTCCTTCTTCAGTCACCGTTTTGGTCATGTATTACCCTATGTCCACATCCTCTTGTCCACCATCTATCTGCTTGTGCCCCCTGCCCTCAACCCCATTGTCTATGGTGTGAAGACCAGGGAGATCCGAAGAAGGGTTGCTCAGATGTTTGTTCTAAAGTCTGCCACCCAGCAATGAGCCAACAGGTAATATGTCAGAGGAAAAATATAAATGTGCCTGTTTAAGGTGAACTATATGTGGCCATATTTGTGAAATTTTTACATTACAATGCCCCCTAAAAATTTATATTACAAAGATGAACAGTCATAACAGGAGATAAACCTGGCAAAAAAAGTTTGTGTGTGTCTCATAAATTCTTATCATCCCTCCATTTATCCCTTTTTCTTTTCTGATCTTCCTTTTTGTCTTTTTTCTTTCCATCCTTATTTCCTCTTTTTTTTATTCCTTCCTATTCATATATCTATTGAGTATTTCTGCAATGTTAAAGGTAATTTATCTTTTGAATGTGACCCAAGAACATATTCTTTGATTCTATGGTGATGATATAAGAATATCGTACAAACGTATTTTAATTTTAGTTAGGCTATGGTAAAAAAAAAATTAATTTCACTATGAGGAGCAACTAGTGTAGAATTTAAGAAATAGTAGAAGACCTCAGAGGTAGTCATGGGAAGTGTGATATTTGAATAAAAACATTTTATTCAGATGATGAAATATTATTTACCATTATTTAAATTCAGTTTTTATCATTATAATTCCCATAGATGTATAGGTATGATTTATACTACAAATCAAGAAAAACAGTTTCATCTCTCCATCAGTGACCAAAACATACAAATCATTCTGCAGCAGGGGATTATGTATTAATATTCCAGTTATCTAATATTCGGTTTTATTTACCTGAAAAAACAAAGTGATTTTATTGGGCGAGCAAACAATTCAACTTCTCAGGCCAGAATTGCCTCTGATGTCCTTGGATGAAGCCCATTATCCACCTTTGTGTTGAAACTCTTAATAAACTTATTTTTTACCAAAAAAGTCATTAGGAGATAATTTCAAGAGTTTTAAGACCCGATCAATTAAATTAATGAAAGACTGTGATGAGGAACCCATGGCATTGTCTTCTCACATGTTCTTATCCCTATGGATCAAAAGGATTTAGAAGCTGGTGAAGAAAACCCAAGACATTGAAGTTTAACCCTATCTTCGTTAGTCTCCTGTCATGTCAGACCTTCCTCTCCAGAGCCTCTGTTACTTGAGCACATATACACCACCATGACTACCGCCACGGGAACACTATAGCAACTCATCTGGTCTCTCCACTCACTATAGCGTTTTTTTTCCCCTCCCCTTTTGATGGTAATTTTAATGGCTTATATTATAATCT
Source organism: Marmota marmota marmota (assembly GCF_001458135.2). Lineage (NCBI taxonomy): Eukaryota > Metazoa > Chordata > Mammalia > Rodentia > Sciuridae > Marmota > Marmota marmota. Next base: position 17,254,012 of record NW_026000174.1, read on the forward strand.
AGAATAAGAAAGGAAGATCAAAGTTCACCTTATGGTCTCAATCTAAAACAGTGGATTAATGTCAAGGGTCTCCTATCAAGTGTCCATACAAAGCAAACCCAAAAGAATTTGGGTGTAAATAGTACATTTGGGAAATAGATTCAAGAAAAATCTTGTGGAAGTGGGAGCAAGCAAGACAGTAATGGGAGAAAGCCAATAAATATCTACTACTGAATAAGTAACTACTATGGATTATAAGAGCTCTCTCTTGCTAGGGATACTTGGAAAAAACCATAAGAAATAGGACTTCACATTGGCCTACAGAGTGGCTAGAAATATGAGATATTTATTCAGTGATCCCATTCTTGATTGTCCGATGGTACCTCCTAGGATATCACATTCCCAACACTTCGCACACATTGCAATTGGGTAGATCTTACCCCCCAAACCAGAGAAAGGTCTTATACCAGAGTCATGGGAAATCATTGGCCTGGCCAGGAATTGTCTACAAGCAACTTCTAAATTAGTCTGAGAGAATATGAGCAATTTTTAAAAAGCACCAATTTTTTTTAAAGTATTTACTAGGAAAACACACTACAAAAATATGGAGGCAGGAGTTTTATTCTCTGAATTTCCTTCATCATTTCATGGGGAAGATAACAAAGTAGTGGACTCTGTTGGATACATCATAGATTGTACAGTGGCAAAGAACTCCCATTCCCTGTGAAATTATCTTTGTAAAATAATTAATATTTTGGCATTAGATACTAAGAAGTCTAATATTTGTGTTAAGCAATCTAAATTAAAGTGCCAGCTGTTTAGAAGTGTAAGAGAAACACCATATTTCCAGTAAAGACTCCACAGGTAACCAGATTTAGTGGAAAGTGGTGTTTTGTTATAGTATTTTTTTAACTAAAAATTATGAGTCATCCTTAGTTTTCCAGGGACATAAGATAGTGGTCAGAGGACCTTTATTTTTGTAATCTTGTCTGAAATACTGAGTCATATTGGATCACCTTCTTATACTAGACTTAATATTTTTAATGAAAATCGTTTTGGATACTTCGTGTGCAAAATAGAATTCCATTTATATCCTTTTATAGAAAGATACACAAACAATGGATCAAGGGAGTTAGATTTCTCGATAATATAAAGTAATTCTCTTTGAAGAATAGAATATACTAGTGGAGGATAGTTTCAATCCTCCTGCCATAGTCTCATATACAAAATTGACGCATCTGTTTTGCCATTTACCATTTATTCATTTTATTTGATGTGGATTATCTTAACTAAATATTTGTTAAAGAATACCACATGAAAGGGACATGAATTCATGTAGGCAGAAAGGGATCTATGGCACTGTTTTTCACAACAGTATTTTTCAAACCACATCATTCTGCAATGTAACCATCAAGAAGGGAGTCTACTTCCCATTTTCTGAATATGAGCAGATTCTTCGATTGCTTTGAGCAGTAAAATACTGTGGAAATGATGCTAAGGGTTTTGTATGTTGGGCAAAGCTGGTCTAGCACTTGAATCTTTTACCTACTGAAGTCCTGGAATACCATGTAAGAAAACAAGGCTATTATGAGGAAGAAACAATGGCAAGGAATTCAAAGGACCCAGGCTTATCAGTGAGGTTGTCATACTGAATACTTATCCTCCTCAGACACTCAACTGATTCCAGCCCCATTCCCCCTCCCATCGGCATGTGACCAAACTCAAGAGAAGATTCAATTAATTATAGCCAACCCAAACTCTAAACCCTGCAGTTGTTTATACTTCTGAAAAAGGTAAGCATAATAATTGAGAAGGAGACTATATTCAAGGAACACACTGGTCCGCTGAAGGTAAAAGAACATCTTTTAAATAAAACTTAGAAATACAGCTGATACTTCACTATCAGAAGATGGAGAGAAAAATCAGCTAAAACAAAATGCTTCTTTCTACCCTCTCTCCTTGTTCCACTCTATTTCTCTCAATTTCACCCCTTCTTTTCTTCCCTTCTTTCATTCTCTTATTCTTTTATTTTGGTGGATGGGCCGAATGTATAAGCCTGTGTATTTTTATGATCTTTCTGTTTTTTGAGAGAGAAGCTTTTTTAAAATGAGACTTACCCATTGTATAAACATTCATCAAACTTACATGCCACAGGGATTCCAGATTCTATGAAAATAAGAACCGACAAACTATTCATAATTCAAGGAGAATATTTTATACCATGTGATATTAATCATGAATGAGGAAGAAATGTGTGGCATTGGGAACCTCTGAAATGGACAACAACATATGTCAGGCGTAGCTGGCCTAGCACTGTAACCCAACAATTGTCAATTTATTTAAGCAAATTTATGTACATGGAAAGTGGCATCTACAGGCTGTGAGATTTGTCAGAACACTTTAATATGCATATCTAATATATAAACATATGCAATTTGTGTATATGTATGCATAGCTCAGGTGAAGTACATGAATGTACTGGGAAAACATGAAAGAAAAAGAGACAGAGCCAACAGATTGTTTATAGATAAAAAATGACTTAGAAATATGTGTAGGAAAGAAAAATATGTATTTGTGCATGTTTGTGTGGATAAGGAGATCCATGGTGTTTGAATTGTTTAGAAACTTTTAAAACAAAAAACAAAACAAACAAACAACAACAACAACAAAAACTATGACAGGGTTTAAAGCCTCTGAATAAACAGAATCTCTGGGAATGGCTCTACCCTTAAAACATGTCACTATGGGAACAATGGCAAGTCTGGAAACAAACAACTGAGGTATGGGATAGGTCATAGATGAATCTATGAATATGTAAAAGGGTTGGTTGACATGTGAAGGCAGGCAGTAAGGACAGCTATTGAAAGAAGTGTTTTTTGAGCTGTGAAGAATTTTTAACTAAGAAAGACTGAGGGAAATGTCTTCCAGATACCAGAAGTACCGATAGATTAGTAAATAATGTAAGTTTTTTGGAAGCAAAGCAATAGTGTTGGATTGGATTGATATGCCTGTCCTGTGATTTGTTGAGAAGAGAGCTCCTGACTGACTCTTTTCACACTGGTATCTAGTCATGCAATGACTCCAATAAGGAGTTCACATCTACCTTGAGGAACGGGATGCTGAAGATTTTAACTGGATGAAAGGAGGTGTCTGAAAAAGAAGACTTCAGTTCCAGTTTCCAAGCAATTTGAAAAACAGAGAAGTTAGAACTAAAAAGGCTAAAACTTTTTAGAGATGCATACACTTGTGAGGTAGGAAAAAAGGTAGTGGGAATGTGCAGGGACATGTTGGTGATTGGTTGGGTGAAGAAACAATAACGAAATAATTAAGTAATTTCAAGGCTGCATATTAAATTTGGCTCAATTCAAATTGTTACAGAAAAGGAAGCAGCATGAAGAATCCCCTCCCCCACCAAACCCTGATTCTGGGGATCAAGTCAGAAAGTTATCAGACATGTCACTCAGATTAACAGGAATGAGTTTATTGAACGGATAGGAAAAGGGAAAGTGGACATCTAAAGAGAGAGTGGGTCTTCTCAGAAAGGAAAGGGACAACGTGCCTCTCCTCTGCTACAGTTTTATAGGAGATTGCAGAGAAGTTACCAGAGAGTCCTGCCCAGGTTCACCTCCTGACTTTTGACTAACAGCAAGATGGCGTCAGACTTTCAAGGCCCACTGCCATGACAACTCTAGGTCACATTGGCCATGTTGACAAGTTCTAATTGGATTCTTAACTATAAATTCTTACAGATTTTTTTTTAAACAGGAGGAATTATCCTTATCTCCCTGAGTTTTAGGATCAGGTCTATGAAAAGGGTCACAAAATTCTCCCTCTCCAGGCTAACGTGGATTCCTCTTATTTCTTATTATTTCAGGCCTGAATTTCTCGTGCAGATAACAGGTAGTTTGCTGAGGAATGTGACCTAGCCTATCCACTTGAGCCAGGCAGGGATGCACGTAAATTGCATCCTGGAAAAGAAAGCATATGGGGGTTAGCACATTGGGCCCATTTATAGAATTATCTTTTTAACCTCATGTTTCAGTCACCTCCTATCAAAAAGACAAATGCGGGGAGTACAAAGGGTAATAGGTATTTCAAGGAGGTGAACAGTTTACTTGGTGAACTGCTATCCACAGGTACTGTATTATGTAGCATGCATCTAAAGGGTAGACCTCACATAAAATGTTTTTACCACCATAAAATAAACTTTTAAAGAGAGTTTAATTTGCAAAACAGTAAAGATGCTTATAAAAAGTGCTTCATAAATTGTAATTTGCTTTCTAGAGCATGGTTATAATTCATGGTTTATGACACAGATTTGGACTTGAAATAGCAATTAAAAACTACTGCTTTGCAAACTTCAGTAGAAATTGTTGAAGTTGTCCTCCTGGGAAGCAGAAGGCTGAACAGTGGTATTTAATGGAGCTGAAGGAAGAAGGAGATAGAAAGGAAACCACACTTCTTCCATTTTTGTCTCTAGGACAGAATAATTGACAGAAATGTTGGGAATGTTTGACAGGTTATTTTTATGGAATAGTTTTCAAATTTGAAAAAAAAAACTTAATTGGAAAACCATTATATATATATAATTTTTTTTAAAAAAAATCCTTAATTGGAGCCCATTAATTACATTATCTCATTCAGTTGGTACCACCAATGAACCAGAGATTTGCTCAATGTGCATTAAACTCTAAATAAGTTCAGGAGCACACAACAAATATCACAACTGTTAGTTTTATAATATAAGGGAACTTATATAACATGTACTCATTGTTTCCCAATATGATCTAATGAAGTATCTGATTTCCACTAAAAAAATATTTAATGTCAGATATGATAAATGGATCAATTATTTATTCTGTTTCCTTCTTTATCTGTTACTGTGTTTGCAAATAGTTTCAGTATAATCAGGAAAGTTTTACCCTTAGAGAACTAAGAACATGCTCTCGAATTTTCTTTGTCTTAATACCATAAACAATGGGGTTCAGGAAGGGGGGTACCACAAGGTACATATTTGCAATGAAGATGTGAACTTGGGGGGCCACATTATGTCCAAAGCGATGAGTCAGGAAAGTGAAGCCAGCAGTAGAGTAGAAAACAAGGATGACACAGACATGGGAGCCACATGTGCCCAGAGCTTTCAGACGGGCTTCTCTGGAGGGAAGACGAAAGACTGCACGGAGGATTAGCGCATAAGAAAAAGCAATGAAGAAACAATCACAGGAACCAATCATAAATGCTACACTGAGGCTGTAACGCTTAGTGGCTCCTATGTCCACACACGCCAGCTTCACCACAGCCATGAACTCGCAGTAGGTGTGTGCGATGATTCGAGTTCTGCAGTAGGGGAGCTGCTTGAGCAGGATGGGGTGTGGGGAAAAGAAGGCTACTCCCCTCACTAGCACAGCAGCTCCCATTTTGGCAATGCGATTGTGGGTGAGAACCGTGGCGTGATGCAGTGGGTCACAGATGGCCACGTACCGGTCAATGGCCATGGCCAAGAAGAAGCCTGATTCCATGGCAGCAAAACTGTGGATGAAGAACATTTGAGCCAGGCAAGCTTCAAAGGCTATGTGGTGGGCTCCCAGCCAGAAGAGACAGAGCATGCGCGGTAGCGTGGACGTGGACAGCACCAGGTCAGTCACTGAGAGCATGCACAGGAACAGAAACATGGGCTCCTGAAGACTTCGCTCTGCCCTCACCACAGCCAGGATGGTCACATTCCCCACCACAGCCACCACATACATGGAGCAGAAGGGAATCCCAATCCAGACGTGCAAGTGCTCTAGCCCTGGGATGCCCATCAGCAAGAACCTGTTTGGAGATATTTCAGACTTATTGGCTGGTTCCATGGTGCAGATGCCTTCTGTCTTCTGTGAAAGAGTCCTCCGAAGGCAAAAGTGTTCTGCCAAAGTCATTACCATAAATCTGAAAACAAATGAAAAACGTGTCTGGAAGTTTCCAAACCATCACATTAGAAAGCTTTCTGAACTTAGAGTGGGGAGGGTGAGGGGAAACTTAGTGATACTAACAAAAAACCATGCAGCCAGGCAGAAAGCACTAGCTGCACAAGTCAAGAATCTGATGAATTTCCTTTAAAATTGTTGCTAATTATCTGTGAACAATAAAGTAAAAAATGAATAATGCTCTCTGAATTTAGTTTGGTTTAATCATAAGCCAAATTAACTTTTGATATAAGATTTTATAAATGAAAAGGGTCTTAGAAATCCTCTACTCCATTTTCTTAGTTTTAGTATCATCCTGAAAGACAATTTTCTAGCTAACATCTGAGTACTCTCAGGTAAGGTTTTTCATTTTGTAGAGGGGCCACTGCAAATTTGTTTTTCCTAGTATTTCTCAGAAGGTAATCACAGGACCCTTGAGGAATATAACCCTAAACCTTTGGAGCTCCACAGGCTTAATGGATTCAACAGTTGAGAGTAACATGCATGTTTCTACCGAATTCTTTTTCAAGTGAAAATACCCACTTATTTTATGTTTAATTTTCAGATATCTGAGTTTCCTTCCTACACATTTCTATACACTCTCCCATCTGTCCTGTTCCTCTTAACTTTCATCATGTGTATTGTTATGTGCTAATTTAAAAATTAGGTCTGGAAGACCCCATTTTGTTCAGACATGTCACCTGGGTGAAGCTGGCTCCCCTTTACACATGTGACCACTTGCATAGAAGCTGGCATCTCCACCTCCACCCACTGCATCCTGACCACAATGTCTTTAAACTATGGAGCTTACTCTAGCTTGCTTCCTGAGTTGGTACAAAAAGGTGTAAATTCTGAGAATGTATTTAACTTGGTGCTTTGCACTCTATGAAATGTGTCTTATGATTGAACTTACCTCTGCTGCCCCCCATTTTTTATGGTTTTTCTGTTTTTAAGTAGCTTCCCACCAATGTTCAATGCCTCGGGCTACAGAACTCTCTGCTTTTTGCTTCCTTGGGCCTGGCCAGAATACATCCTTTGTCTTTGCTTCAAAAAGACCCAAGGTTTTATTTGGGATTTTGAAATAGCACCTTAACAGTATCCTGACATGTTAGTCACAACAGAGATTACTCTACTCACCTAGTACTCTTTTGATAATTTCACTATTGGTATGATCATAGTTAATTGCATTCATATACAAAATAATAAAAGATAATGATATTTAGTTGTTCCTAACATGAAAAGGACACTGTCTTTGGAACTTTTCATGTGTCAATTTTAACTTGGAAAAATATGTAAGCTGAATATTGTGTTCCAGAATAGCCAAAGCAATCCTTAGCAAGAAAAGTGAAGCAAGAGGCATCACAATACCAGAAATTCAACTATATTACAGAGCAATAGTAACAAAAATGGCATGGTATTGGCACCAAAATAGACTTGTAGACCAATGGTTCAGAATAGAGGACACAGAGAAAAACACACATAAATACAGTTATCTCATACTAGACAAAGCCACCAAAAATATTTTGGATAAAAGATAGCCTCTTCAACAAATTGTGCTGGGAAAACTGGAAATCCATATGCAGCAAAATGAAATTAAACCCCTATCTCTCACCATGCACAAAACTGAACTCAAAGTAGATCAAGGACATAGGAATTAAACCAGAGACATTGAGCCTAATAGAAGAATAAGAAGGCACAAATCTTCATCATGACAGATTAGGCCCTTACTTCCTTAACAAGACTTCTAAAGTCCAGGAAATAAAATAAAGCATCAATAAATGGGACAGTTTCAAACTGAAAAGCTTCTTCTCAGCAAAATAAACAATCAGTGAGGTGAATAGAGAGCCTACAGAATGGGAGCAAATTTTTACTACATGCACATCAGATAGAGCACTAATCTCCAGGATATATAAAGAACTCAAAAAAATTATCAGTAAAAAACCAAACAACCCAATCAATACATGGAAGTGAACAGACACTTTTCAGAAGAAGATATATGATTCATCAACAAATATATGAAAAAATGTTCAACATCTCTAGCAATTAGAGAAATGCAAATCAGAACCACTCTAAGATTTCATCTCACTTCAGTCAGAATGGCCATTACTAAGAATGGAAGCAACAATAAGTTATAGTGAGGATGTGGGGAAAAGGCATATTCTTATCTTACTGGTAGAAAAAGGCACATTCTTACATTGCTGGTGGGACTGCAAATTAGTGCAACCAATCTGAAAGTAGTATGGAGATTCCTTAGAAAACTGGGAATGAAACCACCATTTGACCCAAGTATCCCACTCCTTGGATTATATCCAAAGGACTTAACAACAGCATACTACAGTGACACAGCCACATCAATGTTTATAGCAGCACAATTCACAATAGCTAAATTGTGGAACCAACCTAGATGTCCTTCAATAGATGAGTGGGTAAAGAAACTGAGGTATATGTACACAATGGAATATTACTCAGCATTAAAAGAGAATAAAATCAGGGAATTTGCAGGTAAATTTATGGATTTGGAGAATTTCATCCTAAGTGAAGGAAGACAATCCCAAACCAAAGGCTGAATGCTTTCTTTGATAAGTGGATGCTGATCCATATTGGGAGTGGGGGGCATGGGAGGAATGGAGGTACTTTAGATAGGGCAAAGAGAAGGGAGGGGTAGGGAGAGGGCATTAGGGTAGAACAGATGGTGGAATGTGATGGACATCATTACCCTAGGTACATGTATGAAGACACGAATGGGGTGATTCTACTTTGTGTACAACCAGAGAAATGTAAAATTGTGCTCCATTTGTGTGCTATGAACTGAAATGCATTATGCCATCATAAATAACAAATTGTAAAAAATATATAAATTAATTTTAAAAAATTGTACCAATTCAAATAGCAGCCTACAATGTTACAGAAAAGAAATAGTATCACAGAGTGACTGAGAAACAAGAACTAGAACACAATTCATACCTTCAGGACTCATGTTATTTTTGCTTTTCTGAACACAATATTTTCTGTGGCACACATTAAATGCATAGTCACCTTTAAACTTTCAGTAGTTTACATTACTTCAAGTCACTTTTCAGATCATGATTTAAGCAAATGTTTAAACATTGCCTTTATTTTGCTTGCATATGTGAATACAACACAATGAACCCCATTATTCTGTGTAGTTAATGTGCATTAACCCAAAAATTTTTTTTAAATTTTAAAAAAATTGTACCAATTCCCCTCCAAAAAGGAGGGGAAAAATTTTGGCTTGGCTCTTCAACTTGACAAATTATATTATTTTAGGTAACAATTTGAAATTAATTTTTTTGCATTTATCACTGTTTTGACCTTTAATTCCATCAGCATTATCTCTGATTTTGTACTATGTATAAAAATTACTGAGATACATCAGGCACAGTGGTACAGTCCTGTAATGCCAGTGGCTCAGGAGGCTGAGGCAGGAGGATCATGATTTCAAAGCCAGTCTCAGCAATAACAAGACATTAAGAAACTAAGTGAGACTCTATCTCTAAATAAAATACAATAAAGGACTGAAATGTGGCTCAGAGGTTGAGTACCCCTGAGACCAATACCTGGTCACCCAGGAAAAAAAAGTTATTAAAATATATTTTTGAAATATGTTTAGGTAAGTTGCAGCCTCCTTTATGTCCTTCTAAAAATTAGGTTTAGTCTTATCAGCATACTCTATATGCTACTGACTAGGTAATAATGAATATTTTGAGTTTAATAAAAATGAAGTTATATATGATGAATTCTTTTTACCCCCCATATAGCTTGCAAGGTCTCGCCAGGTATACCACAATTGCAAATATGCTCATATGAGCCAATATATTTGGGTAAATATGGAGAACATTAAACCAATTGCATGCTTGATTAGAAATATTGTCAATGTTATTTAGGAATTATCCTAGTCTGTCCTGGGCTTTATAAAATGATTATTTACACAATTCTATTCAATTACTATGATATATAGCTTATAAGCTATAAAGTTCATTAAACCTTAAAATGTATCAAGTCACACCAGCAATGCTGACACTTCAGTTTTCTCCTTTTCTTTCTTTTAATTGTTTTTATTCCCAGCATAGGTTCTTCCTAAATACATTTATCTCCATCATGAAGTTTAGTTTGCTCTCTACATGTTAATTATATCTCATTCCTCAGCTTCCCAGTCTGTACAGTGAGAAAAGCAAAAATTAATTAACTAAAGCATGCCAACAACTTAGAATATCACCCGACACAAAGATGAATTTAATTAATCAAGCACTGGAAAGAGTTCATGTCTTCATTATTCTGTAGGTAATGTGATTCCACTAAGGTGTCTGAGCAAAGACTCAACAAACTCAGAGCTGCACATTAAATAACAAAATAAGCCATTTCCCCAACCTTCTAGACAACTACTCTTTCTTTACTTTCACTGGGCAATGTTGAATTTCTAACTATTCTCTGAACATGCTATGCTTCTTTGAAACATTATACCTTTGCTCACATACTCTTTTGATGGCCATTATATTATAATTATGAATATTAGTGGGATTCATTAGGTCATATTTGCATATACACATAACTAAATAGATCAATCTCATTTCCATTACCTTCTCTTTCCCTACATTCTTTTTTCTAATATTTATTATTATTTATCTGTGGTATTTATCCTTAACTTTACCATGGGTGTTCAAAAAGTTGGAAATTACCTTTTTGAGAAACTCATACTTGTGTAAGTGCACGTACTTGATCTTCTCTCTTTTCGTGTTTGATATCTCTGCCTTCACTCACTCAAACCGAACCCAAAGCTGACAGTCTCCCATAGAGCCACCCCTATAAGGAGCAAATACAAAGCATGCTCAGTTAACAGGAGCTGGAGTTATGATTGACTCCAGATTCCACTTAGTTAAAGGATATACATGATTGGTGGCCTTCTGGGGATAAAGGTCCTTTTCCCAAACTACAAGACCTAAATTACTTTGAGGTGGAGTAATTATCATGAATTGTCTCTTAAGATAATTAATGAAGGCATTATTTCCAAGGGTCAACTGAGTGCCTTGATATGGTATATATTTGTTGAATGTATCAGAAAATATATAACACTTTAGAACTCCCACATACACACACAAAAAAGGGGTTCTATTTATGTTCCGATACCATCATTTACTAGACTTAGCATTCATATTTAAAAATTTTCCCCTCACTTCATCTTTAGCTGTCTTTGGAATACAAATTAAAATTAAATGAGTGAGAAAAAAGGAAGAACAATTGACTTAAAATTTGTTGAGAACGCTACAGCTAATAAAGGTAATGCCAGTAACCAATGCAAATATTTCAGAAAGATTCAAAGAATGTTGTATGCCTGAATGAAGGTCTATACTCCTTCTGATACAAAATGCTTAAATCCATGTTTACAGTGAAACTATCCAAGTGATAAGCAATGCCTTTGCAATCTGGGTAAACCAACCTCTCTGGCATAACTTTCGGCTGTCCAGTTCAACTTTTATTTTCCTTGAGTCTCAATGAATCTGCATTTTTGTATGGTTTGCTTGTGCTTCTGCTGCTGATGCTCTTCCCATCTCCCTTGCCCATGCTTTCTCAGTTCCTTACTCATTTTAAGGTTACAGATGGACTGTCACTGCCGGTGTTTTAATGATTTGCCACCAACAATCTGTCTTCCAGATCTGAATTATGAAACATTGCCCCTTTTGTATATATCTGCTGCTGGCCCATTTCATCTTCTCCAAAATTGTTCTTATCTGAATTCTTCAGATTTTCAACTACTTAGTTCTTTTATTTACTTTTTCTCTCTAGCTGGGCATGGGGATGCATACATGTCATCTTACCACCTCAGGAGGCTGGCTCAGGAGAATTGTTTGAGATGAGTTTGGACAATTTATCAAGTCCCTACCGCAAAATAAAATAAATAAATAAATAAAAAGAGCTAGAGGTGTAGCTCAGTGGCAGAGTGCTTGCCTAGCATACATAATGCCCTGGGTTCAATATCCAATACCTCAAAATAATGATCTCTCTACCATCCCCAAAGATCCTGTTCACTATTTAACTGCTGGTAACTTCTCACATCTTTTCCCTAGATTTCATCACTAAGTTAAACTCTTCCATAACCTTGTGTTTAGGTCAGAAAGTTCCCTACCTGCTGTTTCATATCTTTCCAGCTTGTTCTTTTCTGTATTGCATCTTCAGCAACCCATTCCTTATCTTCTCTGCCTCAGCCAGCAAGAGATACAACATCAGATTCTTACATGTGCCTAAACTATCTTCCATTCTCAAGTGATTATAACCTCTTGGGTATTCTCGCCTTTACTAATTTTACTCTGAGTGTGAATAGCAGGTGTTATGCAATGTAGACAGATTATGGTTAGATTTATATTAATTTACTCAGTGCAACCATAAGAAAATCAGTTTCCCTTTACCAGAGTGGCCAATCTAAGTGGTGTGAAATTCAGATTACTTTCCTACTCAAACATCTAGACAGTCAATAGGCGGAATATGTAGGAGGAAATTGTTTTTCTCTGCTTACAAAAGTAAAGGAGCGAATTCCCTTCTCATCCACTCCTTTATGCAAACCAAAAGGGGATTCTTCTCATCCACCTCGTAGGAATGTTAGTATAGTCTCTCCAGGAGCCATGGAGCTAAACTGCTTTAAGTTTAAAGACCTAGAATGACTCCACGTTACTAGGTAATATTACTCTTAAAAATATAAATATATAAGACAATTGAAGCCTATCTTTCCACTTTGGAAACTGAATTAAGTGATCTACTTTTGATAATAACTTTTTGGCATCTAAATGATAATAGAGAAGGGCTATTTAACTTTCATATCAGAGCAATGTAATTAACAAATGCCTATAGATTTAACCTAAGGGCATGTGACATTGTAGAGGTTCGGAGAAATCTGGGGGGTGATCAAGCAAAACTGTTTTACCTTCTGGTGACATTGGCATACACAGGATTTATTTGGGTTTTACATTGACAGGTTTGCATGTTGATGAGTAATGGGAGGAAGTTTCTTTGCATTGGACCATCTAGAAGCTATAACCAACTGGGAGTATACAGAAGAAAGGCCAAGAACTCTAGGGCAAAAAGGAGGCTTGTATGTGTAGGTAATGGTTTAGCCACATTATGGGGGAATGTTTTGGTTATAGCACTCTGATGGTCCTTTAAGTCCTTGGTCTTTATAGTTTCAGATTTGGGTACAATTTTACTGGATATGCATCACAGGTAGACCATAAATGAGTCAAAATATTCTTGGTTGAGCTATGTGTAAAGATTTTATCCTAAAAACTTGAGTTCAACACATGCCACCTTTATTCTAACCTATCTCAGCCCATTGTGGTGAAATAACAACTTGGGGGTTAACATACAGAGGCCACAGTGATAGGTAACAGACAGATGTGGGTGGTGGGAACATAAGGTTAAGGTTATAATTCCATAAACTTGGCTTCCTCTGCTGATCCCCTAATGCTTTCTTTTAAAGTAATTTACTTGAAGCCCTACCTGGATTAAGTCATATCCCTCAGCAAACATCCTGTTATCTACAGGAGAAATACAGGCCCCCAAAGCTCTTCTGTGTTGAGAAGAACACAGCTTATCCTGACATGAGGGGAATTTTGGGATCTTTATACAGAATAGATTCTAGAACTCAGGGAGATAGGATAACTAGACTCAAACACCTCACCTAAAAATTTGAAAGAACCTTTTCAAATTAGAGCTGGTCAGGATGGGCCAGTGTGACCCAGAGTTGCCTTGGATCTTTAACATGTCATTACAGTAGTAAATACTCCCCTCCATGGGGTAAGACCATGTGCAGTGGGGACCTGGAAGCCTGGAACAAAATTCTGCTGTCTGTCAACAGTCTAAAGTACAACTGGGCAAGACTCTTTGTCAACTTCCCTGGGGTCCCCAACTAGAGGGCAAGAGGTGTGTGCCACCCCTCTCCTCTCTGAAAGGATTCACTGCTCTCCTTTGAGAGTGTCCCCTTTCCCCATTTCCTATCTCTTCTAACTCATACCTGCTACTCTCTGCCATGCATCTGAAATCTTTCTGCACAATCACAGGAGCAGTTAAACAAGGACATTGGTGGTCCCTTGAACTCCACAAATGTCCTTGCTCAGCCACAATAGCACCAATCTTTCAAATGTCTGTTTTGTTCCTGGTATAATAGTTGACCATATGTCCTTAAACAACTTGAGCTTTTCTTGACTTCCATGCCTAAGATATTTCTTACTAATTTTTCTGCATGGACTTTTCTTAACTCGAGCTTTTTAAAAACTTATCCATTTATATTTCAGATCTATATTCAGAGAAAATATGACCCTCTGTCCAAGGTTGCCCCCATTTCATGTTCTCTGTTAATACATCATGTTTGACAGAATATGCCATGTTTCTACAATGTGAAGTTATTTGCTAAATATATAATTTAGTTTGTCTTTTGCAGCTTCCTAGATATGACCTTCCCATCAGATATATACTGCATGAAGCGTGGTTTCCATGTGATTTACATGCTCCTTGCTAAGACTAGATCATAGTAGGAGTTTAGTGTACTTTCACTGAATGAGTTTATTAGGTAAGGTCTTACTGGAACATTTATGTGATTGGTAGCCTTGGTTCCTGACTCTTCTAAGATATGTGTTGCTGTGAACGTCTAGAGCGTTCGGGTCCCTGGGTAAGGGTCACAAAATAACCGGGACACAGGGGATGCAGAGCCAAGGCAGCAATCGCAACTGCATGGTGAAGTTTATTTGCAAGTTCCTTTTATACACTTCTTCTAACAAAGCAAGCAATTCTTCAATAACACTTTACCCACATTGTCCAAATATCATGCCTCAGCGGATACACAGAGCTAGATTCAAATTGTTCCTGTTTGTTTGATAAGTACCCTCCTAAAGTTCTTTGTAGACATTATCTACTCCTCTGAGGATGCATTTGTTTCTTCAGAATGTACTGTTCCCAGGATAAGTATGCAGGAAGCTTCTTCCTCTTGGCCAAACCATGCAGAACTTGTGACTTGCGATAAGGGGAAGAGAACTTTTCCTCCTCCTAGCTGAGGTTTGCCTCAGCTGACCTAAATCACAGCCACAGCTCTTGCAAAATGTCAGGCCTGAGGGAGCTAAACTCTGCACACTTAAACCCCAACATGTTGCCATTGATTAAAAAAATGTGAAGATATGTATGTTTCTTTAATATTAACTAAAATTCACATGAACATAAACTTATAAGGCATTTTTCTTCTTGTATACCACTGTGAAGATGATGCATAAACACAGCTATAAAGTTGATACTGAAAATCCACCAGCTCAGTTTTTTCTAAGCATTAAATTGCCTTTTTTTGCATATTTACACTTTTATTTTTATCTATTTCATTACCTTTAATGGTGCTTTTCATTTTTCATGTGAATTTGTATTATTTTTGAGTCCTTTTATTTCAGCTTGAAAGACCACCTTAAGTCTGTCTTTTTTCCTCTCTTCCTCCCTCCCTCTCTTCCTTTCTTCCTTTGTTCATTTTTAATTGGTTCTTTAATTATAAATGATAGGAGAATGCATTCTGATATAATTATCCTCTTTCTGGAATCATTCTCTTCTCCTTGTTCATTGGCAAATCTCCACCATTTGTCATCAGAATTAATGAAAATCTCCTCCTCATGATGAAGTTACTTTAAGTTTACCACTCTAGGTTACAATTTATACACTGCTCTTGAAATATTCTTCTTAAATTTCTGATTTTAGCAAGATCATGATAAATTAACTCCAATGGAATCAAGACTCATGTAGAATTTTTTAAACTTCTTATTGCTTTTAAGTATGTTGATTGGTATGTAACAAAGAGTATTCTGTCTGTCATTAATACATTAACTATTTCTCTCTCTTAGTGTTAACTATAGATAAAGCATAATTTAGAAAGAAAAATATTTAAAGTTTAAATTATTTTCTGAAATAATATTATCTGCATGTACAACTATTTAAGAAATTCAGTTACTGAGATTTGTCTTGATAAAGAGCACCAGAGCTAGTGAATTGTTGTTTTGAAATTCAAAACTGAGCAATATGTCTTATGAAGCAGTAGTCTTCAATTCTTCCTTTTACTTCCACTTTTAGAATTTTACATATATATATATTGTAACATATATGTTACAATATATATTAGCATATTCCAACCTAATCACTACAATGTCAAATGGGGTGTGATAAAAATGAGTGTATACAACCAGAAATATGAGCATAGAGTATATGCTTTCCTTTCAAGAAAGAGGGTGTAGAATCAAATCAAAGTGAGTTAGAGGATCCATGGGGGTACCTCACAGGTAAAACCCACATAGTTCCACTTCATTCAGAAGGGGAGAGGAAAATCAACTGGAATATATAATGCTCCCTGCCCTCCCTCACTATACTTCTTCCTTTCTCCTCTCTTCCTATTTAATTCCTTCCTTTTCCTCAACAGTTTTGTTCTCCTATTCTTTTATTTTAGTGGATGGACTGAATGTAGAAGTTTGTGCATTATTTGTGATCTTCTAGTTTCAAGAGCAAAGCTACTTTAAGATAAGACTTACTTGCTCTACTAATAAAATTTATCTTATATGTCATGAAAATTCTAGATTCTTTAAGAACAAGAATAGAAACCATTCATTTTAGTGTAGAACATGATCATGCAAAGAGAATATTTCATATTGAACGATTTGGGTCATGAATGAGGAAGAAATGGGTGGTATTAGAGACCAAAGAAAAGGAAAACAATTTTGAGTGAAGGTAAAGCATAGAGGTGAGGAAAAGAAAGACTGAAAGAAGTAAGTATGCATAAGATATGATTCCTAAAAGTTGAACAAAGGCATGTGGAAGTCCCTTGTGAAATAAGTTGTCAATTTCTTTGAGCAAATCTATGTATTTGAAAATAAACACATGAAAACTGAGAGAATTAATAGTGGTTTGCATATTTTAAAATGAAATTGAATATGCATATTCAGGTTATATCCAAGTACACATTCTTGTGTATATATGCATATTTCAGATGAGGTTTAGAAATATAAGTATGCAAGCATGAGAGACAAAACCAACACTCTGTTTGTAGATAAAATTATTGAAAAAAATATATTTTAAGAGTGTATATATTTATATATATATTCATGAGGGTAAATATCATCCATATTTATGTTCCTTCAGGTAGACCTGGGGATATCTAAACCTGGAGCATCAGAGATGGGAAGATGAATATTATTTACACATTTAGTCTCTTTCTTTACAAGAATTTAATTAAAAAAAAAAACTCTGACATAGATTTAAAGTCTGTGAAAACTTGATTTTTTAAATATGTCCCTTGCCCTTAACAACATGTCACTGGAGGAACAATGGTGGTGGGGGGTGGGGGAGGGACAAACAACTGAGGTACAGGACAGATACTAGATGAATCTTAAAGCTAAAGTCAAGAAAAGGAATGGTTGACATCATTTGCAAATAAACATTAAGGACAGCCCATTGGAAGAAGTGCCTCTTGAGGTGGGAAGGATTTTAACTAAGAAAGACTGAAGGAAATGGCTTCTAAATATCACAACAGCTAGAATAGTAAGCAATGTGAGGCTCTTCAGAAGCAAAGCAGTCATGTTGGGCTGTATTGATGCCTGTTCTATGATTTCTTGTGAAGAGAACCCCTGGCTCTATTCATACTGTTGTCCAGTCATGCAATGGCTCTTCTAAGGAGTTCATCCTCTACCTTGAGGAACAGGATGCTGAAGATTTTAAGTGGATGAAAGACGGTGTTTGAGAAAATGACTTCAGTTTCATTACTATTAATTTGAAAATGAGAGAAGTTAAAGCTGAAAAGGTTTAATCTGTTAGAAATGCATACAAGTGTGTGGTAGATAAAAAGGTCGAGGGAATGTATAGGGACACCTTGGTGATCAGTTGGATGAAGAAACAGAAATAAAAATAATTATGTAATTTCAAGGCTGCAGGTTGAATTTAGCTTAAGTCAAATTGTTAGAGGCCTGGGGCCTTATGGGAAACTGAAACAGCTCAAAGACTCTCCCACCCAAACAAAACTCCAATTCTTGCAATTAAGTCAGACAGATTTCAGAGATGCTGTTCGGATAAACAGGAATGAGTCTATTGAAGGGATAGGAAAAGGGAAAGAGGATACTCTGAATGGAGAGAGTGGGTCCTCTTAGAGAAGAGAGAGACAACATGCCTTACCTTCACTCCAGTTTTATGGGGGATCCAAGAAATTTTTCCCAAGAGTCCTACCCAAATCCACCGCCTGACTTATAACTAATAGAAAAGTGGTATCAGATTTTCAAGGCCCACTGCCATGACAACACTAGGTCACACTGACTCATGTTGACAAGTTCTAATTGGATTATTAACCATACATTCTTACAGATTTCATGGTTAGCAGGAATTATCCTTATCTTCCTGAATTTTAGGATCTGATTAATGAAAAGGGTCACAAAATCTCCTCCTCTAGAGTAACGTGGGTTCTTCTTATTTCTTATTCTTTCAGGTCTTCATTTCTCCTGTAGATAACAGGTAGTTTGCTGAGAAATGTGATCTAGACTGTCCACTTAAGCCAGGCAAGGATGCCCATAAATTGTTTCTTGGAAAAGAAAGCATTTGGGATTCAGCAAATTGGGCCCATTTAATAAAAGTAGTCCCTTAACCTCATGTTCTTATCGTCCCCTATCAAAATGATAAATGTGGGGAGTACCGAGCGCCATAGGGTTGGCAACAAGGTGAACTGTATAGTGAATACTATGGCAAGATGGCATCAGATTTTCAAGTCCTACTTCCATAACTGTTCTACCTAGCGCACTATGTCCAGCCGCGGCAAGACTGGCAATAAGGCCAAGTTGCGTTCTTCGCGCGCGGGTCTCCAGTTCCCTGTAGGCCGAGTGCATCAGCTGCTGAGGAAGGGCCATTAGGCCCTTGTACATTACGCCATTGTACATTAACCTCTAGGTCATACTGGTACATGCTTACAAGTTATAACTGGATTCTTAACAATAAATTCTTACAGATTTTATGGTTAGGAGGAATTATCCTTATCTTCCTGAGAACTATATACTTTGTGTACTGTATTTATATAGCATATGTCTGTTAAAGGGCAAACCTCATATAAAATATTTTTACTACAATAAAACAACCATTCGTAGAGAGTTTGATTAAAACATTAATTTAAAGATGCTTATAAAAAGTGGTTCATAAGAAGGAGATAGAAAGGAGATACCATTTCCATTTTTTATCTCCAGGATGGATCAATGAAGTGTTTGGAATGTTTTACAGTTCATTTTTATGAAGTGGTCTTTAAATTTGGAAAAAAACCTTAACTGGTGACCTATTGCATTACAAAAAAAAAAAAAAAAAAAACAAACAAACCTAGATGGAACTCATTAATTGTACTATCTCATTCAGTTGGTACCACCAATGAACAGGAGATTTTCTCATTGTACATTAAGCTCTAAATAAGATCAGGAGCACATAAGAAATATCACACCTGTTAGTTTCATAATATAAGGGAACTTATATAACATGTATTCATTGTTTCCCAGTAAAATCTAATGAAGTATCTGATATCCACTAAAAAAATATTTAATGTCAGATATGAGAAAGTGATTGGTTATTTATTGTGTTTCCTTCTTGATCTCTTACTATCTCTGCAAATAGTTTCAGTATAATCAGGAAAGTTTTACCTTTAGAGAACTAAGAACATGCTCTCGAATTTTCTTTGTCTTAATACCATAAACAATGGGGTTCAGGAAGGGGGGTACCACAAGGTATATATTTGCAATGAAGATGTGAACCTGGGGGGCCACATTGTGTCCAAAGCGATGAGTGAGGAAAGTGAAGCCAGCAGTAGAGTAGAAAACAAGGATGACACAGACATGGGAGCCACATGTGCCCAGAGCTTTCAGACGGGCTTCTCTGGAGGGAAGACGAAAGACTGCACGGAGGATTAGAGCATAAGAAAAAGCAATGAAGAGACAATCACAGGAACCAATCACAAATGCTACACTGAGGCTGTAACGCTTGGTGGCTCCTATGTCCACACACGCCAGCTTCACCACAGCCATGAACTCGCAGTAGGTGTGTGCGATGATTCGAGTTCTGCAGTAGGGGAGCTGCTTGAGCAGGATGGGGTGTGGGGAAAAGAAGGCTACTCCCCGCACCAGCACAGCAGCTCCCATTTTGGCAATGCGATTGTGGGTGAGAACCGTGGCGTGATGCAGTGGGTCACAGATGGCCACGTACCGGTCAATGGCCATGGCCAAGAAGAAGCCTGACTCCATGGCAGTAAAGCTGTGGATGAAGAACATTTGAGCCAGGCAAGCATCAAAGGCTATGTGGTGGGCTCCCAGCCAGAAGAGACAGAGCATGCGCGGCAGCGTGGACGTGGACAGCACCAGGTCAGTCACTGAGAGCATGCACAGGAACAGGAACATGGGCTCGTGGAGACTTTGCTCTGCCCTCACCACAGCCAGGATGGTCACGTTCCCCACCACAGCCACCACATACATGGAACAGAAGGGAATCCCAATCCAGAGGTGCAAGTGCTCTAGCCCTGGGATGCCCATCAGCAAGAAGCTGTTTGGAGATATTTCAGACTTATTGGCTGGTTCCATGGTGCAGATGCCTTCTGTCTTCTCTGCAGGTTAGAGCAAAAGTGTTCTGCCAATGTCATTACCACAAATCTGAAAACAAATGCTGAAAGATCCAAAGGCTCACTTTAGAAAACTTTCTGGTTTGTAATTTAGAGTAAAAATCCTTAGTGACACTAAGCACTAGGTACACACCAAGTGGCCCTAAGCATTAGCCAGACACAAAGCACCAGCTGCAATTCAAGAATCTAATGAATTTTCTAAAAAATCTGTACTAATTATCTGTGAACAATAAAATAAAAATTGAATAGTGCTCTCTGAATTCAGTTTTTTCTTAATTATAAGCCAAATTAACTTTTGATATAAGATTTTATAAATGAAAAGGGTCTTAGAAATCCTCAATCCCATTTTTTAATTTTTATTATCCTGAAAGACAATTTTCTAGCTGACATCTGAGTACTCTTAGGTAAGGTTATTCAGTTTGTAGAGAGTCCACTGCATATTTGTTTTTCCTAGTACTTCCCTAAAGCTATTCTCAGGAACCTTGAGACACATTGACCCAAACCTCTTGAGCTCCACAGGTTTAATGGACTTTCTGTGTGGTAACAGTTGAGAGTAACATGCATGTTTCTACAAAATTCTTTTTCAAGTGAAAATACCCACTTATTTTATGTTTAATTCTCAGAAATCTGTTTCCTTCCTACACTTTTCTATACACTCTCCCATGTGCCCTATACCTCTTAAATTTCATCATGTGTATCTGAACATGTTAGTCACATCAGAGACTACTCACCTAGTACTCCTTTTGGTAATTGCACTATATGTATGATCACAGTTCATATCATTCACATGCAAAATGAGGAAGAAAAATGATATTTAGTTGTTCCTAACATGAAAAGGACACTGTTCTTAGACCTTTGCATGTTTCAATTTTAACTTGGAAATAATATATAAGCTGTATATTATTTTCGAATTGTATCAATTCAAATAGCAGCCCAGAAAGTTACAGAAAACGGAGAGCATCACAGAGTGACTGAGAAACAAGAACTCTAACACAATTCATGCCTTCAGGGCTCATGTTTTTTTATGTTTTGCCAAACACAATATTTTCTGTGGCAGACATTAAATATATAGTCACCTTTAAACTTTCAGTAGTTTACATTACTTTAAATCACTTTTCAGAACAAGATTTAAGCAAATATTTAAACATTGCCTTTATTTTGCTTGCATATGTGAATACAACACAATGAACCCCATATTCTGTGTAGTTAATGTGCATTAACCGAAAACAGGGGGGGAAAACAACAACTAGGGTTTGCTCTTCAACTTAATGAATTATATTATTTTAGGTAACAACTTGAAATTAATTTTTGTGCATTTATCACTGTTCAGAACTTTAATTCCATCAGAATTGCCTGCTGATTTTTTACCTATGTATAAAAATTATTGAAATACATCAGGCACAGTGGTGCAGTCCTGTAATGCCAGTGGCTCAGGAGGCTGAGGCAGGAGGATCATGATTTCAAAGCCAGTCTTAGCAAAAACAAGACATTAAGCAACACAGAGAGACCCTGTCTATAAACAAAATACAATAAATAACTGAAATGTGGCTTGGAAGTTGAGTGCTCATAAGTTTAATCCCCAGTCACCTAGGAAAAAAAATTATTAAAATATAAATTTGAAATATGTTTAGGTAATTTGCAGACTCCTTTATATCCTTCTAAAAATTAGGTTTATTCTTATCAGCATACTCTATATGCTATTGATTAAGTAATAATATTTTGAATTTAATAATAATGAAGTTATACATGATGAATTCTTTTTACCCCACTGTAGCTTGCAAGGTATGGCCAGGTATACTACAATTATAAATATGCTCATATGAGCAAATATTTTTGAGTAAATATGGAGAATGTTAAACCAATTGCATGCTTGATTAGAAATACTGTCAATGTTATTTAGGAATTATCCTAGTCTGTCCTGGGCTTTATAAAATGATTATTTACACAATTCTATTCAATTACTATGATATATAGCTTATAAGCTATAAAGTTCATTAAACCTTAAAATGTATCAAATCATACCAGCAATGCTGTCTCTTCAATTTTCTCCTTTTTCTCCTTTTAATTGTTTTTGTTCCCAGCATATGTTCTTCCTATGTTCTTACTAAATGCATTTATTTCCATCATGAAGTTTGGTTTGCTCTCTACATGTTAATTATATTTCATTCCTCAGCTTCCCAGTCTGTACAGTGGGAAAAGCAAAAGTTTCTGGGAGAATTAACTAAATAAAGCATGCCAACAACTTAGAATATCACCCAACGCAAAGATGAATTTAATTAATCAAGCACTGGAAAGAGTTCATGTCTTCATTATTCTGTAGGTAATGTGATTCCACTATGGTGTCTGAGAAAAGACTCAACAAACTCAGAGCTGCACGTTAATAACAAAATAAGCAATTTTTCCAACCTTTCAGACAATTACTCTTTCTTTACTTTCACTGGTTAATACTGAATTTCTAACTATTCTCTGAATATACCATGCTGCATTGAAATATTGTGCCTTTTTCACATACTCTTTTGATGGTCATGCCCCTAACCCCCTTCATTTCCCTTTACAAACAGCTGCTTATTTTTAATATCCAGTTCAATTGGAATATCATCTATGATTTTTTGCTGGATTACCTTAAGTAGAAATTTGTTATTAATATGTTAACTGTTTTACTTTTACATTTTTGATAGTCTTATCAAATTGCAGAGCACAATACTCATTAATATATTATTACCCTAAAAGTAACTCCCTTGTGGATAAAATTGCTTTTAGGGTAGAAACTCTAGCAAAACTAGGAAATAGCATGATCCGGCCCAAAGACCAGTGCAGGGTTATTATTAGTAGGAAAATCTTTACAACTGCATGTTTTGTCTGACTCCAAAGTCATGTGTCTAAGTGCCATTTTATGCTGCTACCTGACACTTAACTAAATGGAATTACATTTCTAATATTCACTTCAATTAATATAAGATAGATATAAATGAATTAAGAAAAGAGAATTGTCCTTACCATCTCTTCTTATAGTGATGTAAAAAGATTTGTTCTTTTATCTGCTTTGTTCTGTCACATTTATAAGCAAAGAATCCAGGAACAAAAAAGGGATCTAATTGATGCTGGATTCCAAACCAGTTACTGCTAATTGAGAGCTGGAGGGTCTTGATTACCCATATGCCCACTTGCAAAGAAACAAAGTTCTTTACAATATTTTATTGACTCTCAAACTTAACAAAAAAAAATTTAAAAGATACATTAATCCAGAGAAGATCTAAACATCTCTACTCCCACATGCCTAGAGAGGGAAACAAACAAGAGTTTTATAAATCTGATTTTTTTTAACATGGAATCATAAAAATTTATATTGTATATCCAGAGATCCAAGCACAAAATAATTCTTTAATTTTTCTAATAGCATGTAAAGGTGCCTTCAAGCACACTATGTAAATATTCAGACAAATTTATTTTCTATATATAGATTTATTTAAACAAAATCATATTTTAAAACACTTGAAAAACTCCTGTCTTACCAATTAAGACATTCTCTAATTTTTACCTCGGAATCATTAGTGTTTCTTGTCTTTTACCCCAGAAATCAAGGTTGGGTGGAGAAGGAGTGAACAGGGAGATGTGAATAGCCTTTGTTGAAACATCCACTCTAGATAAAACTGCATGTCACAAAAGTTTCAGTTTGTAGTATATTTTCTAATTCTTAGTCTCTCACCTTAGTCTCAATAGATTAAATAGCTTAAAAATTGACAATATTAATATAATTGTGTTTAAATTTTTTTTCTTTTAAAAATAATAGTTATTGTAACTAAGGGAGTGTAGTGATATAGATGTTTTGGACAGAAAGAATGTAGAAAGAAAATATTAGCTTTGGCTTGTAATATACATATTCAACTAAGAACCTCAACTTATTAGACACCTCTTGCTTCTTCCTAAATATTATTCCTCCTATGAGAGTCACCGTGATGGATTACTTCTAACCCTGAACGGGAGGAAACAAATATTTTTGTTCACAGCTCTTTCTGCTCTATGAATTACCCAGGACAAATAATTATAATGGCATTATAATGTTATTTTCATTCAAATGAATAGTATATATGACTCCATACTTAAAAACAAATCGACAGGTAAAAATAAGCATGTCAGTAATAAGAGTGTACAACTTTGTTTTGAAATTTAAAAAATTATTGATTTTATTATAATTTTGCATATTAGTGGGATTCATTAGGCTATTTGCATATGCACATAACATAATTTGATCAATCTCATTTCCATTACCTTTCCTTTCCCTACCTCCTTTTTCCTAATATTTATTATTATGCATCAGTGATTTTTATTCTTAACTTTAGCTTTTCAAAAAATTGAAAATTATCTTTTTGAGGATCTCATAATTCTGTAAGTGCACATACTTGAATACAGCTCTCTTCTCTCTTTTCCTGTTCTGTATCTCTGTCTTCACTCACCAAAACCAAACCCCAAACTGACATTCCTCCAGAGAGTCACCTCTATAAGGAGCAGATGTAAAGCATCCTCAGTGAGCAAGAGCTAGAGTTATGGCTGACTACAGATTCCACTTGGTTAAAGGATGTACATGGTGGGAAAATTGATGGCCTTCTGGGGATAAAGGTCCTTTTCCCAAACTACAAGATCTAAATTACCTTTAGGTGGAGTAATTATAATGAACTATCCCTTAAGATAATTAATGAAGGCATTGTTTCCAATGATCTGCTGAGTGGTTTGATATGGAATGTGTTTTTTCAATGTATCAGAAAATATATAACACATTAGATGCCCCCACACATACACAAAGAAAAAAATGGGTCTAATTTATGTACTGAGACCATTATTTATTAGACTCTAGGATTAGTGCTTAAAATCTTTCTGTCACTTCATCTTCAGAGGTCTTTGGAATACAAACCGCAATAAATGATGAGAATAAAGAACAATAGACTTAAAAATTTATAAAGAACATTACAGCTAATAAAGGCAAAGCCAGAAACTGAATCCAGATATCTCTGGCTTCAAATTTCAATTGTTAGAATTACTATACCACTAAGATTAAAAAAACGATGTGTGCCAGAGTAAAGTAAATACTTCTTCTGGTGCAAAATGCTTAAAACCATGGATTACAGTGACTCTATCCAAAATGATAAGCAATGCCTATACAATCTGGGTCCTCTTCCCTCTCTGTCATCACTTTCTGCTATTCAGCTCATCCTCAGTTTTCCTTGAGTCTCAACCAAATTGCATTTTGTGCTTTGTTCCTGTATAGAACTAATTCATGTTTTTGCTTCTGCTGCTGATGCTCTTCCCATCTCCCTTGCCCATGCCTTCTCTGTTCTCTACTCATTTTGACTTTACTGATGGATGTCATTTCTTCAAGGAAGAATTAGGAAGAAGTTGCCTGTGTTTTCATGATTTGCCACTGACAGTCTGTCTTCCAAATCTGAATTATGAAACATTGCCCCTTCATTGTACATATCAGTTGCCAGCCCCTTTCAGCTTCTCTAAAATCGTTCTTATCTCAATTGCTTAGATTTTCAGTGATTTAGTTCTTTAATTTTTTTTTCTCTCCAGATAAAAAGGGGGTGCAAGCATGTAATCCTATCAACTCAGGAGGCTGATTCAGGAGAATTGCAAGTTTGAGATGAGTTTGGGCAACTTAGCAAGACCCTGTATCAAAATAAAAATGAAAAGTGCAGGAGGTGTAGCTCAGTGGCAGAGTGCTTGCCTAGCATACATAATGCCCTGGGTTCGATATCCAGTGCCACAAAATAATTGTTTCTCTACCATCCCCAAAGATCCTGTTCACTATTTAATTACTAGTAACTTCTCACATCTTTTCCCTAGATTCCATCACTAAGTTAAACTCTTCCATAACTCATGTTTAGGTCAGAAAGTTCCCTACCTGCTGTTTCATATCTTCCCAGCTTGCTTTTTTCTGTACTGCATCTTCAGCAATTCATTCCTCATCTTCTCTGCCTCAGCCAGCAAGAGAGACAACATCAGATTCTTACATGTGCCTAAACTATCTTTTCCATTCTGAAGTGATTATAACCTCTTGGGTATTCTCGCCTTTACTAATTTTACTCTGAGTGTGAATAGCAGGTGTTATGCGATGTAGACAGATTATGGTTAGATTTATATTAATTTACTCAATGCAACCATAAGAAAATCAGTTTCCCTTTACCAGAGTGGCCGATCTAAGTGGTGTGAAATTCAGATTACTTTCCTACTCAAACATCTAGACAGTCAATAGGCAGAATATGTAGGAGGAAATTGTTTTTCTCTGCTTACAGAAGTAAAGGAGACCATTCCCTCCTCATCCACTCCTTTATGCAAACAAAAAGGAGATTCTTCTCCTCCACCTCCTAGGAATGTTAGTACAGTCTCTCCAGGAGCCACGTTGCTAAACTGTTTTAAATTTAAAGACCTAGAATGACTCTAAGTTATTAGGTAATATTAATCATAAAAATATAAATACACAAAACAATTGAAGTCTATATTTCCACTGTGGAAACTTAATTTAGTGATCTATTTTTGACTATATCTTTTTGGCATCTCAATGATAATAGAGAAGATCTATTAAAATTTCATATCAGAGCAACGCAATTAACAAATGCCTACAGATTTAATGTAACATCATGTGACACTGTAGAGAGTCAGAAAGATTTGAGGGATTTGAGGTCACAATGGCATGCATAAGACTTATTTGGATTACACACTGACAGATTTGAATGTTGATGAGGAATGGGAGGACATTCTGCATGGGACCATAGTCAACTTGGAGAATAAAGAAGGGAGACCAGGGAATTCAAGGCGAAAGGAAAGCTGGTATGTCTAGGTAATATGGCTAAAGCTGCATCATGGGGGAGTCTTTTGGTTAAAGCACTCTGAAGGGCCCTATAAGCCTTTCATCATTATACTTCCTTATTTATTTTATTTATGGCTACAGATGTTGGGTATAATTTTACTGGATATGCATTGCAGGTAGACCATAAATGGCTTAAAATATTCTTGTTTGAGCTATGTTTCAAGATTTTATGCTAAAAAATTGAGTTTGACACAAGCCCCCTTAATTCTAATCTACCTCAGTTCATTGTGCTAGAAAATAACCTTAAGGGTTAATATACAGAGGCCACAGAGATAAACAACAGACAGACATGAGTGGTGGGAACATGAGGTTAAGGGGATAATTCTATAAACTGGGCCTTTTCTGTGGTCCTCCAAATGCTTTCTTTTAAAAGTAATTTACTTGCAGCCCTACCTCGATTAAGTCACATTCCTCAGCAATATCCTGTTATCTGCAGGAGAGATACAAGCCCCCAAAGCTCCTCCGTGTTGATAAGAACACAGCTTATCCCAAGTGAGGGGAATTTGGGGAGCTTTATGCAGAATGGATTCTAGAACTCAGGGAGATAGGATAACTAGACTCAAAAACACCTCATCTAAAAATTTGAAAGAACTTTTTCAAATTAGAGCTGGTCAGCGTGGGCCATTGTGACCCAGAGTTGCCTTGGATCTTTAACATGTCATTACAGTAGTAAATACTCCCCTCCATGGGGTAAGACCATGTGCAGTGGGGACTTGGAAGCCTGGATAAAAATTCTGCTGTCAACAGTCTAAAGTACAGCTGGGCAAGACACTTTGTCAGCTTCCCTGGGGTCCCCAACTAGAGGGCAAGAGGTGTGTGCCACCTCTCCTCTCTGAAAGGATTCACTGCTCTTCCTTGAGAGTGTCCCCTTTTCCCCATTTCCTATCTCTTCTAACTCATACCTGCTACTCTCTGCCATGCATCTGAAATCTTTCTGCACAATCACAGGAGCAGTTAAACAAGGACATTGGTGGTCCCTTGAACTCCACAAATGTCCTTGCTCAGCCACAATAGCACCAATCTTCCAAATGTCTGTTTCATTCCTGGTGTACTAGTTGACCATATGTCCTTAAACAACTTGAGCTTTGCTTGAGTGCCTTGCCTAAGATGTTTCTTACTAATTTTTCTGCATTGACTTTTCTTTCCCTAGCTTTTAAAAAACTTATCCATTATATTTCAGATCTATACTCAGAGAAAATATGACCCTCTGTCCAATGTTGCCCCAATTTCATGTTCTCTGTTAATACATCATGGTTGACAAAATATTCCATGCTTCTACAATGTGAAGTTATTTGCTAAATATATATGTTAGTTTGTTTTATGCAGCTTCCCAGATATGCCCTCCGCATCAGTTACACATTACATGAAGCGTGGGTTCCATGTGATTCACATGACCCTTGCCAAGACTGAGTCATAGTTGGAGTTCAGTATTCAGTATATATTCACCAAATGATTCTATCAGGTAATGGCTTGTTGGAACATTTATGTGATTTGTAGCCCTTAGTTTCTGACTACTCCATGATATTTGTTGTCATTGCTATAAAAATAAGTGAAAATATTTATACTTCTCTAATATTAACTAAAATTCACATGAGGAGAAATTTATAATGAAAGTGAGATCATGAGCCACAGGCCACAGGCATCTCTCCTCTTAAGTAGTGCTGTGTAGACTCTGTCTTAACACAGTTATGAAGTTGATACTGAAAACCCATCAGTCCAGCTCTTTTTTTTTTTTTTTGTATTGGGGATTGAAATCAGCAGAACTCAACCCCTAAGCTACATCCCCAGCCCTATATTGTATTTTATTTAGAGATGGGTCTCTGACTTGCTTAGTGCCTTGCCATTGCTGAGGTTGGCTTTGAACTCTAGATTCTCCTGCCTCAGTTCCAGAGCCCCTGGGATTACAGGCATTACACCACCATGCCCGGCTAATCCAGGTTTTCTAAGTAGATTAATATGCTCTTTTTTTTCCTTTTTTTTTTTTTGCATGTTTACACTTTTATTTTTATGCTTTTCATTACCATTAATGGTGCTCTTTATTTTTCATGTGAATTTGAATTATTTCTAGAGTCCTTTTATTTCAGCTTGAAAGACTAAAGGGTGTCTTTCTTTCTTCCTTTCTTGCTCTTTTAATTGGTTGTTTTTAGTTGTACATGACAGTAGAATCCATTCCAACATAATTATCCTCTTTCTTCAATCATTCTCTTTTTTGTTTTCACTGGCAAATGTCCACCATTTGTCATCAGAATTAATGAAAATGCCTGCCTGGTGATGAAATTACCTTACATTTACACCTTTAGTTCCAATTTAAACATTACTCCTAAATGATTGTTTTTAAATTGCAGATGTTAGCAAGATCATCAAATTAACTCCAATGGAATCAAATCACACATACAAAGTTCTCATCATCTTTAATTATGTTGATTGGTATGTGAAAGACAGTATTCTGAGGCATGTGAAAGGTTGTCAATTTCTTTGAGCAAATCTATGCATTTGAAAACTGACACATGAAAACTGAGAGAATTAATAGTGGTTTTGCATATTTTAAAATGAAATTGAATATGCATAT
Organism: Marmota marmota marmota; assembly: GCF_001458135.2. Classification (NCBI taxonomy): domain Eukaryota; kingdom Metazoa; phylum Chordata; class Mammalia; order Rodentia; family Sciuridae; genus Marmota; species Marmota marmota. The sequence goes on from NW_026000174.1 coordinate 17,284,020, forward strand.
TTAGGTTATGTACAAGGACACATTCCTGTGTATGTATGCATACTTCAGGTGAGGTTTAGAAATATAATTATGTAAGCATGAGAGACAGAGCCAAGATGCTGTTTGTAGATAAAATTATTGAAAAAATGTATTTAAAAAGTGTGTATATTTATATATATTCATGAGAGTAAATATCATCCATAATTCTGTTCATTCAGGTAGACCTGGGGATATCTCAACCTATAGCATCAGAGATGGGAAGATGAGTATTATTTACATGTCTAGACCCTTTCTTTACAAGAATTTGTTCTTTACAAGAACAAGTAAGTATTAACTTTAAAAAATATGACATAGATTTAAAGTCTGTGAAAAACTGATTTTCTGGATATGTCCCTAGTCCTTAACAAAATGTCACTGGAGGAACAATGGCAGGGTTGGAAAATAAACAACTGAGGTACAGGGCAGATACTGGATGAATCTCAAAGAAAGCTAAAGTCAAGAAAAGGAATGGTTGACATCATTTGCAAATAAGTGTTAAGGACAGCCCATTGGAAGAAGTGCCTCTTGAGATGGGAAGAATTTTAACTAAGAAAGACTGAGGGAAATGGCTTCTAAATATCACAACAGCTAGAATAGTAAGCAATGTGAGTTTTTTTTAGAAGCAAAGCAGTCATGTTGGGCTGGATTGATGCCTGTTCTATGATTTCTTTAGAAGAGAACTCCTGGTTCTATTCATACTGGAGTCTAGTCATGCATGTCTCCTCTACCTTGAGGAACAGGATGCTGAAGATTTTTAAGTAGATGAAATGAGGTGTTTGAGAAACACATCTTCAATTCCAATGTTAACAACTTTGAATAAGAAAACCACTAAAGATAGACAGGTTAAGTACATGGATTTTATATTTAGAGATGCATACAAGTCAGATAATAGTGAGGTCGAAAAACGTTACTGGAAATGTGCAGAGAAACCTTGGTGATCAGTTGGACTAAGAAACAGAAATAAAAATAATTACATAATTTCAAGGTTGCAAATTGAATTTGGCTCAAGTCAAATGAACAAATATGGTGAAGACAGAATACCCTATGGTTGGAAAGGAGATGAGGGGCTTAGTTTGTATGCAGTACAGTATTGCTATGCACATGTACTGTATTATATAGCATAAGTATCTTTTATGTGGGTACATCTCAGATGCTTTTACCACATAAAATGAAATTTTTAGGATTCTAATTTTAGAACATTAAGTTTAAGGTGCCCGTGAAAAAGGGTTCACAAGTCTTTTGCAACTTATCTTCTGGGAAACAGACAAAATGATTTAAGGCATATATTTGGGTATCTTAAATTTGTAAAAATATATGAAATGATGTAGATGAAGTAAGAAGTAAAGCTAGAAGGAAAAAATGGCTTTGTAAGGTTCTTTGTATGTCAAATGCCTATCTTCAGGTGAAATCTACTATATATTACTAAAAATGGTTTCATTTTCTCTTGAAGTCCTCTATACAGAGGAAAGGATATAATCAATTATTTATGAGCTAGTGAATATCAATGTATATCTATTTCCATTAGTATTATTTCTACACAATAGCTAAAACATGAATGCAAAAGAGAAAATGTTAAATTGTCACTGTTTTTGATAATTATTTTTGTCCCTATATCTTAATTAATATACCTAAATTGAAGGTTTCTTATTTGAAAATTGTATTTCTAGTTTATAGGAAAAGCTGTGATTCAATAAAGTCAAATTAACAATAGAATATTCTCCTATATTATTGCATGTGTGCGTATTTGGGAGAATTCTCATTATAAGAATTTTGTTCTCAACTGCGTCCTGGTAGAAAGGACATGCTTCCATCACATTCCCACACTGAATGAGTTTTCTTTCTTGCATTGGTTATTTCCTCATGAAGCCCCAAACCTTTAAGGGATTATCTCTACCTCCAACCCAATAGGACTTCCCGCTCCACATAACCAGGCCTCCTGTCTGTCAAAGGCATCAATCAGCCTCAGTCTCTTTGACAGTGGAATATTCGCAATACCCACTCCCTCATTTGTTTGGTACGTGCTCCATAAATCAAGGGGTTGACCATGGGAGGCACCAGGAAGTAGAGATTATCGATGATGATCTGTAGATGAGGAGCCATATGGTAGCCTAAAATCTGGGCCAGAACAGAGAAAACAACAGGAGAATAAAAAAGACCAATGACACAAAGATGAGAGCCACATGTACTAAGAGCTTTGCCTCTTGCTTCCCAAGATGGTATCTGAAAGACAGCATGAAGGATAAGTCCATATGACAGAATGATGAGAAACAAATCAAATCCTACAGATGCCACAATGACCATGAGGCCATAGATAATGTGGTCAGAGATGTCTCCACAGGCTATCATCACCACAGCCATATAAGCACAGTAGGAGTAACCAATGATGTGGGTTTGGAAGCTTTCCAGTCTTTTTGCCAGGATGGGTGCTGGGGTTAGCACTGCCACTGCCCTTGCTAGGACAGTTAGTGCCATCTTCACAAGCATGCTGTTATCAAGGATGGTTGTATATCTCAGAGGGCACCAGATAGCCACGAATCTGTCAAAAGCCATAGCCAGGAGGATCCCAGACTCCATGACATAGAAAGAAGGAATAAAAAACATTTGTGTGAGGCAGGCATCAAAGCTGATTTCCTTGGCATCCATCCAGAAGATGCCCAGCATGCGGGGCACAGTGACACTGACCAGGCATAGGTCAACACCTGAGAGCATGGCTAGGAGGAGAAACATGGGCTCATGAAGACTCTTCTCCATTCGGATGACACATAAGATGGTGACATTGCCCATGACTGTAATAACAAATATCAAGAAAAAAGGTACAGAGAAGAAACCATGGGAAGATTCCAGGCCAGGAATTCCAGCCAGAATAAATATCAAGGGCTGGGGGAGAGAGCTGTTACAAGAGGGCATCCCTAATCTGAACTTCTCAAGGTCCGATTCCTATGGAGAAAAAAATGAGCATTTTGAAGTCACTGCATCATTTATACCTACAAAATGCTGGTCATTAGTATTAGTTAATAGTGATAATCATGATTATATTATGAGCAGTAATGATTGAATGAATGCTTCAGCTACTTGGGTAGAAGAGGGAGAAGCATTCTCAGGGAAAACTCTCAATAACAAACCACATCAAGAGTACAGAGTCTTCTATTTCATTGAATATAAAGCATTTGGTATCCTCTAGGATTATTTCTGAGATAGCAGGACCAGCATGATAAAATTTTCAACATTGTAGGCAGAGTTGAGAGGATGAACAAGCCAGAAAGCAGAGATTTTGCTTAAGAAAAGGAAGCTAAATTTAATCATACCCTGGTCCTCCGTTTCTGGGATTGGACTTGTTTTGTGGTTCTTCCTTAGAATGTTTAGATGTAAATTGTTGATTCTGACAAGGGACTTAGGAGCCCTATTGATATTTTATTTCTATAGAAATAAGGCATTATTATATTTATTAAATATTTTAATTTATGTTAAGTATTTTGAAAGGAATGCATATTTACAAATTTAAGAATTATATAATACAAGTCATAAATATATTTGATCCATTCAAAATATAAACCATAAAATGTGATATATGTAAAAATAAGAATATGAAAGCAAGACTTTTATAAAATTATATGATTTAATTAAATTTCACTAATAGGGCTTAGTGATTATATTGGTTAAAAACAGTACAACTGTCATAGAAAAAGAAAAAATTTTAATTTCCCATGCACTCTCCTCCTCCATCTCTTTCAATCCTCTTCCTCTACTCTTTTAATAAGTTTAAAATGAAGAATATATAAAAGTGTCTCACAAAGTTAAAAATATTACAACACTAATATCACTTTAGTTGTTTATCAACTTAGTCTTTTATTTATATTGCATCAATTTAATTCACATTCTAATTTAGAATGTTTCCAATTTATTTTTAATAGAATTGTTTTTTAAGCTGTTAGCCAAACCTTTAAGACAAAAATTAAGAAAACAACAAAAAGTTAAATTTAAACATTATAAACCATGAATGACATTTTTGTTAATTTAGTTCACTCTAAATATGTTAAGAGTTTAAAATTGGAAGGCATATCTGCTAAAATCTTCTGTAACAATTTACATATCACAAATTGTGTTACTCAGATATAAGTATTTTATATTTCAACTTCATTTCTAAAGGCACAACACAGTTTACTGATAGGAAACTCTCCTGGAAGGTGAACTTGGCATAGTAAAAATAAGGCCTTTGGAATATTACATTTCCAGGGTTGAATCTCTGCCCTGTTACTTATTCTGTATAACTTGACCAAGTCATTTAAGACTTTGAGCATCATCTCCTCATCAAGAAATTAGATGAAGCATACATTGCAAAGCTTGTAGAAAGGATTAAATTGTCCATTAAATCCCAAGTATGCAATACATTCTTGTTACTAACATAATTCTTTAAAGGTTTGGTACTCTAGAAATGCAAATTTTCTTCTATTATAAAATGCAAAGTTTAAGTGAGACATGAGCAAAGTAATGTTAGCTTTGTTTTTGTTCTTTTGTTTCTTGAAAAGAAGGGTGGCTAGGATGCCATGGGAAGGATTATTTGATGATCCTAGTGTTTCTGTTCTCTGATATTTTTAGATTCATTATATGCTTAAGGGAAAAATATTTCATGTTATGATAATTAGATATCTGGGAAATAAAGTGTGATAAAAAGTAAAATGAGCATTTTGGTTCAGTCAAGGAAAGGATCCTATCCTAAGAGTTGCTTCTGGACAGAAAAGACAACACTGTGATTCCAGAAGCTCATTATCTGTTGGGCTTTCCAGTAGAAACTGAATAATCACTTTTGGGGAACACTGTCGTTGAAAATTTTTCATGTGGTAATGGCCTTAGGACATTATCAGAATTTCAAGCAATATACCAAGAATTTATCTATCTGGAGCATTACTATCAACAACTCCATCAACATTAACTATAAGTAAAGGCACCATCAATTCAGGCATAAAAACTTGAAGGATATTTATTATTTATATCTTTTTTTCTTTATAAATATGTTTTATAAAGATTTGTAGAGAAATGAAGTAGCAAAAATATGAGGATTTCCTAGAAAACTGATGGAAAGATTATAATACAATAAGAGTAACTGGTAGTTCATTTCAGGAAAGAAGACCGACTCCATTTACATTAGAAAGCAAAATTTCATTATAGATAATGGAATCATGTTTTGAATCACAAGATCATGCTAAACTTTGCTACAACACTCAATAGCTATGAGACATTAGATTATTTGCTTATCTCTTTTCTTATGGGTTCTTTTTAATTATACATGAGAATAGAATTCATTTTGCCATACTTATAAAAGTATTGAGTATAATTTGTTCTAATTCAGTCCCCAGTACTTCCAAGTCTCTCCCTTCCTCCATCCTCTATTCCCTTTCCCCTATTCCTTAAAAATGTCACTGATTACACTAAAAATTATAGAACCTGACATGGGCTTACCAATGTTATTGGTAGTGGTATATGATTGAAGATTCGAGAATATTTTTTTTCCTGCATAACATATTTTTTGTGTCTCAGGATTTTCTGGCTTTTCCCTTCCCTCTTTTTCCCCTTTCCCTAGAGTAGTACCTGCAGAGAGTTGTGAGTCTGGTCACAATGAACTTGAGACCTGCAAAGTGCACTTGAGGTATGTGGAAGACCTGCTTATCTTCAGAAGAAGGTGGAATGACTGAGTATGAGAGAGATTTAAGCAGAGTTCTTTGCCTTACTGGGTCCCAAATGAATACTGTTCTTAGTTTGGATATTCTGAGGATAGCACACGTGATAGGAGTATGGAAAGCTAATTACTGGTGTGGTATGGGAGCAGGGTGGTGTGGCTTACAGACCCAAGAGAGGAGGGAGTAGGGAATCATTTAGAATGGAAATCAGAATGCTGGAACAACAGGAAGATTATAGTCAAGACAGTGTTGCTCACAGCTATAATTGTATACAAATTTCTCTAGCAATTTGTCTAAATCACTTGTTGACTTTTTTTTTTGTACCAAGGTTTGAACTAAGAGACACTCAACCATTGAGACACATTCCCATCCCTTTTCTGTACTTTCTTTAGAGAGAGGGTCTCACTGAGTTGCTTAGTGCCTTGCTTTTGCTGAGGCTGACTTTGAACTCAAGATCCTCTGGCCTCCGCCTCCTGAGCTGCTGGGATTACAGGCTTGCACCACGAGATGATTTTATTTCTAATAGTCTTGAGGATTTCATCAGTAAAACCTTACCTGGAATCAAGAATCTTGGTTTCTTAGATGGGATTAAAACCCACAAAAATGTTGGAAAAAGATCATATGCTACTTGGGGGTAAAGAAGATATGCAAAAAGAAACATAAAGAGAGTAGAAATAAGAGCAAACAGGAACTCTAGACAACAAATATTGTACAAAATTAAGTTTAGGAGGTAGAATGAGTTTTGTAATGACTCTTGGCAGAAATAAGAAGCTGAACTTGTGAGTAGATTTAAAGGAGGGAGAGCAAGTGCGGACAATTGTTTTGCTAGAGAAACTGAAGATAATCACCAGAGCTCTGTTCATTTTTATGTCCCCAGTGCCTGGTAAGTTGTAGATCTTCAAATATTTTTCTATGAGCAAATGTGCTTGTACACACATCTTTGTGCATATACACACTCACCATGCTTTTTCATCAATCATGAATAGGCCTGGACCGTAGGCTAAGAATGATATTGCCAAGGATAAGTGACTTATCAGAGCTAATCAGAGTCTTCATTAAGCCATATCCTACAGCCTACAGTATATTCAGGACACTCAAATAAATCTAATTTTTCCCAAAGTAGTTAATGACAACCTGGATTAACTTATTATATTGGTCTAGTAAAAAAAAATCTCTTAAAAAGATTTTCAGCATTCTTTTCTTCCATTCTTTTTCTCAGTGCTAGTTATCTCCTTGCAGCCATGATGCTCTTTCTTTTTGGATATACCACATATTTTTATTTTGTATGGTTAAGCTATATAACATGATGTTTTAATTCACATTTTGAAATGGTTACTATGTGCAAGCAAGTAGCATAAGTATCATCCCACATAGTTAACTTGTTTGGTGGTAAAAGTACCTAAAATTCACTAAGAAGTTTTAATTTTTCAACATATGATACCATATTATTAACTATATTCCTCATTAGATCTATGCATTAGATCTCCAGACATTTCTACATAACTGCAAATTTGCACTGTTTGCCCCAAATCTGTCCATCCCTCTTTCCATGCCTGGTAACTACCTTTCTACTCTGTTTCTATTGTGTTTGAGACACATATATGCACACACACACACACACACACACTTGATTTCACATATAATGTCATGTAATTATGTGTCTTTTTGTGTTTGTCATATTCAAGTTGGCATAATGTTTTCCAAGTCTGCCCTTATTGTTACAAAGGCAGAATCCTTTATTTTAAGGTTGAATGTAATCTTTTAAAAACACAAACCTAATTGTTGCGCCACACAACTAAACCAGTCAGGATCACTCCAAGTGAATTTGGGGACTAAATAAAGGCACAGACACAGAAAGTACCTTTACTTTCGGTTCAGTGACCGCTCCTCAGCCACAGCTACCACAAGCGGGGCAAGGCAGGAAAGAAAGGGAGCAAGGAAAACGTGCTGAACCATTTTATTGGGGAGAAGCTATTCAAATGAGGCAAGGGATCAGGTTCCAGGAGGTTGAGTCTAGCTTCCTGATGTCTTGCTGTCAGCAGGTTGATTGACATCTAGGAAGGCCATTCCCATCTCTTGTGCTGTGTGGGAATCATAGGCCGAGCCAGCAAAAAGACTCATAAGTTGCTGGCCCAAACAGAGGGGCAACATGGGTTCAGTCCACCCTGTGTGCTGAATGCTCATAGTTCACACACACACAGCCCACAGCTGGCTTGCTACATCTCCACACTTTCATTGTTCAAAGCTAAGGGGCACTCATTTCCCATGTGGCAGCTCCTAACACCTAATCAAACTTTCATTGTCCTCCTCTTGTTTTTGGAATGAAACTGAGTATATCCAGTATGCACTGCCCAGTCTTTCTCAATGGATTTCCCATTGCTTTTTTAACTCTAACACACTAGGCAGACTACTTCAGTCCTTTGAAAGTAGATAGTCTATCCTAAGATCCACACTTGTTCAAACATACTGCTTTCTCTTCCCTAAACATTCCCACCCTGTTTCCATGACCACTCGATTTTTCTTCATCTAGTTAACTCCCATTTTCACTCAATTAATATTACTTAAAAAATTTTTTCCTTGATTCCCCAGACTAGATCAAAACTCCATGTTGTGTGTCCTCATAGAAACTACTTATTGATCTGCCCTTACTATACTTAAGATCCACTATAATCATGCATTAAAGTATCATCTGATTAAGTTATGTCACCTCCATCAGAATGTGTGTTCCCTGAAGCATACACATTTATTTTATTCACTTTTTGTAAGAATCTAGCACAACATGACACATAAATATTTGTTTTATGATGACATAAAGAGTCTGCATATTTTCTCTGTCAGCTAGAATTTAATGGAGGTTTTTTTTTTTTGAGGATTTGGTTTTATTATTGCTCTCATTAAATATTTCCAATTTACAGTTGTTGGTAGATAACTGGTAAGTGCTAACACTGTAGCTTATATTTACAACTAAATATATTAGACAGAACCAAATTAAACTTCAGTATTAATGGTAGGTACAAATAACAAAAAACATAGTACGAGATTGAAGAATTGTCCAATCATCATCAGGAACAGTTAACAAAATGCAATAGTTCCTAGTTCTATATTTCCCTAGAAAATCCTCTTTTTGCCTGGGAGAAATTTGTCTTCACTCTCTTATTATTTTTTTCTATCTTAATAAATGTCATTAAAATGTCAATAAAATGTCATTATGTTTTTTTTTCTTTTTTTCTTTTGATACTGAAGATGGAACTCGGAATAGCTGTGCCACTAATTCCATCCCAAGTCCTTTTTATTTATTTTTAAAATTTTGAGACAGGTTCTTGCTAAGTTACTGAGGATGGCCAGGAATTTGCAATCCTCCTGCCTCAATCCCTGGAGACACTGGGATTATAGGTGTGCAGCACTGTGCCAGGTCCTTTATAATTTTAATTAAGATAAATTATAACTGTCACTTGAATAGGAATTGTAAAATACAAATATATCTAAATATCTTTTGGCTTTATTAATTCACTTAGAATTAATACAGTGGTAGCTTCACCTTCAGAATATAGCCTCCATTGCTCTAAGATTTATTTATTTTTTTAAATGCTTTTTTTCTTTCTCTCTCCCCTCTCCCTCTCCCTAACAAGATTAGGGACAAGGTGTTATCTTTTTCCCCCCAAGTTAATTGCCCCAGAACAATTAATTACCCACTACAGGAAGGAGATGCCTGCTGAGGATCTGGGAAATGAATATCTCTCAAATTAACAAGTGAATCCTGACATGCCTTCAGGGTGGGGGTCCTGGGGCCCCCTACCGGAGCACACCTGAAATGTAACACCTGAAGTTCCTGTAAAAGGCTCTAGTCCCTTTTTTCTAATATTTTATTTTTTAATTGTAGTTGGACACAATACCAGTATTTTATTTATTTTTATGTGGTACAGAGGATTGAACCCAGGGTCCTGCACATGCTGGGCGAGTGCTCTACCACTGAGCCACATCCCCAGCCCTCCAGTCCCTCTTGATGAACAGAGTCACAGTGTTTGGGACAGGAGTCCCCTGTTTTTCTCCCTTGCTAGCAAAGCAATAAAACTTCTTTTTCCTTTTTCTCAAAACTGTGTCCTTATTATTATTATTATTATTATTAATTATTATTATTATTATTCTTATTATTTTATGTTTTAGTTGTAGTTAGACACAATACTTTTATTTCATTTATTTATTTTTATGTGGTACTGAGGATCAAACCCAGGGCCTTGCACGTGCTAGAGGAGCGCTCCATTGCTAGGCCACAACCCCAGCACCCCCTCTCCTCATTATTAAATTGGCATTAATTGACTTTTGGAGTCAGACACAGGGACTGAGCTTGAGCTTTCAGTTACACATTCACTAAACATATGCTTACATAGAATCTGAAAAGTGTTAGGTATAAAAGGTAAAAGAATAGTCCCTAAACATGGGATTAAGTATTTTTGTGTTGACTCAAATCCAGAGTAAAAAACTTAAATAATGGGCAACCTTGGGCAAACTATTTAATCTCTATAAAAATTAATTCAAAGCAAGGAAGAAAAGGCGTACAAACAACGAAGGACAGCCTAAATATTCAGGAGGACCTAGAGTCAGCAGAAAAATGGTCATATAAAGAACTCAAGGAATACCTTAGACAGATGAAATGGAACCTTAAAGAGGATACGAGACAGCAAATCCAAACAGTGAAAGAACACTTTGAAAATGAATTACATAAACAGATAAAAGAATAAGTTAAGCATCTTTATCAGGAGATAGAGATTATAAAAAAAAAATCAAACAATAATTCTAGAAATGAAGGAAACGATAAACCAAATTAAAAACTTAATTGAGAGTATCACTAACAGAGTGGAGCAAGTAGAAGCCAGAACATCAGATAATGAAGACAAAATATATCATCTTGAAAAGAGCCTAGCCAACTCAGAAAGGCTGGTTAAAAA